>NC_088348.1:2437857-2749642 GCF_036884655.1 Musa acuminata AAA Group | reverse complement strand
GGCATGCTCATGTTGTTGTGGCCTCTGCGAGATCTGTGGACACTGGTTATAATCAAGCAAAGGTCTCTTGGAGTCAGGAGGAGGAGACGCCCAAGTAGTCAAAAACCGTCGGCTGGTTTTGGTCTCATATCTGCCACGCAATTCTTGGATGCCTGAGATCCAATTGTTATATCAATGCTTCATACTTCCACGAATCGCATGTAAAGCTGTTGAGGTGTTTTGTTCGTTTCCTTAGGTCTTCTCATGTTTTACTCTGCCTTCATTTGCAGGGTAGCGTATTTAACCCTTTTCTCTTTTTTTTGTAAGCATTCGGGATGGTAAAGCCCACAAAGTAATAATCTTTGTTGGCTTTGAACAAAGGGATAAAGGTAATACAGGGAATAAAAAGTAAGTATTTATATTAATCAATATATTTTTTTTTAAAAAAAATCTAATCATCCTATCAATCAATCACTCATCTGTTAATCTTAATCTAAATCATTATCCTTTATAATATCTAATCATAACTATTTGGTTAATTTTATCATACCTCCTTAATTCAAAATAGTTATAAATTTAAGTTTTTTAGAAAAAAAAAATTATTCTTTTGTCAAATCTTTTATAAAGATGTGGATAAGCTGATCTTTGGTACTACAGTCATCCATTTGATTTTTTTCTTTTATCAAATAGTTCATAAATAAAATGATATCAAATTTTAATATATTTTGTGTGCTTATAGAAGATCGGATTCTTTGTCATTGTAATAGTAAACTTGTTATCGTAATAGATTTTAGTTAGTCTATCTTATTTTTCTTGAAAATTTATTAAAATTTATGGAAGTCAAATTGTTTGATATGTTATACTTGTAGTCGTAACATACTTCGTCTTAAAGCTTGTTAGAGCAACACATTATTATTTTTTTGTTATATATGAAATCACTCCTAAACTAAAGCTGAGCACAAATCCTGAAATGTTTAATCTATCATCTATACAATCAGTTAAATCACTATCAGTACACGAATATAACTTAAATTCTTTTACCTATTAATAACAGTTATCATAATTGAGAGTTTGTTTGATGTATCAAAGAATTCTTTTAGCTACTATAAAGTGATGTTTGCTAGAACTATGTATGAATTTGGATAATAAATTAATAACAAACATAATATCTTATCTTGAATTAAACTTTTATATTATTATTTATTTATTTTTTCAACTTCATCATCTAGCATAAGCTTATTATCTGTATTCATTGGAGTATTTACTAGTTTACAAGTTGTCATATAAATCCTTTTTAACAATGCCTCCTACCACTTGTCAATATAAAACCTTTTTAACAATGTTTCGTAAGGACATTAAATAATAATAAATTAAAGTGATAATATATTTTTTTTATGTCATTTAGAAAGAATTTTATCGTATCTATAAGAGCATCATCTTCGAATCTGAAAAACAAACAGTGATATCGATCAATAAGGAGAATTAGATTCTTATTCTCATTTTTTCTTATCCTTTTCTAAGGACCATTTAGATCGATAGATTATAAAAAAAGAATGATAAGAGATGATATATTAGAGATAAGGATAAGATAGAAACTGTTAGACAATAATATATATATATATATATATATATATATATATATATATATATATATATATATATATATATATATATATGTGTGTGTGTGTGTGTGAGAGTAGAATATCTATGATAAATAAGTATGAGAGTTTCTTTTATTAAGATCATCTCCATAGGAATTCTATCATAATTTAATTTATTTTCTATTGACTATAACTTTCAATAGAATTAAATTAAATCTATAACATATTTTATCAATTAAATAGGATCACATAATCTAACATCATAATTTATTTACTCAGAAGGTGAAAGCAGTCATGCTCTTTGATCTGGATGTTAGCAGGCAGTCATGCATGCACTGAAGGAATCCGAAAGCAACCAAGTTATATTTCTGCCGTGTTTGAAAGCAGAAGTTTATGATCCATGCCAATGAGAATCATGTTCTGAGCTGTGATTCATCGACTCTTTATCTCCACGAACATCCACTATTGGAAGAACCTTTAATCAAGAGGGGAATTGAGAGGGTGGGAGAGGGGATACTTTTCATTTTGATCATTGCAGTTCTCGTAGCAAGTTTATAGTGTTACCACTAATGAATGTACCATAATGCGAAATGGATACAGTGTTACTACAACAGAATCACAAAGCTTATTTCTCAACGTTCTAAAATGGTCTCCAAGAAAAGGAAAAGGAAAACTCTAATCGATCTTCACAAAAGTTCATCACTCAATGCCATTAAATATCTTACATACTCATCGACATAATCGAGCTCCACAAGCATCCTCAGTGTTTCTCTCAGATGTTCTCCTCTCTGCTTCACATGAACCATCTCCTCCTTCACCTTCATCCATTCTTTTCTCACCTTGACAAGGTTCCTCTCCAGCACCCTCTTCTCTTCCATCGTGTTCTTCCTCTCTACTCTCATTTGGTTGGAGGACCTCCCCGTGTCTCCTTTTGACGAACTGCCCCGTATGCTTCAAACTATGCTCCTTCACGTTGAACATGCATGCTCTTATTGCTCATCTAACTATATCACAAAAGCTTCGACTGAGACAAACCTTACCATTGAATACATGAAACCAAAGTGTCTGATTACTTAACCTCGGATTAGCATTGGTCTCCAATGCACTTCACCAAACTAAGAAGAAGGGAGTGAGCGTCTACATCTCTCCATCTGTTTAGGTAGAGGATTTAGCTTGGAGATGAAAACTAGAGGACAAATGGTAAGCACAGCAAATGGGTTAGAAAATGAGGACATAAGCCGCCCACATACGAATACAAAGATTGACGCGTTGCGTGGGAGTATCGTTGACTTTCCCTTAAAGTATGTTGATGTCTATTATACATAAACCGGATTATAACTTGTGCATTAGGTGGTACTCAATGAAACATCTGAGGCAGTACTTATCTTAGCTTGTTAATTCATAATCTAGCATGCATGAAATCTTCCTGTTTAAATGGTTTGATGATACTGCTAAGCTTTCTTGTCTTCCTGGCTGACTGGGTTAGCTGTTGACCAAAAGTTGGATCTTGGAGATGGGTGGGCAATCTTAAGACAAATCATCTGATTAGCAATGCCTCCTTCCACTTGCCAATATAATATTTAAGATAAGAAAAGAATACAGTCATTATTGCAAGAAGAACACTTAACTTGAAGCAAGCTAATCAAAATATTTCTATGTTAAATAAAAATGTGCAGAATAAAAATGTAACACAAATCAAAGTCTGCTTTATTGACATAATAATATATAGTTCTTTTACTTTGTAGATAGTTGCAGAGGTTTTGTTGTTGGCACAACAATGTGGTACAGTACAAATTAGCTTTGACAAAAGAAATGCGACAAATCTTATTACTAAAAGGGATTTAGATACACATTCATCAGATTAATTGATTGGGTATTATGACTCATATATTACTTCCATTAAAGAAGGTTTTACTTGAATTTAGGATGCCAAAAAAACCCTGTCATACAATTATGGATTTAGAGCAAAGCAATCACAAACATTAATAGCATATATAGAAAAGAATCATGTCTTTTACTCCTTGTTTTCTTGCCACCCTAAGCTGAGGAGACGTGCATGCCAAATACAAGCCCAGAGACTCTCAGCACACCATAAGTGACCAACATGGCCAACCAGCCTCCGATCAACAGTCTGAGTACAGAATTGGGCACATTAGCACCACCCAACACAGCTCCTGCCGCACCAAATCCAGCCAAGCCCAGGCTGCTCACCGCACACACCACCCCAACTCTGACCTCCCCTGACATGATGAACGCTCCTGCCAACAGAGGCAGCACCGCCCCCAGCGAGAACGCCAGCGCCGAGGCAGCCGCCGCCAGCAGTGGGTTTGGCAGGCTCCCCTCCTCCTCCTCCTTGACGCCCTCCTTCTCGCTCCCGCAGTCTCGGCGTCGCCTCTCCCGCTCCGCCACCTCGATGTCGTACTGCGCGTAGACGGAGACGAACTCGCCGATGGCCATGCTGCAGGCGCCCGCTACGAGGCCGGCCAGGCCGGACACCAGCATGGCCTTGGAGCTTTGGCCCACCGCGCCCACCCCCACCATCAAGGAGGCGACGGAAACGAGGCCGTCGTTGGCGCCGAGCACCACGGCCCGGAGCCACTGCGCTCGTGCCATGTAATCCACCGGATCGGCTTGCATCGATTCTAGCTCATGAGGTCGGGGCGGGATGGCGATCTGGACGCACCCATCTCGCTTTAGATCTTTGGTAAGATCCCGCGGCTGGTTTTCATGAACGTGACAGCTGAGACGGGACGACATTAGTAGTGTCTGGGAAGGGACAGTGCAGATTGGAGGCGTGTGTTGGCCACGTTAGGAAGAGAACAGTGGAGATTGGAATGGATTGGGGGAGTGTGTTGGCCACGTTAGGAAGAGAACAGTGGCGATTTGAATGAGATTGGGGGAGTGTGTTGGCCATGTTAGGAAGAGAATAGCGGAAATTGGAATGGGATCGGGGGAGTGTGTTTGGCTATGTTAGGATTGTAATGATAATAAGAGGGGAGACGAATTAGCGTTATAGTAATTTTATATAATTTTAAGATTAGATCGATAAATTCATATCGAAAATATGTTTAATGAAAAGTGTGAGTAATGGTAGCGAGTGAAATAAATCAATAAGTAATAATAAAATAAAAACAAAAGAAGAGATGCAAATCGGTTTATAGTGATTCCGTTTTTCTGATCTATGTCTATTCTCAATTCCTCTTCCCTCGAGGTCATCGGTTTTTACTATCGATCTTCTTTCCAACGAACAAAGATCAACTATTCTTATTATAGCTTTTCTCCTTGAAAGAATCTTAACTTTTTTTTTTTTTTTTTTAAGATCTCTCATCTCTTATAACTTAGTATTACTTCTAAACTCAAGAGAGAGGAAGAAACTCAAACACTTCTTAAAAAGAGAGTTTATAACATTTTTGTATTCAAGAATTCATGCTTCATCAAGCAAGCATGAGTAAGATATTTATAGACCCAAAAAGGTTTCAAGAATAGAATCAAAATTTTAAATCCCAAAATTTTAGGGTACTGACAATTCTATCGCCAGCAACGGGCGGTACTACTATCGTAATGGACCATGAATCAAGGCTCTAGTAGTACTATCGTCGGCCTAGGCGATACTACTACCGAAATCATTGAAAAAGCATAAATAGTATTTTTTTTTTGTTGACTCAAGTGATACTACTGCTTAGGCCTAACGGTACTACCACCCAAGCCCACTTTAGGTCATCGATTTGACCTTCTAATAGGCCTAATTCGATTATGGTTCTAGCCCAATGGGTTCCTTATTAAGTTGACATGGTTTCGATCTAATACCAACTCAATTTGACCTAAAAAGATCTCAATCAAGACTTTAACAATACAACCATAAATCTAGCACAATTATGAAGCTTTCAGTATATTGTACGTCATTCCGGTATGTCATCCGATCTTTTGGTACTTCGTCCAAACCTTTGGCACATTATCCGATCTATCGGTATGTCGACTTTCCAACATCATCCAATCTTTTGACGCAATACTCAATCCTTCTAGTACGATACCCGAACTTATAGCACGAAGTCAAATCTTTAGCACGTCAACTAATCCTCTAACTCAACATCTAATTTCTGACATAATATTTTTCCCGACATAATGTTTGATTCTCTTGCTTCGACAATTTACCCTTTTGATGGTTCGAATCCGTGATTAAAGTATTTCCTATGTCACTTATCTCAAAATATATTAGTCCATAAATATATCAATCAAAGTATTTCCTTATAGCATGATGCCCGAACTTATAGCACGAAGTCCAATCTTCGGCACGTCAACTAATCCTCTGACTCAACGTCCAATTTTCGACATAATACTTTTCCCGGCATAATGTTTGATTCTCTTACTTCTACAATTTATCATTTTGATGGTTCGAGTCCGTGATCGAAGTATTTCCTATGTCACTTATCTCAAAATATATTAGTCCATAAACGTATCAATTGATTTCATCATCATAATTTGGGATTCAATAATCTTCCCCTTTTTTATGATGACAGCTAATTGATGATGAAGTTTTAACCAAGCTCAAACTGTTTATATGTCATTTTGAAAGATTATGATAAACTTAAATTTAAATGATTATATGTCATTTTAAACGCATAGTCTGAATTCAAGTCGAAAGAAATTTGATCTTATTGATATTATGAATTAATCATTCAAATCCAAAAATTAATGTTTAATCAAATTTTAAATTTCATAATCATAATCATTTCAAGTTAAATTTTAACAATTATCAATATGTAATATCAATCAAAATATAACTTTAAGTTAACAATTATATAATAAAAGAAAATTATAAGACATCATGATTCTTCCTTTCATGCATGGGTATCACTTCTCCCCTTGGTTGACAATAAAATATCTTCTCTCCCTTTATTAATAAAAAGAAGAGAGTGGTATCATGTTATTATAGTACTATTTCTCCTCCTTTATATCAATATTTTAATTATATAAAAATAAAAATTACTTTGATATTATAACATGAAGGATCTTAATATTTAATATAAGTTTAAGTTATGGACTCAAAGGTCAATTGATGATGGGTCTTAACAAGACTTCCCCTATCTATATATCATTTTAAAAATGTGAAGAACTTGAATTCAAAATAAAACTTTTTCAATGTTACCGTTGAGTTTAAATTGAGACAAATTCAATCTTGATATGCCTAAATATTCAATCAAAGTTTTAAATTTTAAAAAATAATTAATAAAATTTAGGCATAAGTTGCATCATAAGTCTCCTTGTTCAATACATAAGTATCATTGTTTAACACATAAGTTATTCACGGTTTCACGATAGATTTAATAATCCTTGGTTGATAATAATAGAATCCAATAGTTTTTATTTTTTAGAAAAAGCTCTATTTTATTATAATTTTCTTATGTTGAATTTATTTTTTCAGATTAGTCTAATTATTTATTCTCATTTTAAGATCATATTAAAATATCCAGATTGGTTAATGCACTGCACGAGTGATATGTCTCGTATTCGAATCAATGTATAAACATCATGTACTTTATTTGATATAATAAATTTTTAAAAGAAAAATTTCTCATTATAGGATCAAACTAAATAACTAAATTTAATAATAATATATTTTCTTTTTTTTTAAATGAACACTTTTTTAGACTAAAAGTTATCTTTGGAATCTTAAAATTAATCTAGCTAAATCCAATGTCGAATGGTTTTCGTTTGATATATAAAAAAAAGGCACTTACCTTTTTTTTTAAGGTCGACTTCACGATAAGTTTCAATAATGGTTTTCATTTGAAAAACAAAAAAGCTCTATTTTATTAAAATTTTCACATGTTGATTTTATTTTGTGTGGATTAGTTAATGCATCGATGCACAAGTCTTTCATATTCCAATCAATGTGTAAACATCATACAATTTATTTGATATAATAAATTTTTAAAGGAAAAATTCCCATTATAAGATCGAACTAAATTTTAATAATAATGATATATATATATATATATATATATGAAAGCAAAAAAATAATTTTTTTTCTAATCATAAACTGAAGGTATAATCATGAATATCATTGCACAAATTTTGATTTGCTTCTTTAAAAGAAAACAATTGGAATCTTGATGGGACTTCGATGCATCATATTTCGACCGAAATGATAGATGACATAAAGTACAAATGGATGACAATAACACTTATAAGATATTCCCAAATGTATACACTCTCTATATACTAACTATTTAAAAAGAGAAGGATTGACAAGATATTGACAAAGCAAAAGGATCGACAAAAAACACTTACAAGATATTCCCAAGTGCATACACTCTTTATATACCATACTTCATAAAGTCCTATTTATAGAACTAACTACCTTGCTCCTCGTGTCACCCATGATTGAGGTAGTTATTGAAACTACCTTGTAACTACTAGATTATGAGATAGTTATTGAAACTATCTTATAACTGCTAGATCATGATAACTACGTAGATAATTATGAATCAAATCTTAAAATAACATTATAGATTTCGAGCAAAACAATCACAAACATCCATAGCCTACAAAGAAAAGAACCATGTTTTTTCCTCCTTGTTTTCTTGCCACCCTAAGCTGAGGAGACATGCATGCCAAATATAATCCCAAAGACTCTCAACACACCATAAGTGACCAACATAGCCATCCAGCCTCCGAACAACAGCCTGAGTACAGAATTGGGCACATTAGCACCACCCAACACAGCTCCGGCTGCACCAAATCCAGCCAAGCCCAAGCTGCTCACCGCACACACCGCCCCAACTCTGACCCCCCATGACCTGATGAACCCTCCTGCCAACAGAGGCAGCACTGCCCCCAGTGAGAACGCCAGCGCCGAGGCCACCGCCGCGAGCAGTGGGTTTGGCAGGCTCCCCTCCTCCTCGCTCCCGCAGTCTTGGCGTCGCCTCTCCCGCTCCGCCACCTCGATGTCGTACTGCGCGTAGACGGAGACGAACTCGCCGATGGCCATGCTGCAGGCGCCCGCTACGAGGCCGGCCAGGCCGGACACCAGCATGGCCTTGGCGCTTTGGCCCACCGCGCCCACCCCCACCATCAAGGAGGCGACGGAGACGAGGCCGTCGTTGGCGCCGAGCACCACGGCGCGGAGCCACTGCGCTCGTGCCATGTAATCCACCGAATCGGCTTGCACCGATTCTGGCTCATGAGGTCGGGGCGGGATGGCGATCTGGACGCACCCATCTTGCTTTAGATCTTTGGTAAGATCCGGCGATTGGTTTTCATGAACGTGAGAGCTGAGACGAGACGACATTAGTGGTGTCTGGGAAGGGCCTGAAGCCGAGAAATGGTGGGAGAAGAGCAGAAGAGAACAGTGGAGATTGGAATGGGATTGGGGGAGTGTGTTGGCCACACGCCCCTCTTGTCTCAATTTATAAAGGAGAGAGAGAGAGAAAGTGAAAGGGAATCGCCGAAAACATTCGTTAGTTTTGAGAAAAAGGATGGTAATGTAGATGGCATTCGAAGATTTCATAAAAATTTTATAGGATTTTGATTAGTTATCATATCATATATATTATTTTTATTTTCATCTAATAATAATATATATAATATCAAGGTTTAGGTTTTGTGGATCAAATTTGTTTAATATTAGTTTTTTTAATATTTAAAAAAAATATTACAAGGATCCATCATATTTTGATAGAAATAAAAAATTAAAAATATAAAAAAAAACACACACATATATATATATATATATATTTTTTTTTTTCTATTTTAGATATTTTTATTTTTTTTTGGGTCATTCAACAACTATAATACATTTATATTTTTTGGGACATTTATAATACATTTATATTTAAAATAATATTTTGATTTTTTTGGGTTATTTACTGTATGAACAATCTATCTTTTTTTTTATTTTCTCAATTAAAAGGTGGAGACAGAAGATACAACTTTTAAGGAAAAAAGATTAAAATTGTTATAAGGCTATTTTTATCATTTTAAAAAAATTATGACTTTTCGATAATCTTTTAAAGTTGGTATACTTTATGAAAATTTCTTTAAATTATGAGTTGAGAATTTGCTCGACGCTAATTATAATTTCTTTTGACTCATTAGCTCTAAGTCTGTTCCAAATCTTATCTAATCACTTAAAAGGGCGGAATTGTAGGATGCAAGTAGTTGGATAAACAATATCTGATATCTCATAGGTAAAAAGAAAATCTAATATTTAAATACAGTCAACAACAAGATCAAATTTACAATGACTGGAATAATTTTAAGAATCTATACGAAACTTCTAGATGTCATTATTCTAGTTTTTCTTATGCTTTCGCATGCTGTACACCCATTAATAGGCACGAACTACGAAGAACTCGTATCACTGATCGATATATTTTTTTGTCTGGATCGGTGTGAAGTAGCAGAGATGCTGAGGATTAAAGAGGTGACAACCGAGCACTTGAGAAATGGCGCGTGCATTTGCGTGTGGCAGCCACGCGAAGGGGTGACTTTTTGGGACTGGAAAATGACAGATACGGTGAAGTGGGCACCGCAATTTGCAGATATCTCATTCTTTTTGTATTGCAATGGATCTGTTCTGAGGCATCGTTGTTTAATATATCAGAAGAGAGAGAGAGAGAGAGAGAGAGAGAGATTCTTAGCTTCATACGTGAAGATAACTCCTCAAATTTCTTCCTTGAGGTTGCGACATCCATGAATCACATTCCAACATCTCACATCAAACCTTCAGATGCCTCATCATGACGAGAAGGCCTTTATTCCCATCCAACTTAGCCAAAGAAAGTTCCTTTCTTGGTCTGCAAGGTAAGGATGAAAGAAGAAGGTGTGAGCCAACTACAATGGCCATTCCTCAAACCTGTATCAGGAGCTATTCAATTGCTAAAAGGTTAGCAGGTGAAGGATTAACATATTGCATTGCTACAAGAATCTTAAGAGAAGAAAGAACAGTCATAGGCATGGGGCAGCACTCCACAAAGAGACATACTACAACTTAATTTTGTGTAATGTCACATTGTACTTCTTTCTTGTTTTTCGCATATTTATCTTTAGAAAACACAAATTGACTTTTTTGAAGGATGTGTCAGTTCTGTCTTCTCTGTGAAGTTCTACACTCCAAGGATCTGAGTGAACTAAAATGAACCATGATCTGATTGATGACCATGGGATTTTTAAGTGTTTTTGCTGTTCTCCCTCTTAACATCCTAAGCTTTGCTTTCAGCTTAGCCTCATTCTCGGTTCCACCAACGAGTTTGTGTGACCACAGGTTTATGGCTACTTCCAAGAAATCAGTAACAATATGAGGTGGTGAGGTAATAAAATTCTTGCAGCATATTTATCCACCAATGCAAGAGCTCTAAGAACAGAAAATATATATTCATTATGTCAAGCATTCTTGAGCAATCTGTAAGTTCAAATCTAGAGAGCTAAAGAACACTTGCATAACTTGATATCAATAAATTCATCTTCCATGGGCACTAGTTTGGACAAATTTGAATTCCTTCTGTATTAATGATCCATGTAAAATGTGAGGATCTCTTCAATCTGATCATTGCAGATAAGTATAATTATAAGAATTGAAAGGTTAAAAAACAGCAAAAACCTACACTGATCTTACTACAAAAGCAATGAGTCAATAACATACAGTAAAATTAGGCTACACAAATGATGAACAGTATATCTACAAATTGCTTTATGATGGTGAGATCAAGAACAACATGAATGCCAGGGTCCTCGGCTTCAATCCGGGATAGTCCCATGTTAAATTCAGCAGCAGCCAAATCAAGAATGTACTAATGGAAGGTGTACACAATCATAAAGTATCATGATTGTTATGGGGCAAACACAATGCACTTCAAACGAGTGACAAGCACCAAAAGTATCATGACATGAAAAATTTTCAGATAAAACATATGCCTGTCTATGTGCAGATACCTAAGGTTTATGATTCACAAAACTTAGCCTCACAATGATGCAGCCCTAATATCTAAACTAAATGAAATATAAATGAAAACTACTATTTATTTCTAGAATATTTCAATCTAGTGTGGAAACATTGCCTCACATCATTAGATGCTGCAGTCACACAGCCCAAGGATGCAATTGCCCATGGAGCATGGGCGTACCAACATAACCAAAACATCTTACATGTTTGCTGATAATGTTACAAGCTCTCACAACTATATAAAACAAGTAGTGGTGTTCCTGAGCTTGCCACAAAATATGAATCAAGAAAATTCAGTAATTCTGAGTAACAACACTCAATCAACAAGATAGCACCTGTAGCTTATATGCTCTCTAGTTGTTTTTTTCTTTTAAGGAATGCACAAACTAAGAAAAAATAAAGAAGTAAAAGGACATTTTGATGAGCAAACATGCAGTGTCCTGTAATCCTGTAAGGTAGACATGATGGGAAAAGCAATGTACTATTACAACATAATCTTCTACAAGCTAGATTATCATTTCTCAGCTTTCAGTAATGTATCAACAAGAATGTCGACAACAGTGCATGCCCATCAATTAGTCAAAACTTAAAACATCCACTGATAACTTCCAATTTTGTCATACTTTATGTTATTCTGTATTTAGAGCTTTTTCTCAATACTTATGTAAGATTTCTTGCATTGTATTACCAAGTTGGGTCACAAGGAAGAGACCATGAATGTGCAGTAAATTCAGGTACTGCTTGAATGCTGCATTAATCTGCATAGTATAGTGAAAGTGCTAGATTCAAACTCATTTAACAAATTTGATCATAAGATATAGCATAGTACAGTGATTCATGGAAGTATCTACTTGTATCTTCCATGAAGACATCTCAACATAAAGGTGATACCTGCCCTCAGCTTTCTGCTAACCAGCTGGATATGCTTCAAGGAATTTATCAAGGACATCCAAGGCTAGCAACCAGTTGGTACAAGACTAATACGGATCTAATGAAATAACTATGGATTACAAAATAGTTAAAATAAGGACCTAATAAGCAAAATTAAGATCTAAACCTTCCAAATAAATGTAAGCACATTCTGTCAGTAGTTGATTAATAATAATATACAGAATTAGCAACAAGTTTAATATGTGTGTGACATAAATTACCAGTCCATTCCAGTACAGACAAGTTCCATACAACAAAAAAAAGGGAAGGGTGTTTAAGTAGTTACTATCATGATTAATGATAGTAAATCCAATGAATAATCACCACACAACATTCATACAACGGGGTGCAAATTAATTGTAACCTTTAGATCAATCACATAAAAGAGATTAAAAGGACAATAGCACTTGAATTATGCATAAGAACTGATTCAATTATATAGGTCAATATCTCCAACTATGTTATCAGAAGAAAGCCTGAAAGAACTGTTAATTTGGAGAATGTGATTATTAAAGGTGCTGTGAACTTCAGAAGATTGCCACATTCATAATCCATTCAAAGCGCAAGCTCTCGCATAACGTAAAATAGCTTTTGATAGCATATTCCTACTGGTGCAGGTGTTCTCAGCAACATATTTTCTACTATCTTCAGACAATTTATTGTCCATGAAGTATGAACCATATTAGAAAAAAAAAAAAAGTATGTTCAGACAAACGAAAATGGAACTATAAAGTCAATGTTGTCTGTGAACTTGATTTATGCAAAAATGGGCAATAGATGAAAACACAAAGGAATAGAACATGCCCAGAAATAAGAAGTGTGGCTGTTTCAACTAGTTTTGATCTTGTAACAGTTTGACCTTCCAGACGATGCACCATACCCCTTTGGAAGTGCTGGATGAAAATGATCAAGAGGCTTTTACAAGATAAGGGGAGAACAGACAACGGATGGGAGGACAAAGTGGAAAGGGCTTTCAACCTTGCCAGCAGGTTGATCTATGAAGCTTTTCTAACTTGTGAACCTGCTTATGTTCTGCTGCATCTTCAGTTTGTCAGAACTTCCATATCCACCACTTCAAATTGCTGGAAAACAGCCTGTAGAAGCAACCACTGGAATTTATATGTACTATCTGTTATTGTGATATGGTAGTTTCTGCAAGCAGATATTTTTGGTGAACATGGAAAAAGGTAACTCATAATAAGGATTCAAATTTCGAATCATACCACCAATACCAGCCCTGTTACCAAATCATACCACCTGCTACCGGGCGATACACTTGATTTAGGCCTGTATCGAACGATACGGGGCTGTATCGGGTGGTAACGGTTGATTTCAATCATTACTACCCAATACAATTAATAATGGTCAAAATTTCGACCGTTACCGACACAAGTTAGTAACGGTCGAAATCGACTGTTACTGACATATATCAATGTTTCAATAGTCAATTTGATCATTGGAGCCATTTCTCATAAGTTTTTAAATACATCATCCCCTATATTTCACTTCATTTCACTCTCACACTCTCTTAAACTATCTCAAATTCATTTTCTCTTATATTCTCTTTCTTATTCTCACATTTGCACTCTCCTAAACTCTACAAAGTAATGATTTATGAATTGAATTGAGGATAATTTGGGAGGATGAAGAGGAAGAACTTTTAATCAAATATATGTATTCTCTTTCTTTAATTAGAGATTAATTAAGATCTTTAATATTATTATTAATATATTTAATATTAATTTATTCAAAATTAGACATGTGTCAAATGTTTAATATTAAACATTGAAAGATATTTATGATGATAAAATATGTTTAATTAGGTTTTATTAAAATTATTTAATATTATGATTAGTGATTTTAATGATGATTTAATCAAAATTTGATCGATTTTGGGTTAATTCAGTGTCTTTAATATCTATTATTTAACTGAAAGAGAAGTAACTAATGAGTAAATATAACATGTTTATACTATTGAAATTAATATATATCTATTATAACATGTGATTAAAGTTGCAGTGTACCAAGCTAAACCTATACTAAATGTATATTTATTTCTAACTTAAAAATTATTTCCTAATTTTTTTTATTTTTCAGATATTTTCGAAGGATTTTACGCCTAAATTAGGCGAAATTTCAAACCTCGACTCATATACTTAGTTTAGTTCCTCCAAAATAAGAAAATTCTGAAAATTAATTCCAATTTGGGTAAATTTGTGATATTACATAAAAATATCAAGCTAAGAACCAAATGGCAATACGCATTAAGGGGAATAATTATTAATAATATTGTAGATCGTTAAATTTTGTTCCTTCAGTGGTTGCAAGAAACTGGAGATCAGAAAGCAGAACAACTTAAAGTTTTCAAGATATTTGTCTTAACAATAAATCTATAACAAAGAGCTGGCGGTGGGAACACGGTTTTGGTCTTGGAAAATGAGTGTCAAAAAACAAAAGATCTTTGGTTGCACAAAAAGATAACACCACAAAACTAAACTAAAAGAACTTTGTCATGGAAGGAGCCGCTTAGTCTCTCTGAGTTCCACTGACAGAGTACCAAAGTATCAATCCGAAAATTGTGTACAAGCCAGCATGGCCCCTGCCACCAACAGGCTAACGTGCTTTGTGATTTATGCAAGCACAGCTACCAGCTTGTGGATCCTCGGAATCAATGTTGAGGACCAAACCATCATTTGGACACACCACACACCCAGGGTTTTAAGAAATACGACAATAGATTTCAACAATCTATAGAAGAGTAAATCAACCGAGAATACGAAAGCCTTTTGATATCCAATAACTCAATCATTGCCCTGCATACCCTGAATCCTCTTCGAATCGAAACGAGATCGACATGAATCGAAGCAACAACTAGTAGTAATAATGACGGGAGGGCGACGCGAAGAGCCAAACGCCGCCCTGTTACCTGCCGTGGAAGTTGGTTGGTTGTTTTGAGCCGCCGCCGGCCAATGCTGGCACCGATCAGTTTTGGGGTCGAGGTGGGAAGAACGGCCAAGATCGAAGGTGGATGCTGCATCGCTCGCCTTGACCAACCACTCGATCGCGCAACGGAGGATGGAGGCCGGTGGATCGCGATGGTTGACGATTGTCCACCCTTTTCTCCCTCTCCCTCTCCCTCTCCGTCTCCTGTAGACGTTCGAGTCCAACTAACGAGTTCAGAAAGAATTAAATAGGTGTATATATATATATATATATATATATATATATATATATATATATATATATATATATATTGTTATTTTTTATTTAAAATCATACAAATATTATTATGTTGTGTCTGTTAACATTTAGTATTTTTATTTTTATTTGGGAAATATTTTCATAAATTAGATATATATTAATAAAAATGAATGGATTCAACAGATTTAATTGAAAAAGGGTTTAACTAAAAAAATAATCTCCACTTTAAGTTGAGAACACTTTAGTATTACATTGAGAAAGTAATGGGCAAAAATAAAATAAAATGTGAGATTTTTTAAAAGAATTCATCTAAAATATTTTTTCTTTGGATTTAAAAACCATTTAAAATCTCTTTTTAAAAGCTTGAGGTAACATAAATATTTTTTTTAGAAAAAGCATATTGTGGATAATGAGTAGCATCAAATCAAGTTATAATTCACGATTAAACGAATTGTAATTACTTATATTATTACCTTATAATCTATTAATAGCAATTTAAATTAACTATAATATATTTATATTCAAATGAAACGCAGACACACCGTCGTGTTCCTCCTATAAATAGAGAGATGTAACTGCATTTGTCCCAAAGAGAGGGAGAGGGAGATGGAGAGAGGTGGGGGAGCAGAATCGGCGGTGGGGATGGCGATGGCGAGCAGGATGAGTTCTACCTGCGTTACTACGTGGAGCACAAGGGCAAGTTTGGGCACGAGATCCTGGAGTTTGAGTTCCGCCCCGACGGCAATCTCCGTACGCCAATAATTCCTACTACAAGAACGACACCATGATCCACAAGGAGGTGTTCGTGTCCCTGACGTCCTCCGCGAGTGCCGCCGCATCATTGCCGACAGCGAGGTCCCTCTTCCCCCCACCTACGGTTCCGATCGATTTCTAGGGTTTCGTTTCGTTGACGTTTGTCACTTGTTCCTTTTGATCGATTATAAGGTTTCGATATAGATCCATTGTGGGGTTGGGTTTGATTTCGACGTTTGCGTGTGGGGGTTGGTTGCAGATTATGAAGGAGGATGACAACAACTGGCCACCTCCGGACCGCGTTGGCAGGCAGGAGATGGAGATCGTGATGAACAATGAGCACATCTCCTGCACCACTTCGAAGACTGGGTCCCTTGTGGACGTCCAAGGTAGCCAGGATCCGAAGGGGCTTCGTGTCTTCTATTACCTAGTTCAGGTTTGAACCGTGACTATTCGATTATCCGAATCTTGTTCATATTTTCCGTTCATGTTCCTCATTTAAATAGCAAATGATTGTATGGTGGACAATGACCGATACTTTTCTTAATATTGAGCTAATCTTTGAAAATTTAATTCATTTACTAGTTTAGTGTTCATGTGGTGGAGGTCCAGAGTGACCAGAGATCTTTTTGGCATGTTTGTTATTTATGGACTAGCCATTCGTGAAATGGTGATCATTATGTGAGTTATTTTGTTCTGGATCCAGGCAAAGTACCGTTAGCTGTAGTGTACTAAATGTTAGCACTGGACTGTTCCTTCTCTTTTCATTTTAAAAGCATGAGGATGAACTCCACTGTTTGTATATTCTGCTTAAAACCATTGTGTTTTTGGTAGTTATCGCTTAAGTCAGATCATTATTCTATTACCTTCTCTAGGTAATATTTTGTTAATTTGAATCAGTAGATAATGATTTTGTGGTGCTGCTTATTATACTGACTCTGATGCAGAGTTATTCTGTAGACAAGTAATCCCGTTTGTATCATTTTATTTTCCATTTCATCAGTTCTAATTTCCTACTTCATTTTCAATTGGCCTATCTCTTAAAATTAATTACCATATGAGTTTTCCATTTCCACTTTTTCTTGTTTTATTTTGCCTGATTTTCTCTCACAAATGTGTTAGAATGGTCTCCAATTTTCTTATCCATCTCTCTTGGCCTAAATTTGCATATCTAATTTCAGCACCACCTGCCTTACATTTTGTGAGGTTTGAGGCCAGCTTAACTCATTTTTCTTACACTTCTCATCCTTTATGCAATTCTTTTGATGTCAATTAGACACATATTTTGTTAAGTGTGGTATATGGTTTTTGGTCACACATCACCATTCAGTTTCTTTCTTTTATTCTTTTTTCTCAAAACACTATTTATTTAATGCTCTCAATTGTCCAAGTTTTACAGAAACATCAAACCAATTGACAAGTTTAGTTTTAATGAACTAGTTTTAGTTCAATAGACTTGTTAAATATTTTCTGTTTACCATATTTTATTTTTTTCCTTTTAATCTACCTTACCTTATAAGATCACAATGCTTCGTGATAACATCTCATAGAAAATGTCATCAGTTTCTCTAAGGCAAGAATTTATTGTTGACCTTCATAGTACCCTTTTTTGACCATTTTCAGGTTCTTCTCATGCTTTCTTGAAGCTATGAACTACGAATGGATTTTTGTTTTTTTTGGAGGAAATTTAGAACTAGATCCTTGTTGTGAATATGGTGTATGAGCAGCATTATAGTGTCTCTTCTTTTTTCCTCACATGTCATATTTATCACAAAGTACTTGTGACAATAGGTTTGTATAATTTTTTCGAGCAATTATATCTGTACTTCTGGTTTCTGGCCTCTCTGTTATCCATATTGGTTGTTTTAATGATTAAATGAAGGTCTGGTAGCAAAGATGGGAGTGTCATATTATATGAATAGCTAACTAAAAAACTTTTAGTGATGACATGCTTCTTTTGTTGCATTCTTGATATGTTTTCAGAGGGATTTCTTATCAACCTAATAGCTAGGAGAATAAGTGGTGTCAAAGCACTCAATACATCTGATTTTGGATTATCTCAGTGCATATATGTTCATGATGGTAATTGGTTGTCATTTAGTAGCATTAGAATTTTATGCATGCACATAAAGGCATCACTCATTTGGACTAAATGAAAGCCAGTGGAAAACTTTGTTGAATGTATATGTAAGATCATCTAGGTTATTCTCATATGATTTTTAGTGCATGTCCACTTAAGTTTAGCACGTGGATTCATTAGTTGATTTTGTGATGATAAATTTTTATGCTCATTATTCTACAGGTACTAGAATAAATTGTTGAGCAGTCGACTGTATCGTTTTTTCTTAGTAGGTCCCATCATGCTTATTTGGACCTTTTTGCTTCTTGCAGGATCTCAAGTGCTTTGTCGTCTCTCTGATTTCACTGCAGTTCAAGATCAAGCCTATTGAATCATAATCCAGCTTTATGTTTTTGCTTGTTTCGACTTGAACTTCCTCTGGCTGTTATAAGCAGGTAAGATTGACCTTTTGAGGTACTCAAACAGTGAATGAAATTGGGAATGCTCGACTGATCCTATCATGCTTCACATTGACTACAGTGACTTGTTAATTGTGTTGGTTATATGTTTCATATATGTTGTACATTGTTTAGCAGGAATTGCACAAGTTTATCACGTCTTATTTGCTTCTTTCATTAAGGAAGTTGCAAAATTTTACTTTCAAAACTTGGTTGAACTTTGTGAATTGTGAATGATTCCCTTTTTATAAATTTATCTGCCATTTGTGTTCTCGTGTGCAAGTCAATAAATGATCAGCCTAGTTGCAATGTTCAGATAGCACTTCCTTTGTTTTGGCTGTTCGGTTTTCACTTTTTCTGCAAAATTCTGTGCATAGTTCTATGCTAGCTTAGGAAAAAGAGGATCAAAGATACTTCAACGTTCTCTTTCTATGGGTATGATTACTGTTGGAGGCATTTGTTAAACCCATAATGATTATAGGTTTGTCTTTAGGGAGGAGCCTATCATCAGCTTGCCCTACCATTTAGAGGGGAATAATTGTCATTTGAAAACTTTAGGAATAAACTCATAATCATTAAGTTTGTCATCGGTGTGTGGAATTTTATGCCTCTCCAATCCATCCTGTTTGGATACTGCTTTAGTACAAGATGTATTTCTTCCAGGTTGGTTTTTTTTGGCCTGTGTTTGTCTCACTTGATCAATGCAACCTTGGCAGGTCGATGTAAGATATTTTACTGATTTTTTTTCTAAAACATTTTATCTAGTTCTGCATTTAAAATTTTCAGCTTGAGTTTTACTCTCTAATCATGTTAACCGACTGGCAAAGCTTCAGAATGCTTTATTTTAATGAGCTCTCACAAAAGTCAGCAATAGATTTTGAGTCGTAATTTCTATGGTTAAGTTCTTAAACAGACTGCTTCCGGACTTTAAGCTAATTCTTCGAGTGAGCAATCTTCCGTCATTAGCATATTCATTCTAAACAATATTTTTTGGATTTGATTTTAACGGTTTGAAATAGAGTTTTGAATATCGGTCCATATCGACGTATGTTTGGTACGGTATGTATTGGTATATACTGTCGGTACGCTAGGGCATACCGATGGTACATCTTAAAATTTTAAAAATACCATCACCTATTATGTCAGGACGTACCGATCGGTATGCCACGATCACGATCGAAGTACATCTCGGTATCGGTCAAAACATTGATATTGTTCGGTAAAGAACGGTTTGTATACTGATATTCTCTCGAATCGATATGTACTGTGGCGGTACGTATCGAAAATCCTGATTTGAAGAATCATTTCTTTTTTTTGGATTATGGAAGTTAATGAACATTGCTGCCTTCAGAAACCACTCAGTCATCCATAACCAAAACATCTGTCCTTTTTTTGGATTTTGGAGAAAACTTAGTAATTGGTGGAAAGCTTTTCTTATTCATAACTGAAAACCTTGTTTATGTCAGCTGGGAATGTAGCTGTTCAACTAGGAATAAGAGTTTGTGTATGTAAACCTGCATCTGTCAAAGTCTCCGGTGGTGGCTGTCATGATACCCTTGGAATACTCTTAACGGCATATTAACTGATATTAGTTAGGCCAATAACTACCGTGGTCCAACCCCCACCCGCTTGATCGTTAAAGTTTCACATAGGTGCATCCAAAGTTTCCTTCTTTAAATTTCACCTTTGTTCTAAAATGTGAAGGCCGATCAATTGTTCTTCGCCAATCCCCAATCTAAAAACTCAGGAGGTCCTCAAGCTTCTTTTAACAGCCCAACCAAAACGTGGTCTTCGTTCTTCTCAGCTTCCCGACAAGAGTGCATGCTTTAGTGCACGGTGCTTCATCATGTTCTTTCGGCCCTACATGTGAAATGCCAGCTTGGGATGACTTCGTTGCTCCGGCCACCGACGACCAAAAGGTACGGTTCCTAATTGGCCAGGAAGAAAACGACAAACGTGCCCTTTTCCACTCTTATGGAGAATGGGGCACTCACATCGGCCTTTCTTTAATGCTGCAGGATCAACCCAGCTACTTACTATTTCGAGGCCAGATGATCTGTTTGAACATCGTCAACCACAAAGGGAATCAAACCACAGGCCACAGGTACTATTATTTTGATGTTAAACGTGGTGCATTTTTTTCCCCTAAAAAATAAAAAAATTAAGTAGTGAAGAAAAGTTTTAAACTCGGAATCTTATGGTATCTTTAAATTTATCAAATGTGGTCTCAAACTTTCAACATATAAATGGACTTGGTTATATTATCATCAAATTAAAACATCAATGTTTTAGGTGGATTAGATAGTTTTGATTAATATTGTCTATGAGTTCGGCTAGGAGAGGCGTCTTTAATTCATGAAACTCTAATTCTGACAGTTTAATCGAAGAAGAGTGATTAAGGGACTACTTCAAATCCATATTTTATGTTTTAGGTAAATAAAGTATATTAATTTTTTTAATGAGTTATGATACCAAATGATAAAACTCAAAAGTCTTATCGTAAAAAAAATTGAAAGAAATGAAAGAAAAGGGAATGATCGTTTCGAGGGGATCGACCTCCTTGATCACTTCGAGAGGATCGATCTCCTTGATCGCTTCGAAGGGATCGACCTCCTAGGGTTTGTCATAACAAACTGGAATAATATTTCATTGATTGATTCCCCAAGAGAAACGATTACATCATTATTTATAGAGTTCCATCCAGAATCTACTAGGACTTAGACTCTAATAATAAATAAATATTAAATAAATTTTATTCAATTAATTAAATATATTTAATAAATATTATTCAAAAGCTTAGAAAATAAAGAGATCCTAACATAAAGTAACATAAAGACATCCATTTATGCATAGTCTAAGTTTCAAGTTGGAATGAAAATATTTTATGTATAGTTTATAGCTTACAAGTGCAATATTAGGATACTTACTTTCAAATTGAACTATTAGCTTGAGCAAATTCGAAAGCTGATCTAAGCTTTGGGTTGAAGTGGATGTTAGGTTAAGTTACCAATGCCCCTGAAATGTGAGGAGGAAAAGAGCATTTTGAGTATTGCATTTGACATCATGATCTGAATCGACGACACCCACAAAAGCAATGGGGAAAGCATCATATGGTTGCCGAGGTGGTCCGAGAAATTAAGGATGACAACAGCCGAATACTGCCAAGTCTCGCCTTTTGATCTCGTCACGAAACAAATCCCTTCTTCTTCTTCTTCTTCTAGTACTAGTACTACTACTGCTACCAGGCTAAGAAAGAAGGTGCCTCAAGCAAGGTGGACAGAAATGAGAGGCTGGCGTTCCTCTCTTGCCATGAGATAAGATTGCTGGGGCTTTCTTTCTATGGAACCGTTCCACCAAATCAAATCCTTGGAGGACCTCAAAGCCAATTAGGTGTAGAATAAATGCTGCCGCTGTGGTGCTGTGTCGGACCCCCGCTGTACTCACTTTATTTGGTGGTCCATTTTAGGTTTACGATGCACAGAAGCAAGTGCTTGGCTTGCTTGCACCACTGTCAGGAATTTGGAACTCTTGATACACTAGATTTACTCTTCAAAGAAGTGACCCTTGGCATGGTCTATATGTTAATGATAATAATGACATTACGAGTTACAGAATTATGAAGGTAAAATCGTGTACATCACCTTAAATACAAATTGTGAGAACGACATATCGTGGGACTGCCGTAGGAGGAAGATTACAGGGACAAGATCAAGTCGCGACCGGCTTTATTTTAGTGCCATATGCCCATGTTCCCTTGTCTGATGATACCTGACCCTATCCCCAACTCTTTTGCTGCCCATCCTACCAATAATTGTCTGAAAAGAACAAGCAGAGAGGTCAGAGAGGAAGGAAAAAGGTGAAAGGAAATAGAGAGAAACTTACTTGTATGGGCAACCCTAATATCTATCTAGTCACTGCTGCTTCAAAGAATGCTGGTTTGTTTGTATGCAAGAGAAAGAGTAATGTCAAGGTGAAGGGAGTGAGCTCTCTCAAAGTGCAACTAACATGAGATAGCCAGAGAGGTAAATAATAATGCCTGCAACCAGCACAAGTTGCAGCCGAGATGAGTGACCGCCGCATGGTCCCTTCCTGCCTTGCTTCTTCGTCTTACCAAGCACCGAGGGGGCCATCAAAAATGCCGTCATTTATTGCAGAAATCTTTCGCTTTCCTTTCTCCAAATGGTGGTAAATTGCAGATGGATGGATGATGGCTTCGACCCTCCTCCATCTTCATCGACGAAAAGGTGAAGAAAAGAGGAGCGAAGTGGAGTGGATCGACTCACAGCGAGATGTGCATCCCGTGTTGACACGGTCAACGCGGTTGACTTCAGGAAGCTTCACTGTGTCGACTCGGTCAACAGCATGGAACAGATGAAGATGGGTTGCCGACCGCATGTATCACGCACGCGGCCATGGACTCGTTTGCTTCTCTTAGCCAGTAGGTTGCTGAACGACCGTGACATGATGCCTTTCTGCAGCTGCAACCTCTTTTCCTTCTCACTTCGCTTTCACGAGACGATAACAGCCGCAATGGTAGGGGGTTTAATTTATTCCAACGCTCTCCTCTCCTCAATAAAGGAAGCGACAAAGTCCTCTCTCCTTCCCCCACCTCCCGTCACCTCCCCTCCAATTGACAGGCTTCGCCTCCATTGACCCACAACTCCTCTCCGCCTCCGCAGGCAACAGCAGCAGCAGCAGCAGAAGGCATGAAGGTTCAATGCGACGTCTGCGCGGCAGAGGCCGCCGAGGTGTACTGCTGCGCCGACGAAGCCGCGCTCTGCGGCCGCTGCGACCGTCACGTCCACCGCGCTAACCGGCTCGCCGGCAAGCACCACCGCTTCTCGCTCCTCCACCCTTCCTCTTCCGCCCAATCCCCGCCGCTTTGCGATGTTTGCAAGGTAGGTCTGTGGCCTCTCACGACTCGCTCTCTCTGGTCTCTCTGTCTTCGGGAGATACAGGAGCTAAACCACCTCCCCTGCTTTTTAAAGGAGAAGAGGGGGCTGCTCTTCTGCCAGGAGGACCGCGCGATCTTGTGCAGGGACTGCGACGTCCCGATTCACAGCGCCACTGCGCTCACCATGAAGCACAACAGATTCCTCCTTACCGGCCTCAGCGTCTCGGCCGCTCCGCTCCCGCCGTCGCTGTCCGCGGAGGCCGAGGCGGTGGACTGTCCGCGCGGCAGCGGCGTGAGGGCCAAGAGCAGCAGCAGCAGCAGCTCAGCCACCACGGCGGCGACCACGAACAGCAACAGCAGCAGCATCTCAGAGTACCTGATCAAGATGCTGCCGGGGTGGCACGTCGAGGACTTCCTGACCGACGACGCCGCCGTGCATGCCTTGTGCAAGGTGAGTCAACGACGCTTCCTCCTCTCGTTTCCTGTATTATTATGATGCGCTTCGTTTCTGAAGATGCCGGCGGTTTGTGATGATGACAGACGGAGGAAGAGGAGGAGGTCGAGCCGCCGTGTGGATCGAACGCCATTGGTGGGGCTCTTCCAGTTCCTCGAGTCCCGCATTGGTTCTCAGGCGGCGAGGGAATCGGGCTGGAGCAGGTGGAGTTGAAGGCAAGCAGCCGCAACAAGAGGCCGAGGATATCGGTAAGGTACCTGTAGCAAACGTGTCATCACACCAAACAATGGTCAGATTTCACCGAGAGGATGAACACAATCAACAATCCCAGCTGTGAGACGCATTCTTTTTGAGCTTTTGGGGTGCCCAGTGCTGTTAAGCTGTCTGCCCCTCTCCGAATGAGAAAGCTTTCATGACGCCGAAACTAGTAGACTTACCTGTGTGGTTGGACATGCTTAGTACCAACATGTACCTTTTTTTTTTCTCCTTCTCCTTTTCCAGCCTTTTGGCCATTTTTATCCTGATTTTTTTTCTTCTCTTTCTTCTTTCTTTACTATGAGAAGGAAAGATAGAGAGAGGGTAGTCCATCTCAGGATGCATCTGTTGTGGCCAACTCCATCAGTTGTTAATTAAATTGATCTGATGCGTGTCATTTGTATTAGACCACTTTCTTCTTTATCAAATGGATGATGACAGTATTTATGGTACATGTAGCTCAGTGGATGGAAGCATTTAAAGGTCAAGTTTGGAATGGTAACACTCACAGATGAAGTCTTGTGAACACATCCTTCATTCACCAAGCAATTCTAGCATCCCCCTTGCTGCAAAAACACAGTCAATGAAACACAATGTAAAATTGTCACAAATTTGTTTATGAAGAAAATTTATTTATAATGTGGGGAATATTGAAACAAGGCAGAACTGAACTTAAAAAATGCATGAACAAAAAAGCCACTTGATCATGTCTTGCTGCTACTGAGCAAGATAAGCTGGTGCAGGATGTTCATTTCCAAAAGAAAACCAGTCAGAGAATGGAATAGACCTCAGCTATGAACTCATGAGAGGATAGCAACATGGCAAGGTGACAAACCAAGGGGAGATATTGCACATTTCTCATATAAAATTGCCCCTTGTTAAAATGTAGTGTGACCTTTGCAAAGATCCACAAAAGTAAGATACTAGTGAATACTCCTCTATCAATGTCAAGATTGTAACTTGTCCTTCTAATACATTGACTGACAAATGACAATACAATACTATTCAAGTTACATATGCATGTTAAGATAACCATCTAGAGACCTTGAAATATAGAAAATAGCTGCACATTCAATGGCATCAACAAAATTTTGGTAGCATGACCTCTCAAAAAGTAGGTTACTTCAGATTGAGATAATAATGTTACAACACTGGTAAGAACCACTAATGTCATTTCCATTTAAAATCATTTACACTGTTCATTGAATTCCCAACTATACTCTGATGATTTAAGAAATTACAAATAGGGACAGGAAATAAGCAGGTGCTAAAATCATATGGGAACAAGCAGTTTCCCATGCATGTTTTCTTTGTATACTTCATCTAGATGATTTCGTTGACTTCCAGGGGGCTCACCTCGTACTTGTTTGTTGAACATTAAGCTCCTTGCACTTTAAACAAGATGGAGAGAGATATGGAGAGATACAAGGCATATGGCCTTGAGAGAAATGAAAAGAATTACAGTTCTCACAAGGTAGCCACAAATAACGGAGCATGTACCTTCTAAAAACTGATAAAGAATAGGACGAAAAGTTTTTATACAGACAACGCTACATGGTAGTTGACCTGACACAAGAAAAGAGAGAGTTTGACAATTTTCTAAGAATAAAAAGAAAAGCTAAGAGATCATAATATGATGAAAAGAAAATGTGAAGGATACATATGATGTACCTGTAAATAGGAGGGCCACTACTCACGTTGTGAAGGTAATGATGCGATCAGCAATCTTAGTGTGGCAAAGGGGGCACTCTGAGCAGGCAAGCGAGCAAGGTTTACACACTGGTTCAAAGTTTTTTAAAAAAAGTCATTAATCCCAAAACAAAACAAGGCACTTGTTGAGATGATTGGCAAGCATGAGTTAAAGTGCTTACAGCAGAAGTGTCGACAAGGAAGAAGTACTGCAGCAGTTGGAGCTTCGAAGCATACTTTACAAACATGAGAATTTTTGTCCCCATTCCCCGAAGAATCAATTTCTCTTTCCTTCATCTCCTGAATCTTGGCCTGAACACATGGAAGATTGGTTAGGTCTGTATCTACCTATGCATGATTATTTGTGTCATCAGTTATTTGTCAGTCTCATGACCCTAAAGTTCGCATTCCTGATAAAGCTGCAAGTAGATGATATGCTAGATATTTTGGCAAACAACAGGAGTAACAAGCTAGTAGGGTAAATGTACAGGCAACTGAAGCATCATGAAAATCATACATTATGACAAAACATAACAGAAAATAAATAGAAAAATGGTCCACTTTAGAGAAAGGTCAAACACATCAAAAAAATGAAATAAAGTTTTATAAGCTGACACCAATTGTTGGACAATAAGAATATTAATGAGATTGCACAGAATGACCAAGGAGACCAACAGGGTCCGAATCTTACAAACAGCATACTTTGTTGCTGAGACCCCACATTGGCGGGAGCACCCCCCCATTGGCGAGAGCCTCGTGTAAAGGGTTTGCCCTTATTTAGGGTAGGAAGATCATTACTGCACAATAGATGAACTAATCTTTTTTTCAATTTCTTTTGAGGTATAATTTTCAAGTAGTTAAGGGCTATAGCATTATGCATGTAAAAGACCATCAACAGAATTATTTATTCACCATTTTCTTGTCTAACATAACTTGAATAATAATTAAAGTTCTGAATTTGTCAGCAGATAAGCATATTCAAATTCAAATACTGAAAGTAAGTTCTGGCATATAACTAGGAAAGATTTCTTTCAAACAAAGTTTATTACTAACTCAAATTGGTATACCAAATAATTTACAACAAAATGTGCAAGCCAGAAGGTATTAGAACTCATCAAAGTCAACAGCAAATATCAGAATAAGACATCCAAATCCACAAAAAAAACATAAAACCAGGGTTCGCCGTACCAACACATACCACCTGGTACGTACCAATCCGACAAGGGACCGGTATACGGACTGTCCCTTACTAGGCGATACTATAACCCAACCATGTATCGGGCAATATGGGGTCTGTACCAGATGGTAATGGTCGATATCCGAGCGTTACCGGATTTTGATCGTTAACGATCAAGGCTGAGATCACCCTATTTCAAATGATCAAATTGATCGTTTGAACCATAAGAAAGGATTTTTAAACCTTTTTCTCCTCCTTTCTTTCAACTCATATTACTCTCTCAATCTCTTCAACTCTCACAAACTCATTCTCACTCACATATCTCTCTCATTCTCACATTTTCTCTCCTAAACTCAGCAAAGCTACGATTTGTGAGTTGGATCAAATTTGGAAAGATTAAGAGGCAGAACCGCCTCAGTCATAACGTGGCGGAAGGAGACAGACAACATCGAGTAAGATTGCTCGAGGAACTAGAGACACCAAACCATCACAATCATCCGCTCAACGTGCAAAGGCAAAGGCAAACGGGAAGGCAGTAGCATCAGCCGCACCATTTGAAAGAATCAAGTCAGGCGATGAAATACCTTCTCAACCATATTCAACAACCCGCTTAATCCAAAGACATGGCAACGACATGAACAGCAGTGCCTCAATCGATGACGACCGCAATGCTAGGGAGTCAATTGTCTCATTTACACAACTTAAGGGTGGTGCATAAACCGAGGAGCAATATTTTACACATGCTACCCAAGATTTAGACCATGGAACTCAACGAGATACCGATCAAGTTTATACATGAAAGGAAAAGGAGAAGACAGTGGATGATTTTGAGCAAATGCAATAGAACCTACATGACGTAGACACAAAGCAAAGCTCATCATATTCACAGCCATCGTATCATGGAGAATCTTATGACCAACAAGAGTACGGTGATAATTGGTCATACTTCTCCGAGCAACAGTATGATGATCGATCTTATGATACAAAATAACATATCAGTGGTGAAAGTAGAAGTTCTGACATTCTCTATGCTCCGCACCAATACATATCATAATCGTACTTGCCTCAAGAGCAATCTTGGACATGTGTGATTCACAACGATCAGACATACGGTGTATCAGTAATTTTAGGATTGAATCCAACAAACATATTAAATTTATATATAGATACATAGGATCGAGGACCTCGATTCATTGCCCATAGAGTCTCGTCGCTCTTTTTGGTGATAGAACCAACTATATTCATCGATCGATTACTTGATTCATTTGAATCTTAAAGTTTAAATTATTAAAAAAATCTAACAATTCAAATCATTTCTTTATAGATAATTCAATATTGATAGAAGGACGATCCGAAACATACCACAAAGTTACTCAAAGCTCGAAAAAGATGTGTCACTATTCTTTTCTAATTTAGATTATTTTCTCAAAAATTATACAATTTATATTTATTTTCAACTTAAAAAACCTAATCTAACTTTTTTCTATTTTTAGATATTTTTGGAGCTATTTTCAATGTTTTTTTGGCACACCATCGACACACCCTAGCATATCGTTGGTACACTTTGGTACATACCGTACCGATCATTGGTCGGTACACCGGTATAGACTGAAATTGCAAATCTTGCAATAAAACAACTCCAAAAAATACATAATTCTCATAAACTTACCAGCCTATTATTTCGCTATCTATGTGCCATTGAATAATCTAAAAGGGCATACTAGATCCAAAAGCCCATCCAACTTACCTATAGTAACTCTATATTTTCACTAATTTGATCTAAATAGAATTTCCATTATTGAACCATCAAAGCAATTATGTCAATTAAGTACAAAATAACACTTTGGTACCAAAATGGTACCAACTTGAACAATTACTGTCGGATTGACTAGTGGTGATTATATTTTGTTGCAATGATTCAGCAAACTAAATATTGAGGTATGCTCTATCCTTGACCTGTACTGATTGGACAAACCTTGGAGATGATAATGACACTAACAATGATGTGACTGAATGTAAAATGTACTGGTTTCGAACCAAATATGATAAAATCTAACCCAACCTTGTAAATTTGAATGCTTGTTCTACCAGAGGAAATGAAAACAAGGCAAATTATTTCTTGAAGCATATGTAAGCACTACTAAGATTAGATAAGTACATTAGGCAAGCTGATATAGTTGCACTACCACTAAATAAAAGCATAACATTATCAAAATATGCAGTCCAGAGAAACCATACAGAACAACAAATAGAAATGTTAATTATCCAACATGTAGCAGTAGCATCATGCACCTGAGGATGTCGGTCCTTAACGGTAAGGTACAAATAGAAGAACAATTTTACATCTAGAAATAAATATGTGAGCTATGAAACATACCTTCAAACGAACAAGCAAAGGTTCCAATTCTTGATTTTGATTCGATTGTTCATTATTTGGCTTTGCAAAACTATCCATTGTTTGTCTTCTTTGATGAAGAGAACAATTGTGTTTATCATTGCTCAATTTGAGGTCATCCATAAGATCAACAGGATTGGTAGATCTTTGATCAGAAATCAACCCCAAGGATCCAAAAGCACCTTTTTTCAACTTGGCAACAAGCACCCACATGCCAGCCAAGTCATTTTCCAATGACATTTCTCGCTTCTTTCCATCTTCAAGTTTTCTCTTGTATTCTTCCTCCAGATGCTCTTTTTCAGCTAAAGCAGTTTCTAAAGCAGCTTCCTTTTGTTTCCTGGCCTGCAATTCCATCCTTATGCCATCTAGATCAAGATTCCAGTTTTCCACGTCATTAAATACTGTGTTTCCAAAATCACCACTTCTACTAGGAGGCCGACTTCTTCTTCCTAGTTTGATCCCATCTATCTTGTTTTCAGGAAACCTACGTATGGTACCATTAGCAGTTTTTGAATGGCCAGATAAATCTTGAGCAGCCAATAACTCTTTAGCTTGTCTTGCATTTTGTAATGAAAGTTTTGTCACTTCCTCAGCCAAATTCTTGAGTTCAACAGCAGCAGCAGATGCCAACTCTTTTGCATAAGATGCTTCTTCAGCTAATTTTTTATTCTGGGAAAGCAAGCTATGGTTCTCCTCAATCATTCGAAGATGTTCAAGATTTAGTTTCTCATTCTCAGCCTCCTGTCAAAATAACAAATTCATGTAATTTACCTCAAAACCATCAAACTTATGCAGACTGAATATGATGATTGAAAGTGAAAAAGAAAAGGCACAAGAAAGATTGGTATTATCACACAATGACAAAGAAAAGTATTCCATATTTCAGCATCTCGCATAACATGCTTAAAATTGAAAAGAGTATATCAATGTTGTTTCTGTGCTTCAGTATCTCACATAACATGCTTAGAATTGAAAAGACCAGATCAATGTGCATGCATAAACGCATGAGCAAAACTTCACACAGTTTCAGCAATATTATCACAGGAATGTACATACTTTTGGTCAGATCAAAGACCACTAAGCACAATGACAGCCATTTATAATTTAGGTTTAAAAAAAAAACAAAGCAATCAAGACATTTAGTTTATAGTGAATCATAATAAGCGACACCAAAAAACACAATGTTTAAAACAAGAATAGACGCTTATCTGCTCCATATGGTCCAAGTGCCTGCAGCTAATTCCGTACTACAGTCAAAAATAACGTAAGCTAGTCCATCCTTCTGACCAAGGACTTCAATTTCACCCAGAACGGTTCATTACAAACGGTATTTACTGGTTCATGTGTCAACATGGACACGAACCACCCATTTTGGGCGGTCAAGTGCATTTTTTTAAGCAAAAAGTGTCTTTCTTTTTTGTTTTTTCTTTAAAGGCTGCAGCAGGGCTTTTAGGGCTCGTGAGCGGCACCCACCCCACCATCAATTCGCCACCCTCGCTGCTCCACTCTCCATCACCTGCCCATCATCGCTTGCCATGTTGGTCCATCTAATCTCCAGTACTCCTCTCCTCCCCCTTCTCTTGGTACCATGGTACATACTAGCATACTATGTGCTGGCACGTCACCACTTATCAGAACCATATGGGTCCAATCATGAACTAGTATAGGTCCAGGGCCCAAGATGACATTCCTTGCTCCTGGCATATTAAGTTTGCAAGATGAATAACCTATCTGTGATACAAAAAGCATCTAACAAAGTTATTTTAAGCTTATGAAGCAGGTAAGTCATTGGGACAAGAAAAACAGCAGACAAAATGACACAACTAAGCAGCCCATAAAGCATCTGATTTTTGTTAATAATAAGCCTTCCTACCCCAACCTCACACTTATATCGTAATACACATGACTATTGTTGGTAATAGAAGAAAGTCATTCATATTTCAAATTAACTAAAAGAACTCAAAACAAGAAATAAAGGGTGGCATCATAAGCATATAAATCCAGTTCAACGTAGAATAATAAAAGTTTAGCAGATTTAAGATTACCTGAGATTGAAGTTTACTCTTCATATCACTGATTTCTTCTGTGACGAATTCTTCATGCAGTTGTTCAGACTTGAATGAATTCAGCTGTTGCTGTAGAAGAAGCACTTTATCTTCCAGATCCTTGATCTCAGAGCACTAAGAGAAATGAAAGTTCAATGAGGTTTTAGAATAAAAAATTTAAAAAAAAAAAGAGAGAGAAAAAAAGATGCCTGGAGTCATGAACTAGCACTTATATGTCATCTGAAAAATATGCATACCAATCACACAAAAACTCAATACCAACCTTCTGTTGAAGCTGGTCTTGGAGGATACGGTTATCAGCTGATTTTAACTGCATTGATTATAACATAGTAGAATTATAGCAACAACAAATATATAAATATATGGCTACAACTCAGCAGATTGAAATCATTATAAATTTGATTCTAATTAAAAATCATCTCTAAGTAAATTTGTCAAATGAACAGAAGTAAACAAGGAAAAAAGTCACCTCTAGCTCAAAACCCTTCTCGTTGCACTGAGTCATTAATCTCATTACAGTCTGTGAGTGAAAAAAATTGAAAGAGTCAATAGTAACAAGAGAAATAATTAAAAATAATGCTGCATATCAAAGATGTCATACCTGCTGCATATCAACCATTGAGGAATTTCCCTTGGAAGCTTCACTGTTCTCGATAATGCGTTGTTCCAACAACCTCATTCGTTTTTGTTTCTCATGGATTTCATGCTCCAATTTCTCAATCTACAGTAAATAGAGATGCCAATCAAAAGTTTAGTGAATCCTTGAAGACACAGAGTAAAAGTAACTTTAGATCATCTGACGAATTTATAATTAATTAGGCCAAGGCTGAAACTATTGACAAAATGAAAAACAAAAATAGTCATATAGAAGGGAAGATGAGGTTGTAGGAGACAAAAGATGAGGAAACAGAGTAAATTATCAGATCAGATGATTACATAGGAAGAACTGCTACTTCCAGTGAAGGAAAAAACAAACAAACAAAAAAAAAAACAAAATGATTGTTCTGATGTGAAAAGAGTGTAAAATGAAACCCAAGAGACAGGAATAGACAACATTAGCCAAGTAAGGGAGATCATAATTTTTTAATATTCTTAGCAAAGAAAACTAAATGGAAGGAGATGAAAAATTAGAACCTAATTATTGGGAGACTTAGCAAAATGTCAAGATACCTAAACAAAACCTATGGCCCCCAATATTGAAATTCATGAGGATCAATTATCATTTTGCAAGTTTCTTAAACAATAACACACACACACATATGAAGATGGTAGTTCTGTAAGACCCATGACTTGATTGTCGAAGCACTAAGTCTAAGTCCATGATATTTGCTTCTTTATAACACAGCTAGAACCATGTGATGAATGGAAGTCAAAATAAATTGTTACAATAGTAACTAAGAAAAGCAACAAAATCAAAGCTAATAAATCCACAGATTTTACTAGCATGTATTTGATCATGTTAAACTATCTCCTGAACCTTTATACTTTCATGTTATTTTCAAAGGCAAAAATGATCAAATGAGATCCTGACATATAATCAATACCTGAAAGTTCCTATAACTAAAAGTTCCTTCTGTACAAACTAACTAAAAGCATGTGCTGGACAAACTCACAATAAATTGCTTCAGTAATAACCAAGAAGCATATCCAAATGCACAGATGGCATTAGCATAAAGCAATGAACCATCAACTATGTTTCAGGCAAGCCCGACCCTTAATTAATTAAGGAACCAAAAAGATTACAAATTTCTTCCATGTCCAGTTACATTAATGGTCAACTTCAACATGATACGCTTGACTCATAAAAGTGAGAAAAGCTATTATCATGACCATGAAACAGAGATGCTTCTACTACTTTGTTGTTTATTCGTTGTTGCTGTCATATTTTAACATTCTATCACATATAAAATAGAGAGAAAAGGATATAACAAGAATAAAGATGACAAAAATAAAATAAAAACCTTAACCTCTTGAGGAAATAAATATGCCATAAAAGAGAGAAAAGCTATTAACATGACCATGAAACAGAGATGTGTCTACTACTTTGTAATGAGAATAAAGAAGATGACAAAAATAAAATAAAAGCCTTAACCTCTTGAGGAAATAAATATGCCATAAAAGTGAGAAAAGTTATTATCATGACCATGAAACAGAGATGTGTCTACTACTTTGTTTTCTATTTGTTGCAGCTGTCATCTCTTAACATTCTATCACATATAAAATTGAGAGAAAAGGATATAACAAGAATAAAGTGGATGACAAGAATATAATAAAAGCCTTAACCTCTTGAGGAAACAAATATGCCATAACTGAGAAGGAAGATGTCATACGATCACAATTATCTTAAATTCCACAGACACCATATCCAAATATTTTTTTCTTCATTTATTTTTGTATTACCCAACACTCTAGTCACATACTGACTAAAGAAGCATCAGAGCAGCAAACAGGATCCATTGCTATCTTCAAGATTCCAGGATAAATTTTAGAGTCCATTCTCCATAAAACATATATAATAGTTCAATTTTCCAAGGTTTTAAATACTGGGCTTTCCATCCGGTACAATATTGCTATCTTCAAGATTGCAGGATAAATTTTTGAGACCATAGAACATATATAATAGTTCAATTTTCCAAGGTTTTAAATACTGGGCATACCATCCAGTGCAATACAGTATTTACCAGTCCACTTACACTCAAACCAGATCAATTTTATCCAGTCTGGTTCGAACAGGAAAAGGATATTGATTTTTAACATTAATTTAAGTTTGAATGACTGAAACAGTTGCTACAAAGTTATTGTCTGATGATTAAAAGCTGTTTCCCTCATTTCCTCAGCCCTTTCCTCCTTTCCTCGGCATTGGCCAAAGCTCCAACTCTGCATCCTCCTCCTCCCTCTCCCCTCTTCTCTCCCTCTTTCTCTTGGTCAAGGGAGTACCAAACCATAATGAGTGTCACAATGGTCAACATCAGTACCAGACCAAGATTTTAAACCTTGCAATCTTCATAGATCTACTTGAAAGTGCATTCAACAACGTTTCAACATTTTCTTCAAATGCTACCACTAAACCTCAAACCAATTTTTTACAACAGGTTCAAATAAATAAATAAGGACATTAGATCTTCATGTCCCAATGGCACACACAAGCACAACCAGTTTTTATGAAGTTTCAAGTTTCAACAGTACAGCTTAATATTTTCTAGCCAAAATGACAAGAGCATTAAGGATGGTTAACATTACTTGAATCTTTGTGCCATCTGGATCATTTGCGGAGTGCTCCATCAATCGCTTTAGTGTACTTGTACCAAATGCAATTTCACCAGCAAGCATCTTTACTTGTTCGGCCAGGAGATCCATTTCATCCGACATCATGATCCTTGTCTGTAAATGTGAATGAGAGAAGTTGATCACAATCGAGAAATACAAAATTAAAAAGCAGTCAGGAATATTGTGCTTTTGGACATGCACAATTGTCTTCGGAGTAGGATGTTACATCCTAGCAACATTAATGGGGATAGAGACCTAGATATGAAAGGCATCTAATCATATCTCACAAAAGAAAAGAAAGCAGAAAGACTAACTTGCTTTTATTTTGTCATAACAACTTTTGTCATAACAGCCCTGCCTACACTAGATAAATTGTCATAGTTGAGGAAACTAATCAAGAGTCAGGTTGTTTTGTTTCCGTTGAGTATTATAAAATTATCTGCAGAATACTTGCAAAATACAGAAATCTAGTCACTTTGTTGGCCATTTAGCTGATTACATCAGTGAATTTATAGAAGTAACCATCTGATATCAAAACCAAAAATATTTGTTAACTTTGCCAGTTCAATGGAAAAAGAAATTGTCTCCTACACAGAAGAAGAGTTGTCATTAACTCCAATATAATAGAAGGGTCAAGCAAAAAAGAAACATAACACACCAACTAGCATAAATGATAAAACCACTAAGCAGAAACAAGATCATAAAATTATAGAAAACAAACAGATATACTAATTTAGTCCATAATATTCCTAGAATGGTGTAAGACTTTAAATTTCATTTGCTCAAAAAAAAAGGAAAGAGCCTACACAAAGATAGAGTTAAATTCCCAGCTAACTGCCAACAGAAACTCAAGGACCAATCAGTCAAGACCAGCAACAACTGACAACAACAACAACAGCAAATTTAATTACCTGCAGTGGATCTGTGACTGAACTATTGACTGGTGAATGTTCTTCACTCAACTTGCTTGAATGTCTTCGACTTTTAACATCAGATAATGTATCAAATGAATCTGACAGAGAAGAAGTCATTGCATCATTCAGGGTGCTTTCACTTTCAAAATGTGGAGAACTCTGATGGAGTATATCCAGTTTCTGTGGAGAAAAAAATATGACCGATGTTATTACATTACATGTACAGAGAAATTTAAGTCACGAAGAAACACATAGCACTTTAAGTTATAAAGTTTTAGCTGCACGGAAAAGGACATCGTATATCCCCACATCAAATGCAGGAGATTAGAGGATAAGCACTAAATCAACTAAAACACTACTTACTAAAGCCACTAAAACACTTGGGTAACTGAGGTGAAAAAAATGTAGCAGATATAAAAGGATAAAAGATGATATATGGTATCCAGCATTTAAAACCCTTACAATGTAAATTGATAATACAAAATAATGTGAAGATATGACTGTATCTACAAATTTAGAAGACCAACCCAATATGTGCATGTAGCAAAAAGCCCAAAACTATTATTCAGAATCAGATGTCTGATATTTAACAGCTATACTAACAGCCATTAGGAAAATAACATAGATGGATCAGAAAACATGTTGTATAGTAAGCTATTGATGGGACATAAGGTTCCATACTGAAACACTCAACTAATTACACTACAAGACAAAATCAACCATAGATCACCTCGATGAACTTTGAGCTAAGTACATGGCTGGACAATTTCAATCTATCAAAATATTGTCAAATGCAGCTGTAGCTGCTTCATACATGATTTTCTGCTAATTTGATAGTATACATTTATTAGGCAAAGCATGGGGTATGTAATCTGCAAATCAAAGACTCAGTTTTGAGGATTAAAACACAAATATGGTGTATCAAGGTCCAAGATATTAAAATTCATTATGCACCATGGTTTTCTTGCTTATTTTCAGAAACATTCTACTTTTATTGATCAAGCAAATACAGTTCTGCCACAGCGGAACATTGCACACAAACAGAGATTTAATCCAACTCAGCTAAGCAACCTCATCCCTTACACAAGTTGCAGAATTTAGAAAATTATAGCGCCAACAGAGATTTAATCCAACTCAGCTAAGTAACCTCATCCCTTGCACAAGTTGCAGAATTTCAAAACCAACCACCTGCATTATTTGTCCAGATCCATTTCATAAATCTCTGGAACAAAATTAACATAAACTCCAAAACTGATACAGTGATACTAACAAAGATGTTCTTCTGCCAGTTTTTAGACTAGCACAATAAATCTCAGTTTATAAAATTTTTAGTGTTATAACACAGCAAAAGCTTAACATGATAAAACCACAAACTCAACCAATTGAAGCAAAAATAGTATATTGAAAAGAAATATAATGGAAATTTATTAGTGCAAGGCTTAACGTACCAACAAGTTGGGATCAACTAAATGGATCTTCTTCTGCCACTGACTTTGGTTAGGGAAATAAATGAAAACTAGTAAAACTAAAAATAGCTAGTATTGGTGGAGAAGTCCAGAAATTTTTGTTTCATTATAACTGCATATTAAACTACGATAGAATATTTCTGAATTATGTCTTTAACCAAATAGAGTCATGACGATCACTGTGTTGAGCTAGAACAATTTAGAAGAAATAAGTGGACATAAGTTTTCAAAATGCTGTTGCCAAGTTAGAGATTTGGAGAAAGTAAACTGCAAAAAAAATTTAAACATGTTTCTCTTTTAGTGCCATGGAAAGAATTGAATTGGATTACAATGCCCAAGAAACATAACAATTTGGAGAAAAAAATAAGTTTTGTGTTCTCCTAAACACCTTCAGACACAAACATTACTCATCTAAAATTTAACTTCAGAGCATGAAGAACAGAGGGAAGAGAACTGAGAGAAAAGATGAGGAAAGGTACGACCTTACAAGCATAGACCCCATATTTGTTAATAAGTTCCGTACTAATTCTTTTGATGACTGCATCGATATCATATTATCAGTATATTTCACAACAGTCATAGTTTTAATTGCTTTTTCACATCACATGATACCAAAATGTTGGCTTTCAACCATATGGTCATCTTTGAGATAAGAAACATAAGTTTTCCTTTTACAAATGCCATTAGTATGCTTCAATTTCTCGTCCAACATGCCATGTGACATCAGTAAAATTCTTAGTTTTACCAAGATCCACTGAAATCCTAAGAATGTTACAGATCATCGTACGCTAGCATTTCCAGGTTATTCTATGACAGATATTGGTTTTCTTAAAAGAGCAAGTACAGATCATCCTACGCTAGCATCTCCAAAGGTTGGTATATTTATCAACGCGCTGGTCAAAAAAATAAAATCTTGGAATGGCAAGTATCACATTCAGTAATAAATTATTTTCAGCAATTAAAAGAGATTATGCATATCACGTCAATGCTAATTTCTTGAAGTATGGAGAATATTCAGAAACAAAAACAATAAGAGAATTACAACAATTGTATATTCAAATTCGAGCTAAGAACTTACATCATCCTCCCCTAAGGAAAGATGGCGCTGATGCCGAGGTAAATCAGTTAAACAACCAGGGATAGTGTTCTTGGTAGAAACAAGTATCAGCTTGGTCAGCCTCTGTATTCTACTCATCAAAGCAGCTTTGGCTTCCTCTTCCTCCTCTAAACGGGATTGCATCTTCACTTGACCTTCCTCAAGCTGCTTGCACAAAACGAGAACATGATTCCTTCTCATTAGTATTATTACCAAATTTGAGGTTCTGATGAGATCATTTTCATTCTACATGCCATTAAAAATCTGTTTCATGAATGATCTTAATGTACTTTTCAAGGCACCTGTAGCACATTTTCACATGTTTACCTGCTGGCGCAAGATCATGATTTCCTCCTGGCTAGCTCCACTTAGCATTCCTTTCTTTAGCTGCTCAAGTTCTTGCTTTAAGCTAGATATTTCTTTCTGATACTTTTTAATTAATGACTTTTCATCAATAATCTGGAACAACAGATTCAAATTGCTAATAAGCATCCCGATTTAAGAGTATCAGCATTTCCAACCAAAGAAAAAATAATGCATATCTACCCTGTTACGAGAAGCATAAATTTCAACTCGTTTTGCCCTACTTGCGAACTTTAATGTGTTATGAGTTTCCTCCATGCTACTAGATGCAGGTGTAACTGTACAAATGAGCTGCACAACACACAAAACTAATTAGATTTTTCATCGGTTTGGTAAACAACTATGCTTACATACAAAAATCAGAAATCCAACCACATAATTGCATGTAGGAAAGTGAAATATATAATAATAGTATATGTACAACAGATGATGGAAAACCAAGTCAAACATCTCAAAGCATAGCAGCATACTGAAAGATTATCATAAGGCATGGCTAGTCAAGACTCACCGATATAAGCCCATGGCCACTCAATGAAGACTGAAGAAGTCGAGTCAATTTGGAATCACGATAAGGAATATGAGAAGCTCTCCTCTCACTAAGCTTTCCAATAACCTTTTAAAAAGTAAGTGACAAGGTTAGCATTATAACTGGAGAATCAAATACTCACAAATAGATACAAACTACTAATGATACACCATGACCAGATGCCCATATAACACATATAATGGAACCATATATCAAATACAATTTGCTGATAAATTTTAAACAATCTAAGGCAAAAGTTGGTTCTACTTCCAAAATTAAAATAATTTTCATGAGACCTGCATTTACAACATGTATGCTAATATTGAGTTACAATTCGCAGGAAGGTGAAGTGGGGAGAAGTGTATAATAAAATCAACAAAAAAGCTACATTAAACTAATTTACTTCTCTCAGTACCATGTATAATGATAATCTAATCATTTTCATGCTAGAACCTTTACTTGTTATGCAGGTTCATTTGATCTGATGACATAAGTTGTCTGGAAAAAACAAGAATAATAGAAGCGAAAATAGCTGTAGATAGTTTTTCTTATTATTAACAAATAGCAAAAAATGTAAAGTTAAAAGTAATAAAAAAATGCATTATTATGATAAATATATAATAAAATAGTTTATTATTAGTGATAAACAGTATTAATAAATTTTAGTTAAAATAAAAAATAAATTATGACAACTATACAAAATCATATCATCAAATTAGTGTGATGAAATACATAAAACAGTAATCATATAATAAAAAATATTATATAAAACAAAATTACTAATATGACTAGTTACAAATTTTTAATAGGACCAAAATTTTGTATCTGAAAAATTCAATGTTGATCAAAATGGTAATAAGTTGAGGTGAAAATTTTGATGTCTCTGTTTTCATCATCCTAAAGCAACTACAATCAACCTCAAACACAGAAACAATACTAGTTCTAAAACTTTATTTGTAAGATCATAATTTTCAAGTTATATTGCTTCTTGAAAATATTATGTCATATTTTCTGATTTATTTGTAGTGAATGTACGAGAGTCCAGCACCATAGAAACTTTAGACCTAGAAACAGCTATGTTCATGATTTCTGACAGGAGAATCTATCAAGTGCAAGTTATTAGAGATCAGCTCACTAGAAAAAAGGAAAAGAATAGTTAATGTAGTTAATGAAAATTTTAATACATATCATACAATTATTAGAGAATAGTTATGTCATATTTTATGATTTATTTGTAGTGAATGTATGAGAGTCCAGCACCAGAAAAATTTTAGACCTAGAAACTTCAGAGCTACGTTCATGATTTCCGACAGGAGAATCTATCAAGTGCAAGTTATTAGAGATCAGGTCACTACAAAAAAGGAAAAGAATAGTTAATGTAGTTAATGAAAATTTTAATACATATCATTCAATAATATTAAGCACCTACTGTTCCAAGAGTTAAAAGGCTTTTGTTGATGTAAGATCCTTCCTTCCTTCTCAGACCAGTTGTCTCGGTTTTTGAACTCTCAGATCCAGCTAGATCAATAAGATTCTGAAGAAGAAGATCATGGATGAAGCAAAGCAATAAAGTCAACCAAACATGATACAAGTTTAAAGCTTAGAACCGGAGCATACAAGTTGAGAATACATCACTCCATCATATTCATCACCATGAGCGCTGCTTTCAATCATCTGTGTAAGTGAACCATTTCCTCAAAGTAAATGAGAGATGACAAAGAACACAACTTTAGAAGAAGCAACATGGTAAAGAACAGTCGAAAGCAAAATCTCATCATTGTGTAGCCAACATGATAAAGCCAATATTATGAACCTAAAAGAAAGGTTAAAACAATGATGCCTGTAAAAAAATAATAAATCACTTTCATAAAGCCAATCAGACAATGTGGCACTTTTTCCATCAAAAAATACAGAAATATTGAGCATTTTTACATACATGACAGGGCAAAGTTCTATAATAGAACTAGAATAATTATTGACTTATTTGCAAACTGATTTGTACAAAATTATTGAAAAATCAAATAAAATTGGTTTTTTTTTATGTCCAGACTCCAGAGAATTGTATTTTCATCAAATGCAGTGGTATAAATGACAAACTTATATCTAGCAGTATACTTTTCAAGATAGCAGAGTTAAGGAAAAGACAATGTGGCACTTTTTCCATCAAAAAATACAGAAATATTGAGCATTTTTACATACATGACAGGGCAAAGTTCTATAATAGAAGTGGAATAATTGTTGACTTATTTGCAAACTGATTTGTACAAAATTATTGAAGAATCAAATAAAATTGGTTTTTTTTTATGTCCAGACTCCAGAGAATTGTATTTTCATCAAATGCAGTGGTATAAATGACAAACTTATATCTAGCAGTATACTTTTCAAGATAGCAGAGTTAAGGAAAAGATTATGTCAATTGCAAGCCTGGATTATTGCAGATCCATCCACATGAACGTGAAATGCAGGTTAGTTGTATTTAAGTAGAGAGATGAGAAAATTTAACGTGGTAATATTGGCATTGCTTGGTGCTTAGAGACAGAATTTAAAGATGTTCAAACAAATAATAGCTAGTTATGATGGCATAATCAAGATTTTTTACGATGGCATAATAGCTAGTTAAATCAAGATTGTCGTTTTGTCCACCCACTAAAATCACGACTTAATTTTTTAGCAAAGACAAATTTACTTGGCAAGCAAGTTATAACATTAAGAATGATAGCAGGAAAGATCTGTGCAACCTGATGAGCAAACATAAGCTAATAGAAATAGGATAATGGAAGTAATATTTGGACTATAGCAAAACTAAAAAATGGATATAGTACAATACTGACAGTTGTACCAACATACCAAGGTAAAAATTGTGTGACTTCTACTACTGAACAGGTTAAAATTGTTAGAACCAACATGACGATGTTCTGCGATTTAAACAAAATAATTACAATAATCAGTGATGACTATACAAACATTCAGAAACTAAATTCTTACAATTATTTTAACGTAGCTGATAACAAAAGCAACTGGTGAATATCTAAAAGCAAATATCCTGGAGAAAACAGTAATGTAGTGTATCACTGTACTGTGCAGCGATAAATCTTAATACGAAGGAACCGACATTAATAAGCATTTCTAGCTTGATCTGACCCTTGAAATACTTTCATAATCTTTCTTTCTTCTTGATAAAGTATCCCATGAGCAACCACTAATAATTTTCTTCCAAAAGAAAAAATCTTGACTGTGGATGCAACTTTTGGACAGCATAAGTCTTGGACAAAATCCACAGATGAGGAAACTTTATATCCATAAACATTATATCATGGTCCAAACTCTGAAGAATACAGAACAGAAAATACTTGGGAAGGCTTGTACTTATAAGTTCAAAACACAAGACAGAGAACCCTAGAAACCCAATATTTATCAAGTTTATAATGCTTCAGTCACCGATGAAACCTCTGTGTTTGTTTCTATTGGCTGTAGTACAGTAGCACCACGAGAACATCTAATAAAGAAATAACATATAAAATAAATGGCTATAAGATAACCACAAAAACACTAAAACTGGCTATAGATCTATCCAGAGTTCCAGACACCCTTAGTGATCCAAGTATTCCAGAAAGTCCTAATGGCAACCGTAATGGTGCAAATGCACCAAAGCATCCTGGAGATGGGCAAAATCGCTGGATATATATCTGTAAGCTCGGGGTGCAATGTTCACAACAATTATAGTACAGCCATAACAAATTTGTGCCTTCACTAGCAATGTGATAAAGAAGACACACATTCACATTTAGTATGGTTGAAAATTAAAAAAGGAAGTAATAGTATGCGAGTAACTGAAGCTTTAGACATCCACTGAGATAAGAAACCAAAAGGCAGTTCTATATCCAAAATTACTAGCACAATAGCAGATGTTTAAAAGCAACCAGTAAGATTGAAGTGCTGCACAAGATATTCACTTGATATTGATAAAAAAGTTGATTCACCATCATAGTCAGATCTCTCTTAAGCCCATTTAAAATGTAAAACCAGTTCTGTGGAATAGAATACTGAAAAATGGAAAGACATTGAGATATTTCTAATAACTAACAATTAACAGGGATGCAAGCTTCCTTGAAAGGAACAATTATTATACCCTATGATATTGATGGTTCTTTTTGCTTATTCAACTTAAAAGTCAATTGATAATCCTAGTTTTGTTATACATCTGATATATTACTTCAAACAAAATCCTTGGTTTCTCCACATAGTTCTATATCATAAAATAAGATATACTGAAGAAAATGATAATTGGGACATGATAATTGGCACCGGAAGGAACTGAAGGGTTCAAAACAAATATTAATATATAGATTGGGACATGATAATTGGCAAATAACACCAACATTTTTTGGACAACAGCTCCAAAATGCAGCTATGGATACTGTCTATGAATGATTAATAAAAAAGGCCAACAGAATCTGAAGCATAGAAATGCACTTACAGACAAAAAAGGTTCTAAGAAAAATATATAGAATTATAATTTATAAGAACAAAGATCAAGATCAATAAAGCCAGAAAACAGTGCGCTCAACACCATGCCAAGCAATCAAAAACAATCTGCAGAAAGTAACTGAAAACTGCAACATAGTTATCTGCTTTTTGAGTCTACCTAGAATAATAAGATGTATTATCTGCAACAAAAGCCGATGTCGAGGATTACCCAACCATATAGAACATTAAAGACACTATCTACAAAGAAATCTGCCACTTAATATATTACAGTTGACACATTTTTGAACGGGACATAACCACAAAACATATATCAATTAATAATTTTCCCATGTTTTCATTAAGTGAACTTTCACCAACATGCTAGGTTTCTGTTTCTGCATACTAAATATTCATATGGGCAAAAAAGAAGCATCAATGAAAACCCACCTTCACCAGCGGCAATAAAAGAAAGTGCATGTCCTGGAGATAAAACAACTTCATCCTTTATACCTTCAACATAAGTACCCTACAAAAAGGTTTCAACTGTGATTAGAAAAGGAAAGAAAAAGCTTTCTCCACAACATACTGATTTAGAAAGGTTTCAACTTATTGAGAAACTGTCCTATTGAGCCAACAGCAGAATAGCCAAATCACATAAATAGAAACAATTGAAGTGATATATTTACCTCAATTATTAAGCTCCAGAAGTTTCATAGACAACCAAACAAAAAAGGCCACAAACAAATGCCAAAACATAAATACATAGTTAAAAAAAAACAAAGCTCTCCAACAACAAATATTTTGAGGAAAAAAATCACATGTTGATCTACAAAAGGAAATTCCTCTCCTATTACAAACATTAATGTTGGCCTTACAATATCTGAGACACTAGATGTCTGATTTTTATGTTCTTAGCCATCTTGAAATGATTAAAACAAGCCTCAAGCCGAATCATTCGTTGAGATAAAATGCTAAAGCCAAGGCAAGTAAAAATTTAGATAAAATCATGTTCATATCCAAAAATACAAAATTCCATCTTAATATGGTCACTGGCTGATATCCTGCAAAATGTATATAGCCTTCTCCTCGATCAAATATACTTGCTCACTTCTTGGTTCATGCAAGAATGTAACATTTTTTTTAGTATGCATGCTATTTGAACATTTCAGGAATAAGTAAGCAATTCCAAACCATGCATGCCAAAATGACAATTGAAATAGCTCATGGTCCATTGTATCATCAATAATCTTTAGTATCATCAATAATTGTGCCAAGGAATATGCTTTCCTTCGTCAAGAAGTTAGAGAAATATCTGATGAAAGGATAAGAATGCGATGGGGCCCAATGAGCACCCGGTTCTATCCTCTTCCTCTATATATTCTCTAGCTTAGTCTCTTGCAAGACATCGGTCCAAAAACCAGAGTCTTACTTGAGCAGAAAATCTATCCTCTGTAAGCATTTCAAGCTTTGTTTATATCCAATCTATTGTAAGCATTTTAAGCTTTCTATAGTTCTTTGTGCTTATCATTTCTTATAATATTTTGGATCCCGCTTCCGCCACCCTTGTGGTATCAGAGCCAATTGTATTCTGTTTTGATATAGTCTCTAACCGAATTGCTATGATATTTATGCTAAGTTTGCTTTGTAAAACATCACTTACGGTTTAAAACTTGTGAGGAGCCCGAGGAAGGCAACCAGGTCAGGGAACCACAGTAAGACCTTTGACGCAAGCCCTCGAGGTTAAGAACGTAAGTAGATCTAAAACAATGCATATTTAGCATATGTCTAAGCTTTGGGAAGAAGCTATTCAAAAATGGTATACAGACTCCCATACCTCCCATCTGGACTACCTAAATCTAGCGGAGACTTCAAAACCCACTAAGAAAGAACTAGCTCACAACATCTCTGTCATTTACGACCGAACTTGTCTATCAAGTAGAGTAAATCTGAGAAACTTCAAACTTTTGCTTGAAGAAAACCGCAACCTTGAGCATAGGGTTAAGAACCTTGAATCCTCAATAACAACGCTATCTTCCTTACTCATCGAGAACAAGCCTCTTACTCAAGCTGATGTTCAAAAATTGGTGCTAGAAATAACTAAGCAACCCAAACTCATTGAGGAAGAAGCCTTACGACTTTCACAGAGCCTGGACCAAAAACTCCAAAGGATTAAAATTTTATTATCCAAAATAGAAAAACAAATCTTTGGATGAGCCATATATCCTCCAGGAGTACCGAATCTTACAAGGAAGCTCTTAAAGCTACTGAATCTATTGAACCCCCATCACTTGGGTTTCTCAAAACAAGTGATTTTCCGGGAACTCTCAGCCATCAGGTAGCCGTAATCAAGCAGCATAACGTACAAATTCAACTTCTGGTACAAATTGCTGAAGACATAAAAGGAATACGAACGGAGCTACAGACAATACGGGAACTGCAACAATCAAAGGCAACGCAGTCCCAAGTAGTACCAGACGAACTCATCACCAAATTAGCAAACCTCAACCTAGGCCCCTCTGAAAGGCCTAAAGAAACAAAAGGAAGAATATTAGTCTTTAAAGACCCTATAAAGATCTTCCAAGAAGCAAGAAGATGACTTCCAGAACACAGACCCAAGAGGTATCTACGTCAACTCCTCTCATAGAAGACCAAATCAGGAACTACAGAAGAAACCAGAGGAGAATATTCAACGCTAGAAGACGACTTGGGCAACTTATCTTCAGAAATACAGACTCAAACGCGCAGGTTCTGGAACAACAAATAGACCCTCAGGCACAGCTGCAATTATCCATGAGGGAAAGAGCTGCAATAGCACCTGCCGAAGTATTATACCACTCAAGAAGAGATGATGCGCATCACAGGGTCTACACGCATCGATCTGAAGAAGCTATGTTGGTCACCAACAATCAAGAAGACAGGGCTTTTATTCAGGAGCCAAGCTTTGACCAACTAATCAGGAGCGGGATGAGGTATATTCATCTCGGGATCCTACAAACAAGGGTCCAGACACTCCATAGACAGGAAGAGGGAACACTAGCACTATTAGTGTTCCGGGACAACATATGGGCTGATGATAGGTCCATCATTGCCACAATGGAAGTAGACCTGACTAGAGGAAGTCAACTGGTCTACGTTGTACCAGACACCATGATGACGATAGGAGATTTTTACCGTAATATACAACTTTCTATACTAACCCGTGGATATGACACATGGCAGAATGGAGAAGAAAATCTGCTAATCACCAGGGGAATGGTTGGGCGACTTTCAAATACCCCGAATGTCGCCTTTGCATATGAAATTTCAGGGGTGGTGGATTACTTAACAAGCCATGGCGTAAGGGCTTTGCCAGGAAGAAGGTATTCCACAGCAGAAATCAGAGGAAGAGACTGGATGATCAGACCCACATAGGTCTCAATTCCCATGCAGCCTGTCGAACTCAGGAGTCGAAATCTAATTGACGGAAGAATTTCAATTAGCTTCGACAATTATAAAGCAGCATCAACATCCAGCAGGATCCGTTACAACAACGCGGATGACGAAACATTCAGCGACGAAGAGGAAATCCGAAGCCACACAATAGCTGTCAACATTCAATTAAACGACAGCGAGGACGAGGCTGAGGAGCTACGGGAAAACCTTAATTCCTACTTCCGAGACACCCACATCACAGGAGAGGAAGTAGAGATGCCGTACCCCCGGAAGCATCAAAAGGAATTAATCGCAGCAGGACTAGAGGAGGAACTGATAATGGAATACCCACAGTTAACAAGGCTATCTCAACAGGTATATTCATCATCTGCTATATCAAATTACAGGCCACCGACGGACTCAACCATGGGACCTGTAAACTATCCCCCGGCTGTAAATATAGAGTCCACAAGTCAGAGACCAGAATATGAAGGACACTCAAGACAGCCAAGGTTCAAGGCAAAGAACTTCTCGGAAGCCTGGAACCTCCCTTCGGCTTTCCAACAGCAAGGAGCGATGTTCATAATCCCATCCAAATTGGGAATGTTCGATGAAGTGTTTATGAGGTGGGAATCAATAACGAAGAATTTAGTATCTTTACAAGGATTCACAGATCCTCTAGCAAAAATGGAATTTATTGAAAATCTGCTCGGAGAAGCGGAGAAACTAGCGTGGATCCAATGGCGGATGGCCTACCCAGAAGAGTACCAACTACTTCTAGCCAATGCGGATGGAATGGGAGGAACACAAAATATCCTCTCACAACTGAGGACGATTTTTATACTAGAAGACCCATTTCAAGGATCTACGACAACACAGGAAGAAGCTTACAGAGATCTCGAAAGGTTATCTTGCACTAACCTCAAATATATTATTCAATTCTTAAATGATTATATGAGGTTGGCATCCAAAACAGGAAGGATGTTCTTAGGACCAGAATTATCCGAAAAGTTATGGTCCAAAATGCCAGGAGAGCTAGGAAAAAGGATCAAAGAGGCATTTGAAGCAAAATATAGGGGAAACACCATAGGGGTAATCCCAAGGATTCTCTTCTCCTACAAATATTTAGAAGCAGAGTGCAAGGATGCTGCATTCAGAAGAGCATTAAAAGACCTATCCTTTTGCAGTGAGATTCCTATCCCAGGATATTACAACAAACCCGAAAGAAAATATGGGGTAAGAAGATCAACTACCTACAAGGGCAAACCCCACTCATCTCATGCAAGAATTGAAAAGAGAAAGCATTTGATAAGAAATAAGAAATGCAAGTGCTACCTTTGTGGAGAAGAAGGGCATTTTGCAAGAGAATGCCCTAACGACCGAAAAAATATCAAAAGAGTAGCAATATTCGAACAATTAGACATTCCGGAAGAATACGAAATACTATCAGTACAAGAAGGAGAGAACCAAAGCGACGCAATTTATTCAATATCTGAAGGAGAAAATACAGAAGACCTGCAGCATGGTATTCACTCCTTCACTCATAAAATCTTTGCTTTAATAGAAGATAGTAGAACTTGGTGGATAGGACCTGAGACAGGATACCGAGCAAGAGTACAAGTTTCCCAAGAACAAGCTGAGTGCAGACATATATGGGAAATCAACACGGAGCTACCACCAGAATTTGAAAGATGCAAGTGCTGCAAGAGAAAGTCACAGAGAAGGCATAGGAGACACTGTCCCTTATGCAAGATCACTTCGTGCGGAATGTGCAGCATATATTACGTTGACAAAAGAACCCCCGTAATGATGGAGGAACCACCAAGGTATGAACCTAAAAACTTGCTTCAAACACAACAAGATTTCATTAATCATTGTGAAGCAGAAATAAGAAGGCTCAAAATGGCGGTTGAATTTGAACAACAAAAGGCTAAGGAGCTTGAAGAAATGCATGCTCAATCCATAGCCACAGCCCAAGAAAATCTTCGTTTGCTAAACGAGGTGGCGGAACTAAAGGCAAAATATGATAAATTGGAAGGAGAGGTACTGGAAGTAGATCGGTTGAGGCTAGAAAAGACAGATCTCCTAAAAGAGATACAAAGGCTGGGAAAAAGAAAGATGGAAGAGAGCGAAGAAGAAGAAAATGAAGGAGCTCTCGTTCTCTTAGAAGAAGAAACTCAGAAGATCCTTTCTATGGAAACAAAGGAAACGGGAGGATCAAGAAAATCTAAGAATATGCTCTTCAACCTAAAGGTACATATGGAAATTCTAAATATTCCCCCTTTTGAGGTTAATGCTATATTAGATACAGGTGCGACCACTTGTTGCATAGATGAAAAGGCTGTACCAAAAGCGGCAATGGAGGAAAATCCCTATGTTGTACATTTCAGCGGGATTACCTCCAAAACAACAGCGAATAAAAAATTAAGGGGAGGCAAGATGACTATTGGAAACAACAGTTTCAGAATTCCCTACACCTATGCATTCTCAATGAAGCTAGGGGATGATATTCAGATGATAATAGGATGCAATTTCATAAGGGCAATGCAAGGAGGGGTTAGGATCGAAGGTAACACGGTTACATTCTACAAAAATTTGACAACTATTAATACTCTGCCCTATATCTCGACAGCCGCAGCAATAGAGGAACTAGACCTGGAAGAGGATGACTATATTCAAATCCAGGAGTCAGTATTTTACTCTGCAGAAGCTCAGCAAAGCAATGAAAGAATAAGAGCCAAGTTCGGAAGCCTACTAGACCAGCTAAAGGCCCAAGGCTATATTGGGGAGGACCCTCTCAAGCATTGGAGAAAGAATGAAATAACATGCAAATTGGAAATCAAAAATCAAGATTTTGTGGTAGAGGACAAGCCTCTCAGACATTTGACACCACAAGCAAAGGAAGCTTTTTCCAAGCATATAAGAGCACTACTGGAAATAGGGGTTATCAGACCAAGCAAAAGCAAGCACCGTACCACTGCTATAATTGTTAATTCAGGAACCACGGTGGACCCCATAACAGGAGCGGAAAGAAAAGGGAAGGAAAGGATGATTTTTAACTACAAAAGGCTCAATGACATCACGGAGAAGGATCAATATAGCCTCCCTGGTATTAACACCATCCTCCAAAAGGTCAGCAATAGTAAAATTTACTCAAAGTTTGATTTAAAATCTGGCTTTCATCAAGTCGCTATGCACCCTGATTCCATCGAATGGACTGCATTCTGAGCTGACTTGTTGAAGAAGCTTATTATTGCTTGGCAGTCTGTTCTGATAATGATTTCCCTTTTGTCAAGAAAGTAAATCTTCAATGCCTCCAGGGTTTTCATAACTGCATGCATTTCAGCGTCTATAGTAGACTTGATGGGATTGTACTTTCCACTGGCGTAGGCACATACCTTTTCAGTATTTTTGGGGTCATATTTTTGTTTTTTCCATTTACAAATTCCTCCCCATCCTTCCATGCATCCGTCTGTTTCTAGTATTATGAAACAGTCTTCAGGAGGTACTTCCAGGTCAGGAAGATTTTGTACTAAGCTCTTGATTTTCTTGATCAGTTCCCAATCTTGATTGTTCATCCTTTTCTCGCCTGTTGGGCTTGTTTTTGAATATAACGGGCCTAAGAGTCTGCCCAGGTTGGGTATGTAGCTTCTTGCATAATTTAGGATCCCTAGCCATGATCTGAGGCCTTTCTTGGTAGTAAGGTCTTCCTCCTGATAATCAGTAATTTTTTTAATGATATGGGGTTGCAGTTTGATCTTGGAATTCCCCAGGACTGCTCCAAGAAATTCAATTTCTTTTACTGCAATTTTCATCTTTGTCGGGCTTAAAACAAGGCCATTCTCTTGGCATATTTTTAACATCTTGGTGAGGTGTTGCTCATGCTCCTTTTCGTTTTCTGAGAAAACAAGGATATCATCAATGTAGACTGCAATGAATTGTTCCGTTCCTTTGAAGCAACTATCCATTTTCCTTTGGAATACAGCAGGGGCATTTTTGAGACCAAATGGCATTGCAAGCCACTCATACAATCCTTCGGGTACCCAGAATGCAGTCCATTCGATGGAATCAGGGTGCATAGCGACTTGATGAAAGCCAGATTTTAAATCAAACTTTGAGTAAATTTTACTATTGCTGACCTTTTTGAGGATGGTGTTAATACCAGGGAGGCTATATTGATCCTTCTCCGTGATGTCATTGAGCCTTTTGTAGTTAAAAACCATCCTTTCCTTCCCTTTTCTTTCCGCTCCTGTTATGGGGTCCACCGTGGTTCCTGAATTAACAATTATAGCAGTGGTACGGTGCTTGCTTTTGCTTGGTCTGATAACCCCTATTTCCAGTAGTGCTCTTATATGCTTGGAAAAAGCTTCCTTTGCTTGTGGTGTCAAATGTCTGAGAGGCTTGTCCTCTACCACAAAATCTTGATTTTTGATTTCCAATTTGCATGTTATTTCATTCTTTCTCCAATGCTTGAGAGGGTCCTCCCCAATATAGCCTTGGGCCTTTAGCTGGTCTAGTAGGCTTCCGAACTTGGCTCTTATTCTTTCATTGCTTTGCTGAGCTTCTGCAGAGTAAAATACTGACTCCTGGATTTGAATATAGTCATCCTCTTCCAGGTCTAGTTCCTCTATTGCTGCGGCTGTCGAGATATAGGGCAGAGTATTAATAGTTGTCAAATTTTTGTAGAATGTAACCGTGTTACCTTCGATCCTAACCCCTCCTTGCATTGCCCTTATGAAATTGCATCCTATTATCATCTGAATATCATCCCCTAGCTTCATTGAGAATGCATAGGTGTAGGGAATTCTGAAACTGTTGTTTCCAATAGTCATCTTGCCTCCCCTTAATTTTTTATTCGCTGTTGTTTTGGAGGTAATCCCGCTGAAATGTACAACATAGGGATTTTCCTCCATTGCCGCTTTTGGTACAGCCTTTTCATCTATGCAACAAGTGGTCGCACCTGTATCTAATATAGCATTAACCTCAAAAGGGGGAATATTTAGAATTTCCATATGTACCTTTAGGTTGAAGAGCATATTCTTAGATTTTCTTGATCCTCCCGTTTCCTTTGTTTCCATAGAAAGGATCTTCTGAGTTTCTTCTTCTAAGAGAACGAGAGCTCCTTCATTTTCTTCTTCTTCGCTCTCTTCCATCTTTCTTTTTCCCAGCCTTTGTATCTCTTTTAGGAGATCTGTCTTTTCTAGCCTCAACCGATCTACTTCCAGTACCTCTCCTTCCAATTTATCATATTTTGCCTTTAGTTCCGCCACCTCGTTTAGCAAACGAAGATTTTCTTGGGCTGTGGCTATGGATTGAGCATGCATTTCTTCAAGCTCCTTAGCCTTTTGTTGTTCAAATTCAACCGCCATTTTGAGCCTTCTTATTTCTGCTTCACAATGATTAATGAAATCTTGTTGTGTTTGAAGCAAGTTTTTAGGTTCATACCTTGGTGGTTCCTCCATCATTACGGGGGTTCTTTTGTCAACGTAATATATGCTGCACATTCCGCACGAAGTGATCTTGCATAAGGGACAGTGTCTCCTATGCCTTCTCTGTGACTTTCTCTTGCAGCACTTGCATCTTTCAAATTCTGGTGGTAGCTCCGTGTTGATTTCCCATATATGTCTGCACTCAGCTTGTTCTTGGGAAACTTGTACTCTTGCTCGGTATCCTGTCTCAGGTCCTATCCACCAAGTTCTACTATCTTCTATTAAAGCAAAGATTTTATGAGTGAAGGAGTGAATACCATGCTGCAGGTCTTCTGTATTTTCTCCTTCAGATATTGAATAAATTGCGTCGCTTTGGTTCTCTCCTTCTTGTACTGATAGTATTTCGTATTCTTCCGGAATGTCTAATTGTTCGAATATTGCTACTCTTTTGATATTTTTTCGGTCGTTAGGGCATTCTCTTGCAAAATGCCCTTCTTCTCCACAAAGGTAGCACTTGCATTTCTTATTTCTTATCAAATGCTTTCTCTTTTCAATTCTTGCATGAGATGAGTGGGGTTTGCCCTTGTAGGTAGTTGATCTTCTTACCCCATATTTTCTTTCGGGTTTGTTGTAATATCCTGGGATAGGAATCTCACTGCAAAAGGATAGGTCTTTTAATGCTCTTCTGAATGCAGCATCCTTGCACTCTGCTTCTAAATATTTGTAGGAGAAGAGAATCCTTGGGATTACCCCTATGGTGTTTCCCCTATATTTTGCTTCAAATGCCTCTTTGATCCTTTTTCCTAGCTCTCCTGGCATTTTGGACCATAACTTTTCGGATAATTCTGGTCCTAAGAACATCCTTCCTGTTTTGGATGCCAACCTCATATAATCATTTAAGAATTGAATAATATATTTGAGGTTAGTGCAAGATAACCTTTCGAGATCTCTGTAAGCTTCTTCCTGTGTTGTCGTAGATCCTTGAAATGGGTCTTCTAGTATAAAAATCGTCCTCAGTTGTGAGAGGATATTTTGTGTTCCTCCCATTCCATCCGCATTGGCTAGAAGTAGTTGGTACTCTTCTGGGTAGGCCATCCGCCATTGGATCCACGCTAGTTTCTCCGCTTCTCCGAGCAGATTTTCAATAAATTCCATTTTTGCTAGAGGATCTGTGAATCCTTGTAAAGATACTAAATTCTTCGTTATTGATTCCCACCTCATAAACACTTCATCGAACATTCCCAATTTGGATGGGATTATGAACATCGCTCCTTGCTGTTGGAAAGCCGAAGGGAGGTTCCAGGCTTCCGAGAAGTTCTTTGCCTTGAACCTTGGCTGTCTTGAGTGTCCTTCATATTCTGGTCTCTGACTTGTGGACTCTATATTTACAGCCGGGGGATAGTTTACAGGTCCCATGGTTGAGTCCGTCGGTGGCCTGTAATTTGATATAGCAGATGATGAATATACCTGTTGAGATAGCCTTGTTAACTGTGGGTATTCCATTATCAGTTCCTCCTCTAGTCCTGCTGCGATTAATTCCTTTTGATGCTTCCGGGGGTACGGCATCTCTACTTCCTCTCCTGTGATGTGGGTGTCTCGGAAGTAGGAATTAAGGTTTTCCCGTAGCTCCTCAGCCTCGTCCTCGCTGTCGTTTAATTGAATGTTGACAGCTATTGTGTGGCTTCGGATTTCCTCTTCGTCGCTGAATGTTTCGTCATCCGCGTTGTTGTAACGGATCCTGCTGGATGTTGATGCTGCTTTATAATTGTCGAAGCTAATTGAAATTCTTCCGTCAATTAGATTTCGACTCCTGAGTTCGACAGGCTGCATGGGAATTGAGACCTATGTGGGTCTGATCATCCAGTCTCTTCCTCTGATTTCTGCTGTGGAATACCTTCTTCCTGGCAAAGCCCTTACGCCATGGCTTGTTAAGTAATCCACCACCCCTGAAATTTCATATGCAAAGGCGACATTCGGGGTATTTGAAAGTCGCCCAACCATTCCCCTGGTGATTAGCAGATTTGCTTCTACATTCTGCCATGTGTCATATCCACGGGTTAGTATAGAAAGTTGTATATTACGGTAAAAATCTCCTATCGTCATCATGGTGTCTGGTACAACGTAGACCAGTTGACTTCCTCTAGTCAGGTCTACTTCCATTGTGGCAATGATGGACCTATCATCAGCCCATCTGTTGTCCCGGAACACTAATAGTGCTAGTGTTCCCTCTTCCTGTCTATGGAGTGTCTGGACCCTTGTTTGTAGGATCCCGAGATGAATATACCTCATCCCGCTCCTGATTAGTTGGTCAAAGCTTGGCTCCTGAATAAAAGCCCTGTCTTCTTGATTGTTGGTGACCAACATAGCTTCTTCAGATCGATGCGTGTAGACCCTGTGATGCGCATCATCTCTTCTTGAGTGGTATAATACTTCGGCAGGTGCTATTGCAGCTCTTTCCCTCATGGATAATTGCAGCTGTGCCTGAGGGTCTATTTGTTGTTCCAGAACCTGCGCGTTTGAGTCTGTATTTCTGAAGATAAGTTGCCCAAGTCGTCTTCTAGCGTTGAATATTCTCCTCTGGTTTCTTCTGTAGTTCCTGATTTGGTCTTCTATGAGAGGAGTTGACGTAGATACCTCTTGGGTCTGTGTTCTGGAAGTCATCTTCTTGCTTCTTGGAAGATCTTTATAGGGTCTTTAAAGACTAATATTCTTCCTTTTGTTTCTTTAGGCCTTTCAGAGGGGCCTAGGTTGAGGTTTGCTAATTTGGTGATGAGTTCGTCTGGTACTACTTGGGACTGCGTTGCCTTTGATTGTTGCAGTTCCCGTATTGTCTGTAGCTCCGTTCGTATTCCTTTTATGTCTTCAGCAATTTGTACCAGAAGTTGAATTTGTACGTTATGCTGCTTGATTACGGCTACCTGATGGCTGAGAGTTCCCGGAAAATCACTTGTTTTGAGAAACCCAAGTGATGGGGGTTCAATAGATTCAGTAGCTTTAAGAGCTTCCTTGTAAGATTCGGTACTCCTGGAGGATATATGGCTCATCCAAAGATTTGTTTTTCTATTTTGGATAATAAAATTTCAATCCTTTGGAGTTTTTGGTCCAGGCTCTGTGAAAGTCGTAAGGCTTCTTCCTCAATGAGTTTGGGTTGCTTAGTTATTTCTAGCACCAATTTTTGAACATCAGCTTGAGTAAGAGGCTTGTTCTCGATGAGTAAGGAAGATAGCGTTGTTATTGAGGATTCAAGGTTCTTAACCCTATGCTCAAGGTTGCGGTTTTCTTCAAGCAAAAGTTTGAAGTTTCTCAGATTTACTCTACTTGATAGACAAGTTCGGTCGTAAATGACAGAGATGTTGTGAGCTAGTTCTTTCTTAGTGGGTTTTGAAGTCTCCGCTAGATTTAGGTAGTCCAGATGGGAGGTATGGGAGTCTGTATACCATTTTTGAATAGCTTCTTCCCAAAGCTTAGACATATACTAAATATGCATTGTTTTAGATCTACTTACGTTCTTAACCTGACTAGATAAGCACAAAGAATATTTCTGATGATACAATGGACCATGAGCTATTTCAATTGTCATTTTGGCATGCATGGTTTGGAATTGCTTACTTCCATACTAAATCTGATTTTTAGACAAGTGACATGAGACCTTCAAGATAATTTATTTTGTTCACATGTTTACCATCTGGACTCAAGACCCCACCAATAATATATCCATTATGAAATAAGAACAAACATAACAACTAAAAATGCATAATTCAACCTAAAGAGTTTACAGACAACTGCATGGCTTCAACAAACCATTAACTGTTTGAGTAAATCTGGCCTGCTAAGGTTCGGTGTAGAAGCTTAGGAAGCAAGCATACACATGTAAGAGAAAAATAACAACCTATTCTTTATAACCAGTTGGAATTAGCTGCATGAATATTTCTCCACCTTTGACCACCATTAACAATAATGTCAGGAAGGGCCATAGAATTGCTTTTTGACATTATAAACAAGTCATGTTCTACTTCTCCAAGCATCATCATTGTTAGGCAAGATAACTATTTTACGAAGGGCCAGAAAACAATATGCACATTGTCATTAATTAAACAAATGTCTTCATACCTGAGCATCTTCTCTTACACGCAGATTTTGTCCAGTGGGATCAAGCAAGTCATTAATAACCTAAATAATAACAAGTCAATAGGTTAGCAAAAACCTAGGAAATTATATATGCTTTGAAGAGTATCATAGATTACATGCAACAAAGCTCAAGATTGTTAAATTATTTACAATGGCATTTTTGTGATCAAATTTAAGTACATTTGATCGGGAAACTTCTAGCAAGACAACAGTAATCCAGTTATCGAATTACAAGTATACATTAAATATTCAATTGGATTAGCACCCAATGAAACATATAAATGACTCACATGTAAGCTATAGAATAAAGTTAACAATTATATTTCAACTACAATAAATCATGATGTAGACCCTTACCTCATTGTAAATTTCAAGGTATGATACACGGAGTAAAAACTCTCTTCCTGGGGTCTGCCAATAAAAACTCAAGTTTCAGAATCACAATTTTAATTGACTAAACAAGGAATTAGTATTGCAAGAAGGATCCGGTACAAAAGGTATGTTTAAATTACAATTTCCAAAGAAAAATTCAGCTACAATGTCACGTGCAATTTCAAACATTGCCCCCACAATGTGCCTACTTAACATGTAAAGACCACAAAAGTATGATGTTTTTTATTTTTTTCAACCTTTCTGGTCAAGTTTCAATATATCAATGCAACAATGTGTCTTCACATGAAAGGTCAATGCATCATATCAGGCAATAGCTTCATGGAACTCTGTAAATGGATTAAATCAAGATCAGATTTACTCCAATCTTGTTATTCCACATATGGACCACAGTTTTTCCCTTAAAACTCAGTTTGAGAATTGATATACTAATCTGGTTATTAACTGGTTCATGTAAGGATCAACCAAGATCTAATTTGTACACAACCAAATCAGATTTAGTACTACCTACTATTGGTTATATGAAAATCAACTTCTAGTAGTATATACCAAACAATTACTTTTGTAATGTTTCTACCAGTAGATCTGATATAATGGGAAGTGGAGTAGTTATGCAAGAAGAAAGACATTAATTAAACACTGATAATATGTAGCTCTCCCATTCCTCTCCTACTCTCCTATTGCTCTCCTCTCATCCTAACTATGGAAACCCAATACGAATGGCCTTTTAAAGAACAATTAAAGTAGTTCTTCCAAAAATACCATGAAACAGGTAATTTAGCTGACCTCAGACTAAGACTACAATACAATTCCTCTCTTATGCCACCAAATCCATTAAGCTCTTTAGTATCAACTAATCTTCAGACTTGCAATGATGATTGGGAAAGTGGAAAGACATAGTGGCTTTTAGCTATCCTAGTACTCATAGTATGATGAAAATGAAAAGAAAATTGTAACTAACCTTAAGTATGCTACTAATTTATTCACTTTGACATATAATTTATTATTCCTTATCTTCTATCTAATTTCCTTTTGGTTTAAGGTTCATTATTCACGAGACAAGATAATCATATGAACATATAATAAACTGTCAGTCGACAAGACTAGAATATGTAATATAACAACCACATTTAATGGTTTGATCCAAGAGATAAGATTAAACAAGCTTCTATATTCATTTGATTTTAGAGATTTCTTAACACTAAGCCATCTTGAACACTGTAAACACATAGATTTAATCATTTTCCTATTTAGCAATGCTGACTATAATAATAATGAATAAAATTCAAATAATCAACTCAAACATGGTTACGAATGCAACTTGTAACCATGTATTTAGCAATGCTGACTATAATAATAATGAATAAAATTCAAATAATCAACTCAAACATGGTTACGAATGCAACTTGTAACCATGTATTGTCCCATAGAGAAATACTCAATGTTCTCAGTTCCACAAAGAAATTGCAGTAGATATTGGGTTACAGCCAATCTGAATAAAAGAGATAACCGGCTAAATATAATAATAGAGACACTTAATAGCATACATCTTGAATTATGCTGAAGACATCCTTGATGGCCAGTGGTATAATACCAGGAGTCTTGGGATCCCCCTATAAATGAAAGAATCAGCACAAAAGATATGAGTTTAAACAAGGATTGATGCAGCTGCATGGAAAACTTCGTATATACCTCACAAAGATTCAAAGATTCACACTCATATTTATAGGTTCAATGTGGAAGTTCATGGTTCACACAGGTAGCAAGCAAAAAAAAATTCATGCATTAACAAGGTGATATTGTAGCCAATACTGAGAAAACAGATAATAGCAGTAAATTTCTGATCCTACTAAAGAATATATTACAAGTATACAATGAGACATTAAGAAGTAAATGCTTGATGCAATAGTCTTCAAGAGAAGTAGATATAAATTGAAACATCACATCAAGTAAGAATTTGAGCTTAGCTTCAGCAGCTGCTTGCCAAATACCTAATATGCTGTGTGATCTGAAATCTCTTAGTACTCAAGTTCACAACAATCTCCACATTATCTTCATCATTAGAAGCCTCCTTGTAGATGCCTTATTTTCTTTTTCTTGATGCCACATTAGCCCATCAACGGAGTTGATTTGTAGTAATTGTACAATTCCTAATATAGCCTAATTAAAAATAGCTATTCTTTTAAGGAAAGTATAGGGATAAGAGAGAGAGAGAGAGAGAGAGAGAGAGAGAGAGAGAAGGACCTTGGTGACTGACCACTATGTGCTGGCACATTGATAATTTTGCCCTGGTTGACGGTCAATATCAAGAATACATTCCAAAGTATGAAATACCATAGACTGATCTGGCATTGCATCATCATTCTCTTCATTTTTCCCCCCTTTTTGTCTCCATTTGCTACATCTCATCAACTTTTATTTCTTCTTTGATTTTAATATCACACATGCTTTGTCAAGCAATCCAATGTTAATCTGTTCTCAACCCAGCATATGATTAGTCAAGTGTTTCTTAGTGTTTGTACTGTAACTTGTCCAAAGATGGAGTCAGGAATCAGTCACATGAGAAATCTAAGGCTGATATTCTTAACACTAATCAGATCAATGAAAAGGCATTTAAGTAACAACTAATCAAGTGACCATAGCAAGAATGTTTTATAGAAGAGGATGAAAGTGACCTTCAGTTGGCCATTGTCAGAGGGTACTCTGCAAAAGTAAACAACCAAAAAGCATCTACAGAAGTTGATTATTGTCAAATGTTGCAGTTCAAGCTTCCAATAGAGTAACTAGATCTAATATGCAAACTTCAATTATACCACAGTATTTTGCATGTATATGGTCAAACAGTAAAATTTACTTTGCTAAGGAGAAAGTGCAGGTTGAATTCCTGTTATCCACTCATGGTGGAGTAATCATCAGAGAAAACTATATTTGGAAATTAGTTTTTGGACATGAAGTCCATGAGAAATAAACAAGAATTTCTACTACTCCCAAATGATATGGTGACATATTCCCTTTATTATATCTTCTTCCATGAAAATTGACCCACCAGTTTTGCAAGGATAAGAACATTGAACAGCAGAATCAAGTGGAAATGATCCACCAATTGTGCAATGTAATCAAATTAAAGAGCAGTAGAATCAAGGACCTATTATTATTCAATTAAATCTTGAGCACAAATGGGCCTCTTTGCTTTCTCTCATAACACACTAGTAGCACTCCCTGAATGCATATTTCCTTCACTTGCATCAGAGATGAAGGTTCATTGGATGGAGCATCAAGATGAACATCATTCAACGCTATAGTTTATTCTCTCCCCTTTTTTATTGAAGGTACCAGCATCAATGCAATAAATAAATAGAAAGTATATCAACTTGAAATACTAATCGAACACGACGTAAGCAAGTTTAACAGAACCAATCACAAAGAAAGTGAACCAACATTAATATATGACAAAAATTGTGCACCAATTATTAAAACTCAAGCAAACTAGATGGGTTCATTTGGGAGCAGGAAACTTCAAAATTGAGTCACTGAAAACGTGATACGGTGATAGCATGTCTCTTTACGTGGGTTGGAAATAAGAGAAAATACCAAAAGAAATACTATAATCAACTAAAAGAATTGTCAAAAATAAAGATCCTTAGGATAGTCTATCACATGACTGTCAACTTACATGCATTGTGTGGGTCTTGCCACTACTAGTCACACCATAGGCAAAAACCGTACCTACAAGTCAATGTGGAGTTGAGGTTAGTAAGCAGCTAACTAATGCTTAGATATGAAAGATCTAGATTGAACACGGTATTATAGAAACAAGCCAATGTAAATTTTAATTAGTTCCAATTAGTAGAAAGAGCCTCTTTCAAATAGAAGAGCACAAATAATTTTTTTTTGGCTAAGAAATGCCATATATGAAAATACAAGAAATTTTTTGGTTAAGTTCATTGACAATGATACTTGGCAACTTTCTTACACTCAACTGTTACCTGATCGAAATCCAAAACTTAAATAAAGCTTTTAAAAATATATAAGTTAATATAGTAAAGAACCAGGCATGCTCAAAAACATCAGAGCCATCAAAGAGTTGAAAAAAAAAGGTGTAGAAATTATAAGAATCCAAGGAATTTAATATTATCTTTGTAACACCCCAACTTAGTCCTACATCAAAAGTCAGCAAGGACTTAAATTGACTCTGATGAGTGAACAAATGCTTCAGCTCAATAAAATTAATGGGTTAGTTATCCCATCAAGTCATATCATGACAAATGATGTGAGTTGATCGAGTATTGGACATGATGAGGGATTTGAGTAGAAAAGATCATTCGTAGACCGGACCACAAGGTATGTCACAGCATAGAGCCACCATTATGCAAACCTAACATATGTCGTGCTAAGGTTTGGTCTAGCCTATGTTGGACTTGATGAGAACGTCAAGCCACCAATTTAGTCTCACATCCGAAGTGAGTAAGAACCTATATCGACTCATAAGAGTCTAACGGTTGATTTATAAGGGTCTGATGTCTGATTTACAAGGGTCTGATAGTTGCTGTTAACTCAAGGTTAGGTATTTTTGACTACTGGTTCAATATTTTTGACTAATGGTTCATGCTCAACAAAATTAATGGATCACTTTCATACAATCTTCCTCAACTACTACGACTTTCAGAATCACAAGCCCATAAATGCATTGCAACATCCAAAGATTAATGAGCCACAAGTTAAGGAAAAGGCATTCAAGTAGCTTGATTCCTTACATCTTTCTATTTTACATCAAACTCACACAGTTTGCCCCTTTCTTGCCCAAAGTAACATTCACCAAGAATAATAAACCTTGTCAAGGACTTATATATCTGATTGCCATACAATCCATGATTCCACTAGTCACCAACCAACAAAAGGTTTGTTACAATTTAATAACATCAAGCAAATATAGTATAAATATCTCCCATTGCATATCCCTTTTATTTTGTAATTAGTCAATTAGTCTAAGTGCTAAATATTATAAAAAGTTGGATAACGTTTCCTACCAATTATTTTGAAGTTTATTTCTTTAAATTTTATAACAGTAAAGAAGTAGAATTTTTATCTACAAGACCAACCTTGTCCTTGCCAAGCCAAAGAAACGGCATAATTGAAGAACACAAAGCACATTTGTACTCAACATATGCAAATAAAATTTTGAGAACTTGCAGCTAAACAATGAAAAAGAAGACCAAGTTAATAAACCATTGATGCCCTCCATCGCAGCTTTGACTATAGGCCGAGCAGAAACATCATAAACTACTTGAGTAGTTGTGGAAGGACCAAAAACTCTGTCTACAAAATAAACAAATATTAGATAATGACAAATTAATAAGGGTAGAATAAGAAAGAATAAAGGTTTGAAACTGGTATTATTTAAAGATGTATCATCCAATAGTTTCTTCCATTTCAGCAAAGAGGAAAACAGTATACGCATATCAAAACTTCATAGCAAGCAAGACTTCGCAATTGGACAGTAGGAGACAGTATTCTGTTGTTCAACGCATTGTGCGATAACAAAATTGAAAGAGATGACAGTGGAATAGAATTTTTGCACACACAAAAAACTGCAAGATAGAGCAAAAATCAGAATTTTAAAAGAACACTTTGCATATAGTTGCAATGCCTTCAAAAAAATTACCCTTGACAAAGCTTAGCTGCAAAAGACGAGATAGATTTGATTCTTCTTAAGGAAAAAATTCCAACCTCATCATATGCGAGCTATAGCCTTGGTAGAGCTACATGGTAGGAAGAACGTACATAAAGTTACAACTGTAGACTCCAAAAAAAAGTTCAAATACACATACAGCACCCTTAAACCAAGTCCTGAAATATCATGAGAATTTTATATTAACATCACTTGAGATGTAATTGTGGCAAATTACACTGTTCATTCATCTACTTCAACAATAAACTAAATAAGGATCATTGTGAGGGAGAAGAGTAACTAATACCTATGAATCATTTAGGTGTCCTGCCAGCTTCATGAAAAAGGTTCTAGTTCATGGCCCTATAAAAATGTCAATCAAGACTCATTTTCACAGGGTTATGAAGAAACTGTAACTTGAATCTAATTGCCTAATAAGCTGAAATATAATGTATTAGGGGTGGCATTAAGATGGACTAAAGGTTACTAAGTGGTCTGGATCCCAAATAATTCACATTGCAAGTCCTATATAGACAGTGAGCCTATGACGGATCTCTAGCATAGATGGGGTTAGGACAGATGAACCTATCCATCTTTTGTCGCAAGGATCTCCACTCCAAAGTTTAAGATCTCAGTTGGGTGTCAATACCTATCAGTATGGTTCCTGTACAAACCAATGCATCAAATTTCAGTACAGGCCATTACCATCCAAACAGGAGAGAAGAGGAGAGATGGAGAAGAGGACGAGATATGGTGGAGGAAACGGTGACCGGGACAAGGAGGAAGGGGAGACACCAACAGGAATGCAGTGATGGAGGACACAACTGCCATGCAATGAGGAAGAGGGGGGGGGGGGGGGGGGGGGCGGTGGAGGAAGGGGAAAGAGAGAGAGAGAAGTAAGGATTGAGGACAATGAAATTGGAAAAATATAAATGTCAAAAATTAAAGAAAACGATTATATATAGCGAACAATAATCTTATCACCAAGTACTTGTATTGGGTTATTTACTGCTTTGTATGATGAGCAAATCAGCCAGTCCAACCCATATAACCCTAACCATGCAAAATCATCCAATCTAAATCTCCATCAGTTGTCAGACTGGTAAATAACAGCCCATGCTGACCAGTCCGTATAGTATTTGATGCTTTGCACAAGTCTCCAATGAAGAAGGCTAGAACAACTACAATGTAGTATCAACCGTGGTACTTTACTGCCTAGAGCATGACAAGATGAGCAGTAGTGATGCTGATCAGGAAAAACAATATACACGTGAACCAAATCCACCAAGCTTTTGACTATTACAAAAGGCTAAGACGTGCTGTGTTATCTGGTTGAAATAATAGCACTAGAAATAAGGCTAATCTTGCAATTCTATTCTTGGCATTAACAGTATAACATCAGAAAGATAACAGAAACATGAAGCTCTGTCAAATGAAAATGGAATGGGACAAGAGGCATTGATATCATGCTTAGGATATTTAAATGAATGTCTTAGCAGGGAACAGAAGAAACCATATAGGAGCACAGCAAAAGGCCAGGTAATGCACAGAACAACATAATGTGATTCACAACCACTTCTGTCCATGCATGAACCAATCTACGATGACAAAAGACTGTAATTGTCCACTCCTAGTATCCTAATGCCGGGTAAAGCAATGTACAAAACAAGTAATGTCACATTGACATGTGAAGTGGATAACTTTGCAGTGGTCCTATTTCCATTCCAGAACAATGAAGATGAAAGTCCATCCCACTGTGCTTGGGACACGTTCAGAAGATATGACAGAGTAGGAGCTATGTGCAACAACTCCTCAGTGGACAATTAGTACATCACAATGAGATCAATTGCAAGTTTCAATAGCTGCAGTTAGTTTGTCCAGCATGACAGGTTACTAAAAAGAACAGCAACAACAAAAATATTCCAAAAGATAATTCATTGCTTCTTTTTTTTTGCACAAAAGATATCAGTACCACGAAAATCAGAAAACAATTAGCAATAAAATCTTACCAAATGCATAAAATGTGGATGGACTGTACTCGTTACGGACTATCTTATCCCCATCAGCATACCAAGCCATCTCATCTCCTTGCTTAAACTCACGGTCACTGCAATGCGCAGCCAAAATCATCTGATAAACTCATTTCGACATCCTAAAATAACAACAAAAAATAACCTCCAAGAACACCTTATTCACCACCAAAACCCACTTCAAAATGCAAGAAAAAATAAATACATCCATAAACAAAATAAATAGATCCCCGAGCCCAACCTACTCAGATCTGCGCCACACCCTCAGATCCATCCCCCTTACCTCATAGGCCGAAACCTGACGGTCACGGAGATGCTATCCCCAGATCCCCCGGAGTCCGCAGGCTCGACCACCAGCTCCTCGGCCGAGAACCCGGCCGGTGCCACCCGCGCCTTAGAGTACTCCGCGCGGCCGCGAGTCGGGGTCACGGATCTGGAAAATCCTCCATTGGAGGAGGACCCATAGAAGTGGGATGACACCGACGACGGGGAGGACCGGGGGATCAGGCGGCCGTTCGCGAAGGAGGAGGTGGACGAGGAGGAGGAGTAGGAGGTGGAGGGCGGCTTCCGGTGACCGAAGGGGGAGCTGCTCCGCCCCCTCGACGAGGAGGAGGAGTACGGACCCACCATCAATGGCGGCGATCAAGAACTATCCCCCACTCCTTCGGCCCGCTGGCACGCGCTAAAGGAGAGAAAGAGAAGAGAAGGTGGAGAGAGGGTAAGAAGTGGCGAGGAGGAAGCAAACAACGGTCGGACGATATCACATGACTAGATTCGAAACATAAAAGAGGAAGAGGCAAGCAGGGGTTCGGTCTCCCCTTTTCTGCGGAAGAGTTCAGTCGGTGGCCAGGGCACGAGTTAAAGAGGAGAAGCAAATGGGTAGGTTTCTCCCGTATGTAAACGAGGGCGTGGGTGACGTGGAAAACGTGACCCGACGTGGAGCGTCTTAATTAGATGGAACTTAAACGACATATCCACGATACCTAATTTTCTATTGGTCCATAACTCGGTCCCACTGAATTGTCCAATCACAATGGAAAGGGTTACTCGTTTACGGGCGGGAGAAAGCGACGCGACGACCGATGGAACGGGTGGGGTAAGCCGTAACCGAGCTGGAAAGGAAGGGTTGATCCTACCCAATTTTCCTTTCATTTGTAAACATGTTATTCCAGATCAAAGCCGTCCATTGATTTGGGGCTGCTGATTCAAGGTTGGCTTGGAGACTCGAACGGTCACCGTGATTGCAGGGGATCCCGACCAAGGGGAAAACTTTGAAATAAAGTGAATGAGCGGGAATAACCGCTGGTTGCAGCTTATTGATGGATGATTTGGTCCGACTCGACAAAAAAGCGTCGTTGGTGATGGGAACGGACGTTTCTGGTGCCGCAGGCTGAACCGGGCACGGATTTCATGATGGCAACAACGACGGTGAACCTTCCATGACTCGGACCGGTTATGGTGTAGACACTCTTGGTGGACCAAAACAGCAAATCTGGGAATTGATTGAACAGGATGTTGCTGGGTTGAGTTTAATTGGGTTGCGATCGGTTTAATTTGGTTGAGTCAGATTGATGATATTAGCATAAACTAAGATTATATTTCATGTGATTAGAACGATGTGATCGTTTTGATGATCATCAATGCTGTAATAGATGTATGATCTTTTGAACATGAATCGAAAAAGATGCGGATGCACAGCATGCGTCTCACGTGACAGGGACGCTCATACCAATGTCCATCTACTGTGCTGCGGACCTTTGATGGCAACGGAATCATACCTTGTTGTCGATGAGAAGATGTACCTTGTTGTGCCTTGTATCGAATGGATCGTCTCATCTACGGACACTGCTTTGGTTATTGCGGCATTAACTAGGAGTCATCATGGCGTCCCATTGGATGCCTTCTCTCGTCTCCCCTTCTAACGAGCACTGCAGGCGTAGTAACTCCGAGGAGCAGAAGCCAGCAGTGTCAATATACTTTTGGCCTGCAAAAGTTCCATTGGAGTTGACAGTTAGCACCTCTCTCTCTCTCTCTCTCTCTCATTGATCGGTTGGAACCGCACTAATTATTTTGGCTTGGTTAGTCTAAGCAGCAATCATTGGGTAATAAACAAGTAATAAATGTCCCGGTCTTGGTGATTGACGGAATCATTATGAGAATTATGCCAATATGTATGGTGTCTCCTTTGAATTGTTTGGTCTACACATAAAATAATAGTTCTTAGAGTATATAAAATAAAAAATAATATTCATTTCATATCGCTAATTGATATGATATATTTCAGCACCATCCATATGAGAGCGGTCGGTGACCATAACAGTGCCAACAAAGGAGCTCCAGGTGGATACGATGCGACACTTCGTACCCGAACGGGACGATCACTTGCTCTCGTACTATTCGATGCCGTACAAGTTGACGTCGTATACCGCTGAGCCATTCCGGAAATCTCGGAACAATGCCACACAATGCAGGTCCGTATAACTCGGTTGATGCTCATCCGTAAGATACAAGCCAACCACCCGATGGGTCGACAATTATTAATGAACCATGTACGATCGACCCTGTATAAAAGTCAACCCCCTAACCAACGTCAGGGAGAGGATTTCAAGTATTCAACTCCCTCTTACTTCACTCAATACTAACTTAAACTTCGGAGGGGTCGAGTTGAAATATCGTCCTTCCGACTTTAGCCTATGTGCAGGAGCTTAGTGATGAAGAAGCAAGCAACCTGCCAAGGGAGAAGGTGAGCCCGAGAGATGAAGCTCGAACCCAATCCAATCGAACACTCACTTTTACCATCCGAGCATTCATATGGGCAACCTTGAGCATCTGAGATTGGACCAAGCCGTACTGACACTTCGGTCATGGCATAAAGGTTTCTCAATATTTTAGTACTAGAAGAAGGGCCCTCATTCAGTCATTGCTCTATTCAATCATTGTCCAAGTAGTTGCTTGACCAAACATGGGCCCAAGTAGTGTTGCTCCGCTAAGCCAGTGCTCGAGCTACGTTGCTTGACTAGGCCAATCCACAGTGCTTAAGTGACGTTGCTCGACCAGTCATGTATTGTCCGAGCAGTTACTCGCCCAAACACGGGCTTGAGTAGTATTACTCGGGCAACCCAGTGCCAGAGCTACATTGCTAAGCTAGGCTAGTCCCCAGTGCTCGAACAGCGTTACTCGACCAGTCCTATATAATCAGTCGTTGCTCAGTTCAATCATTGTCCGAGTAGTTACTCGACCAAACATAGGCCTGAGTAATGTTGCTCAACCAAGCCAATGCCCGAACTACGTTGCTCAGCTAAGCTAGTCCCTAGTGCCTGAGTAGTTTTGCTCAATCAGTCATATGCAATTAAATCGTTGCCTGGTTTAATCATTGTCTAAGCAACTGCTCGGCCAAACCAGTGCCTAAGCTATGTTGCTCGGCCAAACTAGTCCCCAATGCCCAAGAAGTGTTGCTCGGCTAGTCATATATGGTCACTCGTTGCTTGGTCCAATCATTATCCGAGCAGTTGCTCGGTCAAACATGGGCCCAAGTAATGCGGTAGGTGCCCGAGCAATGCCCTTCAGCCACTTGAGTGTTTGTACAATATCATGCGACCAATCTTATATTCGAGTTATGTTGATCGGCCAACCCCATCCCCGGGTGATGTTCCGCAACCTGTTCAACCCCGAGTGGAAGCCGCCGACTAACCAACGACTGAACCACTAATCTCAGCATGACAGTCAACCTAGCCAACAAGTGGCACTAAGCCATGCCCCGAACCCCTCCCCAAGGAACCTGGTGCATGCCCCTAAGGGGGGAGGGGGAGGGAGAATGATATGATATATTTCAGCACCATTCACGTGACAACGGTTGACGACCATGACAATGCCAACAAAGGAGCTCCAGGTTAGCATGACGTGATACTTCAGACCTAAACATGGCGACCACTTGCCCTTGTACTATTTGGTACTACATACCGTAGAGCAATTTCATAAAACTCGGAATGGTGCCACACAACGTGGGTTCGTATAGGTCAGTTTGTGCTCATCTGCAAGGTACAAGCCAGTCGCCCAAAGAGTCGACAACCATTAAAGAACCATGTACGATCGCCCCTCGTTCATAGGTATAAAAGCCAACCTTTTGACCAACATCATGGAGAGGATTTTGAGTATTCAACTTAAACTTTGGAGAGATCGAGTGGAGAAATCCTATTCCGATTTTGGCTTATGTGCAGGAGTTTGATGACGAAGAAGGCAACCTACCAAGAGAGAAGGTGAGCCCGAGGAGACAAGGCTCAAACCCAACCTGATTCGACACTCACTTATTCCATCCGAGCATTCACATGAGCAATCTTATGCATCTGAGATTGGGTTGGGCCTGACTTGGCACGGTCAATAATTGCATGTACATGTATATCTATTTTGCACTAAACCAGGGAAATGAAGGCTATAATCCACACATGTTATGTGCCAAGTCAGGCTCGGCCCACGGACAAGCGTCCGGTTGCTTCAAAGTAAGGCGGACGCAGCGACACGGCAGAGGTGGTCTTCTGAGCCCCTTCACGCGCCGACGATGCATCGTGGTAGCCGTTTGGGCATCACCGGCCTTGTGGTCGCGGTGGGGCTGCTGCTCTTGGGATCCGCGACAGAGGCCGACCGCGGGAGCAACTCCGCCGCCGCCTTCGTCCAAAACGTCGTCTACTCCAACAGGATCGCCATCTTCTCGAAATCCTATTGCCCGTAACTCTCCTTTCCTTTTCTCTGGTTTCTTGGTTTGGTTTCCTCATTCTTGCATGGTGATCGATGTGGATTTATATGATCTCGATCTCGTTGGTTTGGTATCGGCAACTAGATGTTGTTCTTATGATTCAGTGATGACCTATATGAATTGATGTCTTGATTATCGAGACTTGGTCTACCAAAAAACGAGATTTTGGTCATCGTCGTTGTTTAATGTACCGGGGAGGCAATAGATGAGCTCAAGCAAAATTTCCCGTTTTCTCTTCCAATAAAAAGTTCCACTTGACCATAATATTCTCTTAATTTTGTTAATAATTCATTTAAAATTATAATAGAACATATATTGATCGCCTAAATGGCACTAAAATTATAATAGGCAAAAAATAAGGTTTAAAGGTTTTACAATATTCACTTTGAAAAAGGAATTTTGGTAGAATAGGCACTTGCAAAAGATTTTTCAATAGGAACAAAAAGATTTTAAAAAGGATTTCCTCGAAGTAGGTCCTTTTGTTGGTTGCAATAGGCAATTTGGTAATCGAACAATTATGCACTGATTTAGGTTGGATAGGGTCGAAGAAATTTTTTGTCACTTCTTGAATTTGGATGTGTTTCTGTAGTAACTCTGTTCTGCTCATTCTTTCCTAAAGCTTTTCACTATGAGGAATAAACTGGATTATCAATGGTGTTATGGAGGTAAACTTTAAAAAATTGTGGATCATGATAAGTCAGATTTCATTCAACATCTCTAGTAGGAACCTATGCTTGATATAGTCATCAACTTAGGTGATATATTGAATGCTAAACTAACAGGTTATTTAACTTACCCTGAATCTTTCTGGTTGTCCTTCCATAATGCTAGCCACTGACAAACTGAGATTCCTCTCTCTCTCTCTCTCTCTCTCTCCCTCTCTCTTTTTGGCAAAAAATCTTCAATCTGTCAAGTCATTGATCTATATTCTGTGCATGATGGCCTAGTAATCTTGTTGTTATTGTTTTCAAAGAAGTGAAAATGGATAAATATGTTGGAAACACATGCATGGTTTGTTGCTCAAATGTAACTTTGGTTAATCAAGCATTTGTGCAATTTTTATGCGATGATGAAGGCAATAATTCTGAAAGGAAATTATAATATCATAATTATTGGTGGTATATCTGCAACAGACCCCATTGATATCAAGTCATTCTAAGCATACTTGCTCCTTACTTCCAAACAAAATCTCGAGATGTTAAAAAATAATAATATATTAGCAGTAAAATAGATTACAAGGTCCAGTAAACTCATTCACAATTGATAATTTGTAATAATAGTGCATTAAAACTGGATGCTGAGAATTTGTTTTGAAGGTTCCCTTTTATGTTGATATTCTTAGTATTTAATGGATAATAGGTAGTTTAATGAACTATTAGATTCCTCTCATGACCTTTTTGTGCGTGTGTGTGTGTGTGTGTGGGTGGGTGTTTTTTTCGCCGGGGGAGGGGGGGGGGGGGAAGAGGAAGGTGTTTAAGGTTGGTGGCAAGGACTTTGGAATTTTCGAGTCTTTCAGGATGCAACTAGAGTCATTATTTGTTATGTTATTCTGGTTATCGTCATTTTTCATTTGATAAAAATACAAGTATGGTTTGATACTGCATTTCTGCTGTAGGTACTCTTCACGCGCTAAGCGAGTTTTCAGTGAGCTACAGGAGAAGCCGTTTGTTATAGAGCTTGATCTTCGGGGTAATGACATTGCGTTTTATTTGCATACAACTTTCAGCAGAATGGAAAAGAATTGCCTAAACAGTTAAAATGTTCCAACTTTAACCGGTTCTTTTTGCCATTTTTCTCGCTTGGTATCTGATTATGCAGATGATGGCCGAGAAATTCAAAATGTTCTGCTAGATTTAGTTGGCCGCTACACTGTACCTCAAGTATTTATCAATGGTCAACATGTTGGTGGCTCAGATGGTTGGCATCCCCCACTCGATAAGTTCTTTGTGTTTTAAATTTGAGTCAACTTTTGGTTCATTTCCAGTGTGATTCTCACTTTTCTCCATGTCACCAGAAACTTTGGATGCACTTGCAAATGGTCAGCTTCAGAAACTTCTTGGGAAGAGTTCCATATAGTTATTACCGGTGATGCTAATAACTGTAGCAAAGGTGGAAACAACATACAAGTTCATCTTCAGATCAAAAAGCAATCTTTTCTCCTGGAATGTTTTGATGTTTATGCTCTTAAGTTTAGAGTGGCTGGAATTATAAAATATGCAGGAATATTGATGATCATTTTGTACTATTGCTAATGTTACTGTCTCGGAAGCTCCTCAACAGATACTTGTCATGGCTATGTGCAATGTCTTATTGTGGTAAAACAAGATGACTTTTACAAGAATTATTCTCGAGGTTGCTTATTTTTTCCTCTGCTCACCTTTCCTTCTCTTGCACCGTTTATTTTCACTCTTCGTAGAAGCAAGCGAACCAAGAAGTGTTTGCATCTTAATGGCAGGTATTAACAATCTGTAATTAGAAAGAAAAAGATTATGATGGTTTTTCTTAACATAATCTGAGCTTTTGCCCATTGTCTCTGATATGAGACAGTATTTTCAGTCAAATACTGAGATGTGATCATCCAAGTATTTGGATGGTTAGTATTAGATTTTAACGTATATATATATATATATATATATATATATATATATATATATATATATATAGCACAGGTGGGCCCACTGTTAGATTTTGTTTCTCTTGGGGTCCCACCGGGCATGTCATGACTAAGCAACACCAAGAACAAGCTACTGTTTTACTTGGCCTTCGGATCATATTTTTTGGTGATCAAAAGTCTAATAAGTAAGCGGGGTTGACACGTGAGGATTGGAGGGTTCCATGTCAAATTAGGGTTGGAGAGGATCCTTAGTCCCTCGCTCCTACGATTAATTATGTGTGCTGGTCTGTGTTTTCTCCCACTAAGCCTTTTCCATGCCGCGCTCGGTGTCTCGATCGAGGCAGCGAACTCAGCGCAACACAAGAAGACACGCAAGTGACTTATTCGGGACTCACCATCTTTCCCAAACCAAAAACCGTGTTTCCTGGGCGCTTCTGAGACTTACGATCGTCAACTCCATCGTTTAACACGTCATAAATTCATACGTGGATAATTTTTTGAAAAAAGAATCTAACTTTGGTTTTTTTTTTGTTTTTTGGGCAAAGTATCTTTACTAAAAAAAATATTCAAACAACGTTGTTACTTTTTAAAATATAACATTAACATTCGAAATCGTCTAGATTCACATATGATTAAATCGGATAAAAAAATAATTTAACTTAAATAGATATTTTTTTACTGTACATTGTATATTCTTATTTTATATTTATTTATCGATTGACACGATATGTCTTTCAACTTTAGCCGCTCTCTAATTCACTTTTATTGTTGTACTCCATAACATTCGGGCATCGTTGATTTCGTACATCATTATATTTACGATCGAGCTTCGTTGTCTACGAGCGTTGAATTTTATTGCTGACGACATCGACTCATTTGAACTTATATTTCGTTACTATCGAAATGAGAGTTCTAAAGTTCAAGCATTTCAAAAATATATCAATAGCTAATATTGTTTGCGACATAGCTTTGAGGATCCTTTAACGTATGTCTTCGTTTATGTAAAAGTATTTATTATGAGATTCAAACTTTTGGTCTGTTATTTTGCTGGGGTTCTGGGGTTGTATTTCTCTAATAATATTTGCTAAAAATTTTGAATTTTTGGTTTATTATATAGCTAGGGCACTAGGGTTGAATTGATGTTTATTATTGTGAACAGTATTACTATCACTATTGTGAGCATTCTTTATAAAAATAAAATATTTGTCCAAAAAAGTGAATTATTTTTCACTTGTTTATTTCATTTCTAACAAATTATAATTCATCCATGCAATGTTTTTTCACATTTGAACTTCTAAAGAGGTTCACAATATATGTAAAAAATTTAGTTCAGAAAAAAAAATTTCTAATAGGTGATGCACTATTATTAAAAATGATCTTAAATTTGTATGAAAATTTTAAATAAGATACTTATGAACATATGTCTTCGGTTTTCTATTTTAGTCTAGAAAAAAAAATTCTAATAGGTGATGCACTATTTTTGAGAAAAAAATAAATATTAATGCATTGCACAGATGCATTCTTTAAAATGATATTAAATTATTAAAAAAAATTTGAATAGGACACTTATGGACATATGTAACTAGTTTTCTATTTTAGAGAGCTTTTTGATATTTTTATTTTTTTAGTATCTAAAATGTTTATCATTTTTTATTTTCAATTTCTTTTTATATTTCTAACAAACTATAATGTAATAATATAATATTTTTCACTTTTAAGTTTCTAAATATGTCCTCAATATATTAGAAATTTTGGTCTAGCAAAAAAAAAAAATCAAATTAGTGATGCATTATTTTTGAGAAAAAAATAAAAAACAATGCATCAAATAAATGCACTATTCAAAACGATTTAAAATTTTGAAGTAAGATTTGGATATGATACTTATATACATATGTCATGGTTTTTAATTTTAAAAAAAATATTGATATTTTAATAGATTTTTTAGTATTTGAACAGTGTGTCATTTTTTTTCTCCTTGTTTTTTTTTTATATTTCTAAGAAATTATAGTGGAGCCCATATAATGTTTTTTCATATTTGAACTTCTAAATAGGACAACAATATATGTAGAAAATTTGGTTTATGACACATTATTTTTGGAAAAAAATTCAAAAATGGTGCATTTCATATATGCAAAATTACCACTTTACATGATGTCCAATGTTCATGCTTCACATTATTTTTTATTTTCTTGATAAAAAAATAAAAAAGATAAAGAATAGGGAGATGGACAATAGTAGCAAATCACGCATCCAAAGAAAAAAAACAAAAGAAAAATGATAAAAGAGAAGCTTTTTACTTCATCAACATCAACATACTGTACATTATCTCAACCCAAAGGATCAGTAAAACCTTACTGAACTAACGATCAAAAAGTCACTGTTTTAGGCCAAAAAATAATAACTAAATAGACAAAATAGCTCACAAAATAACAACTAAAAAAAAAAAAATTATCTTTTCACAAATCTCATTCAGTATTGTTCTTTAATTTTATCGAATGTCTCCGAAGAGATAAAAATAACATAAACTTTAATATACTATTATTATCATTAGTATAAATTCTAAAAAAATCATGAATTAGCAGTTAATTTACTATATGCAGTGACTTCAAGTTTTTAGGTTTGAGAGGATATATATATATATATATATATATATATATATATATATATATATATATATATATATATATATGTAATTACAATTACAAATAAATATGAAAACCAATTGCTTATGAGGGATATATATTAAAAAATTCAATAAAAAAACACCACCGTCAGATGAGGATGATGATGATGATGATGATGAGCCTCATGTTTAACAGCTCATTACATCATAAAGCGATAGGCGTTTACTTGGTCTGCTCGGGCTTTCCTCGCACGTCACGCTTTGCTTTCCTCCTCTTTCCCTTCTTTACCTCCTCGGGACTCTCTCTCTCTCTCTCTCTCTCGTGTTGCTTCGTCTCCTCGATCTCATCTCTTTGAAGGCTCGTCGTCGTTTACTTTCCTCGTTGAATCTTTCTTGCACGCGGGGTTGTGGATTTTGATTCGTTCAAAGTCGTCTTCTTCTGAGGACCTATGGTTCCTGTGTACCTGAACAGAAACGCGCAATCGGCCTCTATAAAGATCAAGATGCCACTGCTTGGTGTCGTCGGCTTCCCGCTCTCTGTCTCCACGCCTTTTTTCAGGAGTTACCTGCTGAACTGCGGGGTTGATTTTTACCCCCTTGACCATAATTTCCCCTGATATTACTACATGCCTCGTGATCTAGATAGATAGAGAGAAGGTACCGCAAGTTTCTAGTGTTATGCTTGTCTCCCCATGATTGATTTGTCACTTCCTGATTTCGTGCCCCTTTTTTGATTAGTGTCATGCTCCTTTCTTGGTGATTAAATCGTTCGATGTTGTCTCGTTTCGTATCTTCGTCTCTGCAGCAATCCGTGTTGTAGAACGCGGGTATAACAGTAGTTTGCCACTAACTTGTTCTTAACACTTGCCTCTTGTTGACATCCTGGTCGTGCTTAATGCTATTAGTAAAATTGCAATTGGATTATGCTGGTAATAGCTGCATTTTTTGTGAAGAGAGCAGGATAAGTAAATGGAGGGATGAGTCACCTATCGCAGGAGAGAATCGTGGATATCTATCACACTCAACACTAGGGTTTATGATGATTAACTTCCTGTTTTATGATAATTGGCATAAACTTGTGTTACGCAATAATGAAAACCAATGGGCACTGACTTGTCTGTTATACGAGTCTTTCAATCTAAATGAATGATTCATCAAAACAATCTGCACAACAGGAATATGTATTGGGTTGTTTGTGTTCCTCAATTGCCTTCCACTTCTGTCATGCAAATTACAATTTGGTCAAATTTTATCGAAATGATGGAAGTAGGAAAGGAGCCTATATAGTAGAAGAAAAAAGCTTGTTATTGTGGAATTTTACCTTCTTTCTCAAATCTTGTCTATCATGCATGAAGATTGTGAAGCATATGCAGTGTCTCTAATTTTACCAAGATGTGTTCTGTACTGGTTCATTTCTTGGTTTGGTTATATGTTAGATACTAGATTAATGAATGGTTGCTATTGGCCTGTGAGACTAAGGCTGAAGTCTGGACCAGTTTAGACCTGCAAGATGACCACAAGATTAGGTTTAGTTTGATGATTAGCGTGAGTGTACAAGCCCTGTTTGATAGCTTAACCAGGTTTCCCCTTCGAGCCTGTTTTATATGACAAGATCTTGCAGCAGTTGTCAAAGTCATGGGTTATCATTATTGTTGCAGTAGCTCGCATACGAATCTTAGACCCTCAAAACAAGTTTGCAGAACATTTAGTATTGAACGAAACTTAACCCTCTACAGTCTATAGTGGTGTGGCCAGTTCCTGTTTAAACAACACTGGGGAATTCCTGGCCTGTAGAGAGGTTATGTATTTACTCATCAGTCATTACCATGACTCTTTTTGTTTCATGGATGCATATTCTGCCAATTGACTTATTGTAAAATAGTACTTTTTTACTGATTATGTTAGGAAGCAGAATTTTTGGAGGTTTCCACTTTGTATGCTTGTATTCAAGTATTATCAACTAAGCTTGACAAGTTTCTTTGTTTCTTTTACGCATCATAAATTAATGCAACTTGTGAGAAATAACAAGCCAAACCAGGTTGTGCTAAAATTGATGTAGATTAGTTCTAGGAAACTTCAAGACATATGAGTGATAATATTTATGTTGCTTTCTTCTTGACCTTTCAAGCTCACTGGTCATTTGCTTAGATATCTTAGCTGTTAAAATTGTTTATTGAAAGAAAGTCAAAGAAGTATTTCTATACTTTGTGCTTTCTTTATAATTTTAACTTATTGCATTTGTTTTAAAATTAGTTTCTTTCTTTTGGCAGTTCAATAATTAAAAATATGAGCCGACCACATGATGGACTGTGCATCTTATTTCACTTTGGAAATCATTCTCGGGTTACTGGTCACAAAGGCTCATCGAAGCTTCTTGCTTTACTGAGTCATTTCGAGCGAAACCTTGCAGAAAAAATGAGAAAACTCCACGCAGAAGTAATCTCAGATGTCTTTTCTTTATCTTGGATAAAACATGCTGTTAAATCATTATCGGATGTCCACGCCGACATTAAAACATTAATAATGGAACTTCAATTCCCTGTTTCTGACTGGGATGGGAGATGGATTCAAGAATACTTTGAGAACAGTTTGAAGATGCTTGACATTTGCAATGCATTAAGTGCTGAGCTTACCCGATTAGATCAAGGCCAGCTTTTGCTTCGATATGTGCTGCGCATCCTGGATATCTCATCTAGTTTTCCTTCATCTGAACAATTGAGAAGAGCTCATGTATCTCTTGATGATTGGCTGAAGCAGGCTAACTCTTCGAGTCCTAAGCTAGAAAAGTGTCATGCTATCTTGCAGATCCTTCATGACACCCTTTGTTTGCCAAAGATAAAATATTCTGCCAAAGGGAGGGTGCTAATGAGAGCCTTTTATGGAGTTGAGGTCATGACTCTATTCACTTGCAGTATCATCATAACAGCACTGACAGGCAGCTCAAAGCCCTTGATGGACTTGCATATTGTTGATGAGTTCTTATGGCTCGAGGCATTCAACAATTTGCAAGCTTTCTTGAATGAGGAAATTAGAAGACAGTTGCTGAGTGGAAAAGTAATGACGCTAAAAGAAATAAAAGCACTCAAAATGAGTGCTCTGATGTTCCGTTCCTTAACTAACAGAATTGATTATGGGGAAGAACCAGCACAGCTAAGCATGGATGTTAAGAAGGATGAGTCGAACTCACCAAAGGAGTATGCTGACCCTGAAAAGAGACGAAGGCTGCAAGAATGCATGACACATTTGACCGATGGAGGAGAGGTGTTTGGCCGTGAGCTAGATTCTCTGTCAAAACAAGTAAATGACTTTTTTCACATTTTACTAACTGGACGTGATGCCTTACTTTGTAATCTTAGGGCGTCCAGTATATCCAAAATGCAGTAGCATTGAAGAGGTGAGGCTGTGAGGTGGTTGATTGCTCTTATGAATTTTATTGTGATGCTTGTGTTTTCCAGCTCCTGAAAATGTCACTGGATAATATTATGTACATGGATAAGCTTCAAAGTCTATTTCTCAGCTGTGTATGTATCCAAAATTGTATTCTAGAAAGTTATAAAGCTGCAATCTGTTGTATGCATATCTGCCAGAACCTTCAAGATGTTGTCTCCAAATGTGTGATTTTTTGAAAATATTTGATGCTATAAGTGCAACAGAATTACAAATGTATTTGTGTTTGCTTACTCAGATGATCTCTCATACCAATATCTTAGTTGTCTTTCTTGATCTTTAACTGAACTGATTAGATGGTATCTATCATCTTCATACCAGTGACATCACCAAACCTATCTATGCATCCATCATTCTTCATGCCTTTCTGGCATTAAATCATGGTCAAGCAGAAATGTGTTACTGATAATTGAGGGCTGATGATCCATGAGATCCTTGCTGAAATTTGATCATTGATGGAACTGCTTGTGGCATGGACATCTGTTTTTTTTTTTCCAGTTTGAACTTAAAAGTTCAAGATTCCTAATGTTGGATGTCTTATTTGTTTGATACATGTGATGTAACTGAGTTTTCTTGCTTAATCAAAGATTATGGCAAAAGATTGCCTTCAAACTCAATCTTGAGTAATGCTTTTTGACATACTAAGACAGTAGTTAGTGAAGAAGCCTGCAGTTTGCTTGAATCATTTTGAAGTAGGATATCATGAATATGTTGTGATAGAATGTAGGTTATTAAGATTATTCCTGAGACCTCTTGGATTTTTTTAGTTAATCACCTACTGATGAAACTGAATGCTTTTGCAGATGCTCATGAAGGCAGTCATGTATGATTTGTTGGTCAGGACACAGGTATGGTAATTCATATAAATCTCACTTGATGTCATGTTAACAACTTGATGTTAATCATTTTTTGCTTCCTTGTTCCTCGTATCGTCGTTGTGCTGGAATCGTTTTCAGATAATAAGGTCTAGATGACATCTAGCTGACTTATGAGTACCATTTATGGGTTATATCTTAGGAATTTTGGTCCTCATGACATTAATTTTCTGTCATTAGCTGCTTCATCCTAAACGCGGAACTATGGTAAACAGTAACATTTAACGCGGCAGATTCTCCGAATGATTTCTACCTAAATGTTTTACCATCCGTCTAATTCTTGTTTCCTTGGTATTATTCTGCCCATTACCTTCTTTATTATACTTCATTTTCTGACAAGCAAATGCTTACTCTCTCGTATCATATCATTGTTTTAGTTACAATGATTGCGTTAAGCTATGAATGATTGACTATACATCTCTCTTGATGTCGTTTCTCTTTTTCCTTCTTGGTTCCAGTCAAACCATATGATGCTTGCCTTGGTTGTTCCTGTGAAGCCTGTTGGGTTTGCATTGATCTCATGCCTCTTCATCGAGGAACCGATGCATGAATCAGGAGTCTCTCAGGCAGTGCAACGTCAAGACTTTTCATGAAAGGTATATGTCAACCTTATGAAGCTATTGACTTGTTTGGCTTGGGTGACATTCTTCATTTCAGTCAAAGTCTTCATTTCATGGTCTAAAACCATTATTTTCACGAGGACTAATAAGGGATCTTATCCCCTGTTCTCCAGAAGAGCTTCTGCTGTTCTTTGGTCAGAGATGGTGGGTTTCACATTGTGGAAATGTGGCTTAGAATATGACTTGAAAGGTTCTGTAGGCCCTACAAACACTAGTTAGTCTGGCCATTTCTGTTGGTTGTCTGGTTTGTGCTATGCAATCCGGATTGATTGTTTGTACGGTGGATATGAGTTCAGATTGGATTTTAGGTGATATATAAAGAGTTTAAGATAGCATTGTCAAAATAACTAAGAACTTGTTCGATCAATCATATAAGTATGATTAGACATGTTTGTGATTTGTGAAATTAAATTATTTAAACGTTAAAAAAATAAAAAATAAATAAAAAGACAATATTTTTTAGATGACAATTTTTTTTTTTTTTTTACATTTGTATGCCGTTAGAAAATCTTGGATGGATATTGAATATAGATATATTTACTATGTTTTACATCCCCAATGTAAATTATGTAGTTTGAGTTATCGTTTGAATAAATCGAAACAATAGATGAAAATTATATTGTAAGTATGTATCGACGTAAGTATTTGTTTGGTAAAATTATAAAAAAAATTATATTTCACATGACAAATTTATCATTCTAATATTTTTAATATTTATTCAAAAATAAATACATTTTTTTATTTAAATTAATAAGTAAATAAACAAAAATTTTCATATGACCCAAATGTATAATAAATAACAATATAATCAAGCAAATAAATATAAAGTAATAATATTTAAAATAAATAAATAAATTTTTACCGGATAAAAAATATAATTCATGTTGGTTTCTCACTAAATAATTTTTATAATTTTAAGAATATTCTTTGTTCGGAAATAAATCTTTCTCTTTTGGATTTAACTGTTGCGTATCTATGGAAATATTTCTTGGTCCATGTTGTGGCATGATTCACATGTTGACATGGTTTGGCGTTTGATTGGAGCAAGTTGGGTTACACCGATGTGCGTGCCTGAGTTGACTAGATTGAGCGCCGGTCAGCCCAGCCGTACAAGCGCCTACCGACGTATACTCGTTCGAACCGAGCCAAGTAGTGTTCTTCGACCTGCTGAGCGGAGTTGAGCTAAACTAGATTGAGTTATCTTGGATTACGGATTTTGTCGATTAGATTTGTGTTGCATCATAGTAAGTGTCGGTGTAAACAACTTTAAGTCGTTGCCTCAGGGCCGACGCGATTTGGTTTGGGCCCGGATGATGAGAGATCTTCCCGGGACGACCCTTGAGACTGCTGAGGTGATCGATTACGATGGTCCGATCGAGACGGGGTCGTTGCTTCCTCCGGGAGGGAACTCCTCGCTTGAGCGTTTAGTGGGAGGCCTCCGTCTTCGCACCTGTACACAGATCGAGTCGGGAGAGCTCGGTCCGACCCCTCCGACGATCAAGTTAGTTAATAGTTGCAATGAGGTTTTTATCTGTGGTGTTCTCCTCCCTCTTTTTCTCAGAGCGCGAGGGTTACCGTTGCCTGATGCGCTTGCCCGTAGGGAGCAGGATCGTACTTCTGGTAGCGTCTGATATCGATGTTGGCGTGACGTGAGGGATCGAGCCTGAGCAGAGTGTTAATGTGTCTTGATCGACGTTTCGATCCGTATTGGATACGTCGACATAGACGTGAGACGTGATATGCGGTAGCTAATGTCACCAAGTCTTATCGCCATTATTAAAGTGCCAACCTTTAACGTTCCTTTACGTCGATTAGATCCCACGTTCACATTCCTCTCGCCTTTCTTCCCTCGTTAAGCATGGAAGCTTCGAATGGGAATCTTTCCTCGAGATGATGGTCTGAACGTGAAGCATGACGAGTTCTGCTTCCACTTCCATAAAAGACAAGCCCGTGGACGTCAACCGTGACGACTCACCCCACCGGAGGAGAGTTCCATTCGACCCGTAAACTCCTCCGCAAGAAACCTCCTGTATATACATGCGTCACCCCATCTCAATCACCCACACCACAAGAATTCAAGCTATTAGCCGTGAGAACACAACATTAATCATGGAGATTACTTGGGTCCTCCTCTCCCTCTCCCTCTCCCTTTCCCTATGCGTCGCCCTCGCCTTCCTCCTCAAGCCAAACAAATACAAGCGGCGCCTCCCGCCTGGCCCCCCCGCCGTCCCCCTCCTCGGCAACCTGCTGTGGCTCAACCACTCGCTCACCGACATTGAGGCCGTCCTTCGCGACCTCCGCCACCGATACGGCCCCATCGTCACCCTCCGCATCGCCTCCCGCACCTCCATCTTCGTGTCGGACCCTCACCTCGCCCACAAGGCCCTTGTCGAGCACGGCGCCGCCTTCGCCGACCGGCCCACCCCACTCCCGGCCTCCCGGTTCCTCAGCAACGACCGGCACAACATCACCACCGCCTCCTACGGCCCCGTCTGGCGCCTCCTCCGCCGCAACCTCGTCTCCGAGACGCTCCACCCCTCCCGCACGAAGCTGTTCGCGGGAGCGCGCGCGTGGGTCCTCGGCGTTCTGACCTCCAAGCTCCGAGCTGAGGCAGACCGCGACGCAGCCGGAGTCGTGGTCATGGAGACCTTCCAGTTCTCCATGTTTTGCTTGCTCGTCCTGATGTGTTTCGGCGAGAAGCTGGACGAGGAAGCGGTCACGGCGATTGAGGTGGCCACTCGTGACCTTCTCCTCTTTAGCAGTCAGCTCAACGCCTTCGCTTTCCTGCCGCGGATAGGCAAGTACTTATTGCGCCGCAAGTGGAACACCGTCCTCGAGCTGCGACAGAGGCAAAAGGATAGGTTTCTCCCATTGATACGCGCTCGCAGAGAGCATAAGATGACGAAGCAAGACGGCAACGAGAGGTTCGTCCACTCCTACGTGGACTCGCTCCTGGATGTCGAGATCGCGGAGGAAGGAGGGAGGAAGCTCACCGACGACGAGCTGGTCGGCTTGTGCTCGGAGTTCATGAACGCGGGCACGGACACGACCTCGACCGCACTGCAATGGATCATGGCGGAGCTGGTGAGGCACCCGGAGGTGCAAGAGAGGCTGTGGCAGGAGGTCGTGGCCGTCGCGGGGAGGGAATCCGAGGAGGTCAGGGAGGAGGATATCCACAGGATGCCGTATCTGAAGGCGGTGGTGATGGAGGGGCTGCGGCGGCACCCGCCGGCGCACTTCGTGCTGCCGCACGCGGTGTCGGAGGACGTGACGCTCGCGGGGTACGACATACCGAAGGGCGCGACGGTGAACTTCATGGTGGCGGAGATGGGATGGGATGAGGGGGTGTGGGAGGAGCCACTGGAGTTCAAGCCGGAGCGGTTCTTGGAGGGCGGCGCCGGGCATGGGGTGGACGTGACGGGGAGCAGGGAGATCAAGATGATGCCGTTCGGGGTGGGGAGGAGGGTCTGCGCGGGGCTGGGGCTGGCGATGCTGCACCTCGAGTACTTCGTGGCCAACTTGGTGAAGGTGTTCGAGTGGAAAGCGGTGGCGGGGGAAGAGGTGGATTTGAGCGAGAAGACGGAGTTCACCGTGGTCATGAAGCATCCACTGCGCGCTCGGTTGCTTCCTAGGAAGAAGAAGAACTACTGATCGCCACTGCGTTGCCATTCCCACTGCATATTGTGGGGGCTTTCTCTTGTTGTTTTCAGTCGCTTCGTGGAAGCTTTTATTTTCTTTTTCAAAATAAAAAATAAATAATAAATTTATTGCCACATCAGCCTAATACATACAAGTAGTTCTTAATTATGAGGGCTGACAAGACAGAAGAGCTATGATAAAATAGCATTATTCTAATTAGCAGTGGTCCTATTGGATCTAACAAAACTTATCAATCAATTAGCTATCTTATTGCCTTCGTGATAAATGTGCTTAATAGTAAAATACTCCAAAGAGTGAGTTATAAATAAAATGCTACTAATGATGTTTGAGATGCTTTAGTTTCACCGGAGGTTCATTCATAAGTAGATCCACAAAGACTTAAGAATCAACTTCTATAATGAATCGTTGAATTTCCTTATGCTTAGTTGCTTTAAGTTATTCTAAAATTATAGCAGCTTTGTAACATAGAATGTTTCTATTCTTTAGAAATCTACATCTAAAATATAAAAGTTATCAGGGAAATTATATATTATCTCTATAGTTAACTATGATTAGTATCTCGATCCTTATATTTTAAAAAGTAATATTGGATCCCTACACTTACGTAAAATATTTAATCCTAATTTTTTTATCATTAACTTCATTGATGGAAAAAATCGTACTTGTTGTCACGTACAAACAAAAAAAACACAAATGGAAGGGATAAAAAATAATTTTATTTATTTTTTAAAATTATTAAATTTATATCCACTTCTTATTTTAATCGATTTCTCTTTCTCTACCTACTTTTTGCCGCTTCGCTATTGCACTCGCTCGACTTGCACCGCTCCTACATCACTTGACCACCACTCATCGTCGTCGCTCATATACCGCTCGACCGCCACCTCTCTTGCACCACTCAACCGTCGTCGGTCCTAGACCGCTTACTATTGCCGCACTGGACTCAACTTGCTCATCGCCTTGTCATCCTCACCCTGGCCAATGATAGTCCTGTCATTGTTAGAGAAGCTTACTGTCTATGCGTCTCCACTTCATAATCGAGTATTCCAACTATGCGCCAACACCAAGGTCAAGTGGTGCAATGACTTCACCGTCGAGATTGCATTCTCCAACCGCGACTCGTTCCTCCTCGATTAGAGCCTGCAGCTATCCCCTTGCAATAGTCACCTCTCCTTGTCCTCCCGCGACTCTCAGCTCGCCATCTTCCACCCCAACGAGATCTCCCCCTCATCGTCAACACCACTACCAACTAGACTACTATTTCTTTGCTTTCCATATCAATAGTAGAGGATTCATAGTGGCATTTGTTGGCAAAAAGCATCAAGCAAGGTCCTCTCCAGTCTATGTTGGCAAAAGTTCATATGCTCCGACACCATAGCAAACACACCCAATTGTGTGGCGTCCGAGCGATGGGCAAGCAAGTGCAGCATGCGAGCTAGGTCCGGTGTGACGATGACGAGAGGTGCAAGAGAGGCGATGGTCATGTAGTGCAGAAGCGAGGTGATTTTTTTCGTTAAGAAAGTTAACAATGTAAGAAGAATAAATATTAAATATTTTAACTTTGTAAGTGTAGGGACTCGAATGCCATTTTTCATAAATATAGGGACTCGAATGCTATTATTTAAAGTATAAAGATCGGAATGTTAATCGTACTTAACTATACGAGGAAACATATAATTATCTTAAAATTATTAGATCTTCTAATAACATAACCAGAGCTTCCATCCTCGAGATGGTTTTAAGAACCATCACAATCGAGTTTGAACCAATCGGTGTTAGGATTTTTTTCGATATAATTAGAAGTTAGATGTATCGCCGTATAATCCTCAGCAATGATAGATGCAGTATTCATGATAGTTATAGCCAAGACTATATTAGAGAGAGAGAGAGATAATGAAGGAGTTGAAATAATGTTATTACGAGCTTACCATAGAAGCCGAAAAGATATAACAGTTAAAGGTCTCGATGAAAACAGGAATACTCAAACAACTTGTCTCATTCTTAAATAATCAATCACTATCTGACCAAAAAGCAATGCAGTTAAATGGATCGTAAATGATGAGGATAGTAATTATGATAAGACTCGGCTGACGTCAGATGACGCCTCACGCCTCGATCGACCCGACGGCACCTGGTCAAACGGACCAGAACGCCCACCGAGGTGCATTAACGCCTACTCAGGCTTGGTTCTTCACGCCATGCCAGCACCAGTGTCAGACGCTACCAGCCTGCCCCCTGCAAGCGGGCACATCAGGAAACAATAAGCTTCCCTATAAATACCCTCGCATTCTGAAGGGAGGGGGTGGAGGCACATAAAAAGACTTCTTCATCTCAAATCCTTTCACATTGATTGACTCGATCGTCGCCGACCTTTGTGCAGGGGCGAAGCCGAAGGTCCCTGCAAGACACGAAGGCGAGGAGTTCCTGCTCGGAGGAGACTACGACACCGTCCCGACCACCGCCCCAGATGACCTCGGCAGACTCGAAGGCCGTCTCGGGAAGATCCCTCGCCTCATCCGGATCCGAATCGAGCCGCGTCGGCCCCGAGGCCATGGCTTAAGGTTGTTTACCACAACAGTAAAGAATTCCAAAATGCTAAAGCATACTCATAGTGAAAAAAATAAGTGAAGCAAAGTTTCAGGCAAACCGAAAGAGGGTCAATACCAAGAACTTGAGCTTGTCTGTGGTAAGATTAGCAAAAAAATTAAACGGGAGTCAAGGCTAAAAGTTATTATTATTATTATTTTCAAAAATAAGAAAAGTTTGGCTTTGTAATAAAATAAAGGTAAATAATGTTTATAATGATAATCAAGTGAACTGTTTGCTTCTTTTAACCCTTGAACTACTAAAGAAAAATGAACCTCAGTAGATCTACAAGAGCATTTTGATTAAAGAGGATGGAACCGATTTGATTTTATTTTTCAAGTGTTAATATTGTAAGACTTCAGGATACCATAAATCGAAGATATCATTTAGTTTAATAGGTAAATACTATAGATATTTCAGATTAAATAGATTGGCGGTGAGATATCAATCTGATTCTTTTTAATATGGTGTTGGATTAATAAATAATTGGTTCTTGAAATGAATTAGGAGAGGTTGTTTGCAGATAGACTTCCTAATCCATCAGTATATTATTACTTATCTTAAGAAAAGATGCTAAGGACATTTCCTAATCCATCAGTATATTATATGACATTTTATCACTGTAACCACAACAATGCTAGAGCTTTAAGCTGACACGACATGACACCTTAGACCCAATCAAAACGATCACATGCTCTTATATTAGTTCATTTTGGAAAGTTCGGAATGGTACCACACGACGTAAGTCTGTATAGGTCTGTTGACACTCGCACACAAAGTACAAGCTAGTCGCTCGATGAGTCGATAACCATTAACGAACCGATCAACCCTAGTTCATAGGCATAAAAGTCAATCCCACCACCAATGTTAAAGAAAGATCTCAAGCACTTAACTCCCTTACAATTTCACTCGACACTAATTTAAATTTTAGAGACGTTGAGTCCGAAAATCTCTTTTTCAATTTTGAACTATGTAAAAACTCCATGATGAAAAAACAAACAACTAGCCAAGAGGAGAAGATCAACCTTGAGAGATGAGGCTTGAACCCAACCCGACCTGACACTTCTACTGTCCAAGTGTTTGAGATCAAACTATGCTGACACCTCTACGGTGAGAGATAAAAATTTTCTAAGACCTTGCAACACTTGATTTTATCTCACAGGAGAAAAAAGAAATAATTATTTTTCTCTTCAGTTTGTGACTTTTCCTTTGTATTAAAAAGAAATTTACTTTTTTTTTTATAGCGAATATTTTCCTCGACAACATATAACTGCTCACACGGCGTGGCTGCGCAGGTCTAAAAGCTGCGTCCGCACGTGTAACCCTCCTGCAGTGGCTCTTCTTCCCATGCTCAGGTGCATGTCCATGTGCGCGTCGAATGTTAAGGTATCAGCCAAATGGTCCGCTCGAGCGCCAAAATTTGAATTCAAATCAATTGCTTCCGCCATGTGCGTGCCATTCCCTGCCATCAAGTCCCACTCCTGATAATAATAATAATAATAATAATACTATTTCCTTACCACTCATATGATAATACTATTGATCGATTCGGCACACACCTTTCCTCCATCCTTGCAAAAGCACAGCTGTCCCTATGTCGCCCATTGAGCGAGCAGTCGCGATCTCAAGTGTTACTAAACATTATACTACGGTCTTCCACGCCTAATTACTACTTCCTTACGCCACCTACCAGCCACATTTATGGCGACGCAATTGGAGTCGTGACTTGACCCGTCACCGAATTCACGCCGATATAGAAGGTCATCTTGCCCACCTGCGGTTCCCAATCACAGGTCTGGTGATTGAAGCGGGTAGGATATTATTGGTTGGAAAAGTACTTGGGATTATACATCCGCCTTGCCGTCCGATGCCAAACCGACGGCGGAGATCGAGGATGACGCCCCCTGGGCCAGGAGCCTCACCACCTCCGCCATGGACGGCCGAAGGCTGGGGTTGTCCCCGACGCACGCCGCTGCCATCGACGCCGCCGCGGCAACCTCAGCCGCGTCGTACGCCCTGGCCAGCCTGCGGTCCACGAGCTCCCCCGCCCTGGCAAACGGGTCCCGCAGCGCCGGGCCCACCGCGGCCGTCAGCATCCGCTCCGCTGCCGAGTCGAACGCCTCCGAGCCGGTGATCAGCTCCAGGAGCAGCACGCCGAAGCTGTAGATGTCGTTCTTCTTGGAGACCGTGCCGGTCCGGAGGTAGTGCGGGTCGACGTAGCCGGGCGAGCCTAGCATCGGGTGAGCGGCCCGCGGCAGGACCGCCGCGGAGAAGCCCACCCGGGTGGATCCGAAGTCGCACAGCTTGGGCTCGAGCCGCTCGTCCAGGAGCACATTCGACGCCTTGACGTCTCCGTGCACGATCTGGATATCGCATCCGTCGTGCAGATAGTCGAGGGCCTGGGCGAGCTGGTAGGCGATGGCCATACGCCGCGCCCACGGCAGCACTGCGCCGCCACCATCGCCATGAAGCTTCTCGTGGAGACTCCCGTTCGGTACGTACTCGAACACCAGAACTCCTCCTTCTGCGTTTTAGTCGGCGGGGAAGCAAAAACACAAACAGTTAAGGACCACCGAAAGATTGGGCGGTGACGGAGGAATCAAGGTGGGACGGGGACGTACCGCGGTCGTCGCAGTAGCCAAGAAGCCGGACGATGTAGGGGTGACGGAGACGGATGAGAACGTCGAGCTCCTGTCGGAAGGCGCGGTGGAGGCGCTCGCTGGGGCGTTGGAGCTTGAAGGCAGCCGGGGACGCGTCGGGGGCGAGACAAGCGAGGTAGACGGTGCTGAAGCCGCCCTCGCCGATCACGGCGGCGGGAGCGAAGTTGCCAGTGAGCGACTCGACCTCCGCCCACCGGAACCGGCGAAGGGCGACGTCGCCATCGCCCTTGGCCGCCTCAGGCTCCTTGCCCAGCTCCGGGTCGGTCGGGCTCTCGCGGCCGTCGCGAGAGGGTGCGTTGCGCCTGCAGATCAACCTGATGTAGGCGAAGGAAACGAGAGCTAAAGGGAAGAGTAAGGCGGCAGAGAGAAGGCCTATAATTAAGGGGAGATCCATTACTGGAAGTTGTCGTGTGACTCTTTAGGGAGACTGTCAAAGAGAGTGTGATGGACAGCGGCGGGATTTTATAGCGCCGGCATGGAGAGCTCAATGGAATTTGGCGCTTTGGAGTGGGTTCAGCGGGAAAAGAGAAGGAGCATTTATTTACCCTTTACATTTATACCTACCGATCTGTTGTCTGGATGAGGAGAGAGGGTTTTGCTTGGGGGTAGTTATTGCGGTATAATGTGCGAGTACTCGTAGTACGCCATGGTTGGTGGCGACCAGCAGACGGACTTAATGTGCTTCGTGTTGCAAGCGTTGTGCACAGAGCTCCCACCAACGAATCTGGGAAAGATGGATTGTTTTGTATGGAAATAGATACCGACGATGATGGAAGGATATATCTATATGAGTATAGCAGGCGTTGTCAGCTTCTAACACACACACACACACTCTCTCTCTCTCTCTCTCTCTCTCTATATATATATAAAGTCATTTTACAATGACTTAAGCTTTGGTCACCGAAAAGAGTGAATCGTATAGCTCGTATTGAGGCGGACATGGGTGCCAAAATTGGGTTTGTAATTGACATTGTGTCTAGATTGAGTCCAATATAGTTGTGTAATACAGTTATGAGTGCATGCGAACGAAAGGTTGACGTAAGTTGCGTAAGCTTCTTCTCATATATGCATGCATCTCAACGCACACAACCACACCTTCGCATGTGTGTCTTACAAATACACGCTTTCTTTAGATGAGGATCAAAAGGACGTCTTAACCTTGCCATTGCTGCCCACTGTGAGTGCATGTTGCAGTGGTAGAACCATGCTTGTCAGTCATCGATCCAGGTTGATGAAAGGTGAACTTTTTTTAGGTGTAGAACACAACTTTGGCAACTGCTGAAGCCGTTCATGAGAAGCTCTCTCTCTCTCTCGTCAAGTTTCTTGAAAGTGAATCGACCCACCAAGTCTTTTGGCCAAAGCAAAGATGAAGTAAACAAGGACCTTCCATCTTTCTCTCTCTCTCTGCCGTTTAGCTGGTGCCCTGGAACAAGAGAAGACATACCAGACAAACAAGGACCTCCCATCTCTCTCTCTGCCGTTGTCTAGCTGGTGCGCTGCAACAAGAGTAGACATACCAGATAGAACAAATGTCTTGATAGCTTCAGTCTAATATCAGTGAGCGTTAAACAAGATGCATGAAAATCAACCTAATTTAGTGTACGTGTTAATGGAGATTAACACGAAGATTCTTATTATCGGATTCGGGAGTCGATTTAGAGTCAATCAACCTCTTATCTGACACTTGTCTCTGATTGGTATCGGAAAATGTCGAATCCCAAACACTTTTGAGGTTTTGAATCTTGCAATATATGCAGGTTGGGCCCGGTTGTATGCAGCAATCGCTCCAGGTCCTAAACACAGAGGGACATTCTGCCGCATCCCTGTCGTGTGCAGGAACACTGCGATCGTTACTCATACTCGGTAACATCCAGTTACGTAATTTTCTTAGGTTGGTTCTGTTATATTAACTTTGTGAAATCTAATTTTTTTTTTTTATAAAATTTATCTTTGATAACGATGATATGGTAACGTTGAAATAAGATATTTGATATTACTGTGATGTTATTGTGATCTTTTAGTTATTTCGAAGAAGATTTATTGTAAAAATGATAGTGAAAGTTTTTTGGTATTAAGTTTTTACGATTAATTTATTATTTATATTATTCTGATTAAATTTATATTTTGATAATAAATTAATATTTTGATGATAAATTTATTTTAATATACACTGAGAGGAGAAAAATTATTCCTTTAACGGTTTATAGTAACCACCAATGGAAGCGTGTTTGGAAGGAGTAAATCGATGGGCCTAATTGTTATGGTAAACAACCTTGAGCCGTGGCCTCGGGGTTGACGCGGCTCGGTTCGGATCCGGATGACGGGGATCTCCCTGGGGCATTCCTCGAGACTGCTGAGGTGGTCGCTCGCGGTGGTCTGATTGGGATGAGGTCGCCGTTTCCTCCGAGCAAGAACTCTTCGCCTGCGCGTCCGGTGGGGACCTTCGGCTTCGCACCTGCACAAAGGCTGAGTCGGGGTGCTCGGCCCGACCTCTCCGACGATTAAGTTAGATGATGTGAAGGTGGTTTCAGATAAAGAAATCTTTTGTGTGTCTTTCTTTTCTCCTCCTTCTCCGCTCGGAATGGGAGGGTATTTATAGTAAGAGTTACCGTTGCATGATATGCATGTCCGCAGGGAGCAGAATCGTACTTCTGGTAGCGTATGACATCGTTATTGACGTGACGTGAAGGATTGAGTTTGAGCAGGGTGTTAATATTTCTCGATTGACGTTCCGATCTGCGTTGACCTGGCGCTGTCAGGCGTTACGTGGGACGATTGATGTCATGCGTGTTTTATCGCAGTTATTATCCTCTTCGCTACTACGTGCGACGAGCGAGGGAAAGGGAGGCAGCCAAGCCAGGCAACTGTCTCTATCACTGGTCGCCTAGACACGTGGTTGCGACCGACGAGGAGGGGGGCTACCGAGGAGGTGAAGGGCGACGGTAGTAGTGTTTCCATGAAATATTTGTTTATAGTAGTTTTAGTGGAACGACATAATTTTGTCATCTACCTCCAGCATCTTCCAACGTGAAAGGTGTGCTCTTTTAATAATTGGATATTCGTTTCGTGTCAGTAAATAAAATAATGATATCAGATCTCATCACAAACAGTTCACGAATGTAGATCAGCAGGTAAAATCTCCTATCGAGTACATGAATTCCTGGTAAATCAATTGGTTCGAGGATTACCTTCTTGTCATATATGAGTAAAGGAATACAAGAAGGTAATTCTCGAAGAGAAGGAGAGGAAGAAGAAGAGAGATTTTACACCATGGATCTGCTGTCTTCCTTCCCTATGCTTGCATCCTTTCCATTCCTCTTGTTTCTCATCTGGTGCGCCCATCTCGTCTTCTTCAAGGCGCGGTCGAGTCCCCGTGAGCCCCCATGCGCCGGCTTCGCTGCCCCCAAGTGCTACCCCCTCGTCGGCAACCTCCCCCACTTCATCAACAACTGCGACCGGTTCCTGGAGTGGTCCACAGAGCTCCTCGTTGCCTCCCCCACCGGCACCGTCACCGTCGCGCCGTTCGTGTTCACCGCCAACCCATCCAACGTCGAGCACATGCTCAAGGCGAACTTCGACAACTACCCCAAGGGCGGTGACGTCGTCTCCGCCCTCCACGACTTCCTCGGCCGCGGCATCTTTATCTCCAACGGGGAGCAGTGGAAGGCGCAGCGCCGGGCCGCCAGCTTCGAGTTCAACACCAAGTCCCTCCGCGCCTTCGTCTTCGACAGGGTGCGCCTTGAGGCCGCCGACCGGCTCGTGCCCTTGCTCCGGCAGGCCAGCCGGGACGGCCAGGTGCTCGACCTCCAGGAGCTCTTCGATCGCTTCGCCTTCGACAACATCATCAGCCTGGTGTTCGACCAGGACGCGGACTGCCTCCAGCGGGGGAACAAGGAGGGCGAGCGGTTCTTTCGGGCCTTCCACGTAGCCGCGCACCTCAGCGTTGACCGGTTGAAGCTGCCCCATCCGCTTGTCTGGAAACTCAAGCGGTGGCTCGACACCGAAGACGAGAGGCGGCTACGGGAATCCACGGCCGTCGTCCACGAATTCGTCGACAAGTACGTGCGGCTGAAAAGGTCAGGCGGCTGCACCAGCAGCGGGGGCGACCTCCTGTCGCGCTTCGCGGAGGACGGCACCCGAACGGACGAGTTCCTGCGCGATTTCCTATTGAGCGTCGTGCTCGCGGGCAGCGACACGACGCCCGCCGCCATCACCTGGTTCTTCTATGTTCTCTCCTCCAAACCCGACGTCGTGGATCACATCCGGGAGGAGCTCCGCCTCGTACGGGCTCGACGTTGCGAGCCCGGCGGGGAGGCGTTCACGCTGGAGGAGCTGAGGGAGATGAACTACCTCCACGCGGCGATCGCGGAGTCGCTGCGGTTGCATCCGGCGGTGCCGCTGCTGCCGAGGGTATGCGCGGCGGACGACGAGATGCCGGACGGAACGAGGGTGCGGCGGGGGTGGACGGTGATGTACAACTCCTACGCGATGGGAAGAGCGGAGGTCATATGGGGTAAGGACTGCGGCGAGTACAGGCCGGAGAGGTGGCTGGAGGCGGGGGTGTTCCAGGCGAGGAGCGCGTTCCAGTACCCGGTGTTCCATGCGGGGCCGAGAATGTGCCTGGGAAAGGAGATGGCGGTGATACAGATGAAGGCGATCACGGCGAGTATATTGGAGGGGTTCGACATGGAGTTGGCCGAGCAGAGGGGAAAGCACGATCTCTCCATATCCATGAGGATGGATGGAGGGCTTCCGATGAGGTTCCGAGAACGCAGAGCTCGCTGATGGAAACTAGGACGCCGAACGTGATAGGGTTGTGGGTTTCGTTGTTGCAGTCGGTCATCGTGCTTGTTTTACTTGAGTATCTACTTCTTGTGCTGCTCTTTATTCGCAAATAATAATTAATTAGATCGGAGATACGAGTTTCCAATCTGTTTCAGGTGTGGCTCTGAACCCATTAAATATATTTATGTTGCATGGTGTATGGGTTGTTGCTATCTTAAATTTAATGCCCAATGATATATAAATCAAAATCGTTAGATAGAATTGAATCCAACATTGATGATTGTCACTTTGGAACTTAAATCGACGATTCTCGAATTGTTAGCTGTAGATCCTCAAAAACTAAGTGCTCGTACAACGTTTTATAAACCTGTTGTTGAAGAAGTAGAAGAAGAAGAAGAAGAAGAAGAAGAAGGCATTTGACATTGCACTGTGTTCAAAATGGGTGATGCCAAACCCTACAAGCTAGCTAGCTATTCAAGTCTGTCTTGTTTGTCTGACATTAGCTCAGAACTGGGCCTCGACCAGCGAGTAAAAAATGGATCGGTAGGTAGAAGCCATTGAAGAGGGGATAAAGAAAAGGCTCTGGAGCAGGGAGTAAAACATGGGTACAAGCTAGCTAGCTAGCTATTCAAGAGGAGAGGAGGAGGGGATTACCATGTACAAGCTAGCTAGCTAGCTAGCTATTCAAGAGGGGAGGGGATGAAGAAGGCTTTGTAACACTGTTGATAGCAGAATCAGATTCTATAACTATTATTGATTTCTTAAATAATAACTCAACACCTTTTTGAAGTATTTCTTCTTTAATTAAAAACATTGTATTCCTTTACTCATATATAATTGATAGAAGATTTTACCTGTTGATCCACATTTGTTGCTTCATATGTGAACGGTAATGTTGTATGCGATGATGTTTTTTATTTTGATTTTTCGTTTTTCTCCAAAGTGGTAGGTCATTACATGTGATGCCATCTGATATCATTAATTTATTTGCTGACACGATATGAATAACAATCAACGAGAAAAAGAGCCCACCTATCTCGTTGGAGGTAAATAATTGTGAATGACCATTGAGGGTAATCAATCTGTTTATATAATCTATATATCAAGATAGACAACAACATTTTATCCTTTTTTTACTAAAACTATTTGAATATTTTGATCATTTTATCTTTGGGACCATCTTCCTTCACCTCATTGTTTGCGACCACACATGGAGGCGATCTGCGATGGGGATCTCACCCTCCTGACCCAGCAATTATCTCTTTTTAGTCTTCATGCACATGTTGGCATCACCGATCACCCCCTCCATCCCGAATAAGCATTGTCCTCATGCCTATATACATAGATTGACCCCGTTGATCGCCTCTCTCCACCTACGATGCCCTTAGGATCTGATAAGAGTGTATTAACAATAACAAATGTGGTGTAAGAAGGAGAAAGCAGCATTGTAGGGGAGATGAGGGAGGATTCAAGAAAAGGGTGCTATTTAGGAAATTCTCAAAGTTAAAGAATTTTTTTCGAAGATTTGCCAAAGAAATAATAACTCAATTTTGCTAAAAAATATCTAAAATCTTTTATCTTAATAAATAAAAGATCTTAAGTTATATTCTTATATTAATAGTGACTGAACTAGTTGTACAGATGATAGAAAAAAGTACTTAAGGATTTATGTTTACCTTGGTTCAAGTGTGATTTTATGGATAACAAAAAAATGTAAGAATGTGTTGCTCTCACTATGTTATGCCTACAAGTATAACATGTCAAACAATTTGGTTTTAAATAATTCTAGTAAATCTCAAAGAAAAAAAAATGTATCAACTAAAATTTACTATGATATCAAGTCTATTAATGTAATAATAAAGAATCTCATCTTCTACGGGCACACCAAATATATTAAAGTTCCACATCATTTCATTCATAGACTAGTTAATAAATTAGAAATTCAAATGTACTACTATAATATCAAAGATTAGCTTGTCGATATCTTTACAAAAGTTTTGATGAAAAAAAGATATATTTTTTCCGAAGATAACTTCAAGTTGTAACTATTTCGAATTAAAGAAGTGTGATAAGATTCATTCAAATAATTAGAATTAAACAAAATAAAAGATTAAAATTTAGATTAAAATAAATAAATGAGGGTGAGAAAATTTATTGGGATATGATAGATTTTTTCATTGTTTAAAAAAACATGTACTTCTGATATAAATTTGTATTTTTGGATGAATCCAAAACACTGCATATTAAAAGTGCTTCTGGTTTATTTTACTATCTTCTTCCTCTTTTCTCTCTAAGTTTTGCACGAAGTCAAAATTAATTAGAACTAAATTCACTGTAACAAGTTGTGTTTTATTGATACTTGGCACGATATTACATTTTGTATCTCTAAAGGTTATTTGTGTTAGTTTGACAAATCTCATAGTCCCACATCAGAAAAATCAGGCTTGTTATCTCCTATTGGAACTATAAATAAGGGTCTGGGCTTTCGAAGTCAAATGCACCATTAAGAAAAACCTAAGTGTTTGTTTTGGGTTTAAGTCCACACTCAGTTAAATAGTTTGAGTTTTTTTTTGTTTAGTATTTTCGGGTGTTTTATGGCCTAGGAAAATCTTCGTAAGGCATTTGTAATTGTCCCTCTTTTATAATAGTGATTTGTTCTTCTTTCGTAGGTCAATTGGTTTGGTGTTCTTGTCGTTTTTATTTTTTTCGTTTTATTGTCTTTGTTGGATTATCAAAATTACCCTTTAATAAATTTCTTGATGCTAGCTCTAATAATTTGCTTAGCACACAAGATCACATGAAGTAACTATTGATGTTGGTAATGTCTCTATTCGAGGTAATTATTGATGGATTTCTATATATGGAAGGCAATGTCGCCGATGCATTCTTCACTACTATTGCCTCACAAAATGACTTCAACAAGTAAAATACTTGCACCATTGGAGAAGTAGTCTAACGCCTTGGATCAATGACCTACCGACAAACCCGAGCTTCGCCTCGTACAGGCTTGACACTACGATGGCTCTTGCATCTTTCTATATATTATTATTCATTTGATCTTAAATAATATTAGGATCATAAAGATTATACTCAACAAAATTATTTTTCTATCAAATTTCATAATCTTGTGAAACAAATAGAGTTATTCTTTTAATTATCTAAAATTGATAATTTTCAACTTTGAAGATAGGAAGAGATTGATTACAAACTTTTATTCCAATGCCTATCATCATCTTGTTTTTTTTTTTTACTAGTCTTCCCATCTTTTTGAATTGATGTACTCCTGTTGATCTTCTTAGAATCACTTTATTACCATACTTGTTGGCTTTCCATGGTATAAGGAACAGGGAATACCTTCAATTTGTAATGCTTTTGATTCATTTAAGAACACTTATTTATATTAGCCAAAAGACAGAGTACAAGTTTTTAAAATCACATATTTTAATATCGTTTCGTGTTGCTTGGTACGTACCAATCCGCCAATTGACCAGCACATGGGCCGCTCGCTATCAGGCAACATCAGTCTGACTACGACGAGATGAGGCGAGGAAGAAGAGGGCATTCGAAGAAAAAAAAAAAAGCATTAAAGAATATGGAGAAGCATCGAGAAAGAATACTGCGAAGTCATTGATGCGTCGTTACTAGCATCTTAATAAACTTGAGCTCGTTGAACCTTGACGTGAACTTATCTTTGACTCTCTTTCTCGATCCCGATATAGTGTCACCCTCTCTTGACAATCTTGATCTAAGAGGTGATGGGGAGGAGAGACATACCTCTTTGGAGGGGGAGCTGGAGGTGTAAGGATCAGGGGAGGCGATGATTAGACTAACGGAAGAGGTGGTCGCGAGGAAGGCAGTGAAGACCTCAGCCTTCTTCATCTTCAAATGGTCTCCTTTGTCCACTACCGCCACAAGGAGAACCTTCCAATGTCCATGTCGCTTTCTTCTCCCCACCTTATTAATGTTGAAGGTTGTAGATGATGTTATTACTCAGTACGTTGTATCTTTTTATATCTTTATATATTAAATTTTTTATTTTTTTTATATTTTGTATATATTAATTATATATATTTTATAGATTTAGTATCGTTTGGTATTAAAATTAATTTTTATATTTTTTAGGCATACCGTTAGGTACACCCTGGCATATCTCTCAGTACGTCATAGTACCATATCGAACAGAGCTCAGTATATCGGTACGATACGAAATTACAATCATTGCTTAAAACAATTAAGAAATCTATTATATCCTAATAAATCTTTTCACCATCAAATATTTATCTTAATCTAAATTTTTTTTATCTTTTATTTTTTTTTATCTAATTTTAATTATTTAAATTAATTTCATCATAAAGAAGCTAATTGTCAGACCGACAGATGTCGCCCGAAATATTTATGAATCTGCCATGTGTCGAAGCCTAATTCTTAGAGAAAGTCTCGAACCAGCCCAACTCCAGCTATCAATCGGTTGCTCTCAAGCCCACGTAGGGAGCCAACTCGTGCTCTCCTTGTGTACATCAAAAGAAAGCACGACCTTCTAACACACACGCACTCACACACAGTTTTCTCTTCGGATCACCATGATCGAGTGCAAACAGATGGAATGCACTCCGGAGTTCCTAGTCCACCACAAACATGTCCACCGCATCATGTTAGTCTCCATGCAAAGGTCATGCATGCCCTTCTCTATCGTATCTTCTTGCACCCCAGCATAATGCTAGTTGTCTGCTATGATAATTCTGACGTCTTTTCTAAGCTTAATAATCTTACCTGGTGCTTTGTTCTTCAGGATCTCTTTACCAGCAGCTGCATCACAGCCATGCATCTATCCCACCACAAGCAAACAAGAAGTTGAACATTCATCGACAGCATCCATTGTCGCGTGCAAGAATGAACAAGGAGATGTCTACTCACTTACACCGAGAACGACGCATTGCTATCATAAACTGTGTGGAATTTGCCAAAAAAGCAATGCTCGAAAAGATTGATAGCTACGTTTAATTGCATGGCAGCAACTGAACACAGTTGCACCGGTGAAATCTCCACCACTGCTTTCCTTAATTATTGTCCTCCTCGAACAAAAAACTCGGAGGACTCCATTACTTCCTCAGCTTTACTCTATTTCTTTTTTTACTTTGAATGAGAATAACAACATGTATAGACACATTTTAAGTTTCTTTTGTCTTTCTGACCCCATTTTTAATTTGATTTCAGAAAAAAAATCTGACTCCCGTAATTTCGTTTTATATTAGAATTATAAAAAGAAACTTAATTTGGTTTGTGAGGATTTGATGAGATTATTAGTATTGTCTTGAATTTGTATTTAATAGATTACTGGATCAATTATCTTATCAAATAACATTGTGAAAATTTGCATGATCAATTAATATTAGTAATCCATCTAATATTTTAAGTTAGATATATAAGATTTATTTATTTAAATCTTATTGTGAAAATATTACTACTAAGAGATAAAGATGAGATGAAAAACAATCCTATAATTTTAAGTGATAATCTATAATCTAATAAGTAATATGACATATAAAATATAACTACTTCGTCTCATCATCTTTTTCCTTTTATATATATATACATATCATTGTCATGATATAATTATTATTATCGATCAATTAGGACTAAACACATGGAATACTTGGAGCCATGGACATTTGCGAATATGTACTAATTCGATCATTAGAGAAGATTTATCGAATAAATCACCGATGTAATTTTTTTTATAAAATAGGCTATGAGCATATTTTATTTTTAAATTAAAATGAAAAAAGAGACATGAAATGCATACATTTCTCATTTCTAGAAAATTCCTCAGCTAAGTCGAATGTGACGGTACTCAAACATCAACAAGTCGAGTCTATTTCAGTAAATCAAATCGGTGACATGTAATCGTACCCTAAAGAGTTGACAAATTATTTTTTTATTCCATCTAAATTATATTATTTTTATGGAGGAACTGAGTCAGAGTGTGATCGAACGGTTCAAATTCCACGTTCCCAATCCGATCACAACGACACGTGGCTCGTCATTGATCTCTCTGGCGATCGACGACGGTGCGGTGAACATGCGGAATGATGCAGATTAGGGCCCCTCCCCCCCGCCCATGTGGGACCCGCGGGCGGTCCCAGCCGCGACCACACTGTCGCCGCGGGAGCGTGCATGCACATGCTCGCCACATCACGTCGTACGTCATTGATGCGCACGAAGCCGTCGCGTACACTGAACCCAGATGATTCCTAAGAGGCGTCGCCGTCTCATCCAGGAGGGCGGTTCGGTCATTCCACGCGCCGCGGGGGACGCAACGAAGGACATTTTTGGATGTCCAGCAGCCTGAGCTCACCGAAACCATGGCGGTGTCTCTGTCCTCTTCTTTTACCTCTGCTGCTGCTGCTGCTGCCGCCACAGGGCAGCATCGAGAGCTGAGAACGAAAACAGGTCCTCCACAAACAAAAGTCAGAAGGGGAGGAGGTTGGGCATCACAAACGGCATAGGTAGTCCCCTTGCAGCCTCCACGTTTTCCCATAGAAAAAGCACTCTGTATCCTCTTCATTACTGCCTGCAGTAACCTTTGGTGATTTGAGTACAGTGTCGCCGAGTCGGGACTCCACCTTACTTCACCTTCCTCTCTCTCTTCCTTCTTGGTCTTTTCCAGTCTGGAATCTCACCAATATGTAGTGCTACCAAGAAAGAGAACAACGGCAAAAGCATACAGCAGCAGAGATCGAGAAGTAGAGAGAGAAGCTGTTTCTTCATCGTGATCCAGAAGCAGAGATGGAGTTGTGTGCGCGAGCTTATTCGACCCATGTCCTTTCTTATTCCGCGACAGATCAATAAATATGACGACACCGTGAGCGTCATCGCCCATATATGTCTGTTATGTTGTGTTACACCTATGATGCCACTCAGGTAACGATGAAGGTGTAGAAGGAGGTAAATGTATGTGACGTGAGAGACGAAGATGCACGCATGGGACAAGGTAGGATTTGGACGTGGATGTTGCGTTGGTGACAGAATGTATGCACCGAGAGGAAGGAGGAATTGAGAGGGCTAAGATACCAAATCTACTGAACCACGGCCAAGAAGGAACCTGCTGCAGTAGTCGCTGCTGCCGATGCCGTCGTCGATGCGTTCCCGCCGCCGCCGCCGCCGCCGCTCACGCTCTGCCTCTGGAACTGTATCTCGTACTGCATCTTGCTGTCCTCGTCGTCCTCATTGTCGTCGTCGTCCTCCTCATCTCCGTGCAAGTTATTGCTGTCGGGCTCGTCCACCTTATCAGGGTCATCCATCACCGGTTGACGTTGCCTTCGCTCCATCGGCTCCTTCACGATGTCTTCTGGCTTCGAATGCCGCAATGAAGTGATTGGATCACGAGAGTGTATGGGAAATAGCTGGTGAGAGCAAGTGAGCCTTGCTACTAACCTTCTTCATCGCTTCTTCAAAGAAGGTGGGCCGATGTCCTCCTTCGCTCGTTTGCACTTGTGCACCATCGCGACCTTCACCGCCCTCAGCATTCCCACAATTACTGTTTCCGTTATCGTTGCCACTGTCGCCCGGGGTCTTCGTTGCAGGCCGCTGTTGGTGCTGTTCTTGTGACATTGGCTCCTGCTGTGGTTTGACTCCCACACTGCTACTGCTAGTGCCGCCGCCGCTACTGCCGAGCAGTTTCTTGCGATAGAGCGCGTCCAATTGGTGGAAGTAAGGACAGGTCTTGGAGTCCTCCGGCCGTTTCCTGTTGCCCTCCTTCACCTTCTTGAAGTACTTGTTGATGTTCTCCCACTTCTCCTTGCATCTCTTGGCACTCCGGTTGTACCCGAGCCGCTGCATTCCCGTGGAGATCTCCTCCCAGAGGGGACCCTTAGGGCCGGAGTCCTGGTAACTCGACTCGAGGCTGCTCCGTAGATCGATGAGCGCATGGACCTCCGCCTTTGGCCACCTCGAGGACGACGTCGGCTCGAAGCTCCCGCTGCCTTGACCCTCCGGAGCCTCTGAACTGATCGGCGCCATCTGTGTCGCCGATGACTGCTGAGCATCACGTTGCTGCTGAGGTGGCTGAGCTTGTTGCGGCAGGGTTGGTGGCGGCAGAATGTGCGACGGCTGTGGAGGACGGGGTGCGATGGAGGCGGCGGCGGCCGGCGTGGCGGCCAATGGGATGGATTGACCGCTGATCTTTTGAAGATAGGAGACGACTGCGCTGTCTCGGGACGCCGCCATGGAGCGCTCTTGGACCAGCAGCTCCTGCTCCCGGCTGAGCCGCGACATCTCCTGCAGCCGCCACGCCTCCTCTCGTTTCATCCGGTCCTGCTCTCTTTTGTCGATCGCGTCCAAGAAACGCTGCTGCATGGCCTCCTGCCGCTCCATCACCTGCTTCATCAGCCCTTCGAAGAAGGCCATCATCTGCCGCCTATAACGAGCGCTCCCTCGATGCTTTCTCTTGCGTCCTTTCCCGACCCCACCAGCCTCTTCGGTGTCCGCGTCGTCCGACTCCGACGACGAAGAGGATGAAGAATTCGACGAGAAGCCGAGCCCGGCTGCAGCTGCGGCGGCAGCAGAGCTCGAGACTCCTTGTGCGCCGTGCTCGGGGACGACACTGGTCGGCATGGTCACGGGCGGTGGAGCTCCGCCGGAGATGGGCGAGACTTGAATTCTAGTACCCGAGGGGCCCGCCATTCCGGTGGTGAAGCTAAAGGGGGACGACGTGGCAGCAGCTAGGGGACGTGCGGCGATCGCAGCCGGCGTGGTGGCGCCTCCCCCGCCGGTGCTATGGAGGGCCTCGAGCTCGCTGTAGAAGCGGTAGGTCTTGCCGTCCTGGCGGCCAGCCCGGCCATCCTTCTTGCGCTTGTAGTACTTGTGCACGTTCTCGAACTTCTCCTTGCACTTCTTGGCGCTCCTCTCGTAGCCCAACTCCGCCAGCTTCCTGCCCACCACCACCACCAACCAAACACGCTCACCAACCTATCAAAAACGACTCCCAATACCATGAAGAAGGAGAATTCCACGGACTAAACAGACCGAGAACAAGAAGGAGGTAGGAGGAGGAGAAGAAAGAGATGAAAACAAGACCATCATGCCGGCATACACCCACACAAACGGCATCTACACCGAATCACCCGCCGATTGTGACCTGAACTAATAATATAAATTAGCTAAAGGAGAAAAGGGTTGCGAGAAGGAAACTGAAATTAAAAACGAATGCGCCTCGATGGTTGCATTAGGGGAGTGCGTACTTTTTTGTATGTTGGTTAGGTTGGGATTGGCGTAGCGGAGGCATCTTTCATGGAACTCAGGGAAGAAATAGTTGTAAACAGGAGGAGGATAAGGTAGTGGGAAAAGAGAGAGAACAAGGCATGAATAGGGCACGGGAGAAGGAAATAACCGACCCTCCCTCTCTAAGTTATTGGTTCTTCTTCTTGCCAGAGCTACTTGAAGCTCTACATCACCGCTACGGATCCAAACGTACATCGGTACACAACTATTTATGGGAAATTCTCGGAGTGGTGAAGTAGCACATCACAAAGCATAGTACCAAAAGCAGGTGATCTGTGTATCCATGGACGAGAGCAGCAGAGCTTTAGGCTCCACATTTCGGAGGCAATTCCGAAGAATTTAGGATCGTTTTACCTGGAGACTTCTTCCCACAGAGGGCCCTTAATGGTGGCATCGCGGAATGCGGCGTCCATCTCGGAGCGGATCTTCAGCAGCGCCAGCGTCTCCTGCCGCGGCCAGCGGTTACCGGGTACGCCACCGCGCTCGGCATCCTCGTCCGGGAGGCCGCCGCCGGCCACCGCGGGACCCATCTCGTCGAAATCGGCGGCAGCGTCCTCCGGCGGCGGGCGACGACTGCTGATGGGGGAAGCGGCCTCCGCCAACAGCGGCGGCGGCTGGAGGAAGGCGCCAGCTCTGTGACCGGCCGTCTCCAAGGAAGGCCCCCCGAATTGTGACCCTCCTTCCTGCTGCTGCTGCATGGTTCTGCAGTAACTACAGTGTTAGGCAGCTACAGCCTGTCGTTCTCTTGCCAGTAACAGGTATGGAACTCTCTCTCTCTCTCTCTCTCTCTCTCTCTCTCTCTCTCTCTGTGGGTGGGAGGAGAGGAAGAGAGGATGGTGTGTAGGGAATTGGAGGAATCAAAAATTGGAAAAAAGGAAATCAGTACATGGAGTGAAAAAAAGAATAAAAAAGATGGGAGCAGGTACAACTGGAAAGAGAGAAAGATAGGTAGAGAGAGAAAGTATGCTGTCAAAGATATATATAATACCATACACAAAATGCACATACTTACACATACTAGAAAAAAATAAAGATGGAAGAGAGAAAGGGGAAGAGAAGGCAAGGAAAAGAAAAAGAGGATTAGCAGTACATGTAGGAAGCTAACATATTGTTGTAGTAAATTATATACCTTACTCTTCTGCCACTCACATTAATTAAGTGATTAAAGGTTGGCACACAGGTAAACAAGAATCTAACACAACCTCATTGAGTACAACTCCAGCTAACACAGTTTGAAATGGTGGGAGAGTTGGGTCCCTGTTCCTCCAAAGGGGAATTTTAGTGTAGATTTGGGAGATCTTTTGCCTTTAGAATAAGGCATCTCTTCATACTTGCAAGCGTTTGTTTGATGTACAGACAAAATAATCTAACACAAAATTCTCATTTTTTTAGATTAGGTAAGAGAAGGAGAGGAGGATGTGAAGGGAAGGGAGACAAGAGCACATTGTCACCGCTGGAAGTAAATTGGGTCTCACATGAGAGGAGGAGAACGTGACGGGAAGAACCTACACCCATGCAGTCCCCACAAAATATAACCCTATACACCTCTTGTCACCCTACGATTCTCTCTCTAATTATTTATTTATTTATTTATAAATATATTAAAATTCATATAAGCCTAATACAATCACTGTCGTTGTGATCATTACTGATCAACATCTCTGCATTCTTCCATGATTTACAAGTCAATTTACTACTGATAGATAGATAGATATGAATAATCTTTCATTCCAAAAATTAAGTATATAGAAAACAAATATATTCTTAATTGTATTCAAATCTTCCCTCAATTATTCCTTGTTACCAACTACCTACATCCACATATTAAACCTCTAATTTACCCAGCTAATTCCAGAGAGAGAGAGAGAGAGAGAGAGAGAGGAAACAAGGACGAAGCTTCATAACCTACTATTTGTTTGCCTTTGCTGTGCACACAAGATTGAAACTTACCGTGGGGATATGAACAGGGAAACAGTTCAATCCAGTTACGGCAAGGAATCTCTTGTTCTTGTGCCTTTGGATTCTCTCCACTGATTAGAGGAAGAAGGATAAAAAAAGTTAAGCTTACACTATTTACCTCCTCATCGGACAAGCAAGTTTGCCTCGTTTGTCCACCTCCTCCTTGTTTACTAGAATGAGTTTATTGAGGATTTGAAATCTTATTTTACGATGGTCATTATGCCTTCACCACATATTCTTTCCCTCCTTAGTTCTTTCATAAATTGATTATTTTATGACCATAATTATGAACATAGTAAAGAGGATCTCATTTGTTGTCATCGTTACGATAGAAAACGATGACTTATCGAATGGGATGTCTCATAATGATTGGTCTATGACGCCTAAAATTATTTGGTGTACATATGGATTAATACGACTATGGTATGATCTTGATGGGAGAGACTCTCGATGATGCATCAAATTATATTACTGTCTCATACAGTGTCGAGGGGACCAAATTGAACCTTGGGATGATGGGTGGTGATGGGCCCGTCGTGTGGCCACTGGGCCGGGCTGTAGCTATTAGTGATGCAGATGGGTTCCACTGAGTTCTTAGGACCACAAACTAGAAGTGAGAGGGAGAGTGGTGGGGATGTGGGACTCATTGGCACATAAATATGAACTACTGATCCAAAATAAATAGTTTTAGATGTTAGATCGATTGTGATATTATTATTATTTATCACGATAAAATAATTGATGCAAATTGATGTGAATCTGACTGCCTATTAGCAGACATGTTGGAGGCATTTCCTGGTGTTGCAGCAGGACTCATCTCAATCATGTTGAGGCATTTCCTGGTGGAAAGGAGCTTGCAGTAACTGGTTAAAGGACAGGAGGAGGATGTGGTAAAAGGTGTGATGGATTTAAAGCTTGATGATGGCACATCACCCCAAGTGTCGAAGCGGCTGACACTTCAATGGGACAAACAAATATACCTTTGCCTGGTGGAATTGCTGTCGTGCATGGCCGGAGTAAACCCATGTTAGATCTTTTGCTCCTCTCTAGATTGATTGGTCCAGGTTTTCCCTCCTCTCGGAGAACAGTGTGTCTCCGGTTGAAGTCAATCCTGAGGTAGATGACGTTAAAACTAACTACAAATACCATCTCTTCGGATCAGACATTTCCTGATGTTTCTTCACTTGTTTAAACGATATAATGACAACCGATTACGAAGTGTTATGTTAATTATTTGAGATCGATTTGATGAATATTACAATATTTAAATTTGAATTCAGCCAACTACTTGGCTATCACAATAAGATTTAAGCAGATTAAAAAATTTGGAATACATCGTGAAATGATCTCTAGATAAAGGATATTAATATTTTTTTTTATAATTATTAACATTTTTTATTTAACTAAAAAAATATATTTTAACTTATTACAGTAAGATATCATTGATGTTTTGGTTAGTCCAACGTGGTCCGTCCAAACCTGTATGAATAGGATTGTCCAATGTTTAGTTGAGATGGAAACATCGAATCCCCAATGTGCCATTTGTACAAAAAATCGAGATTGAAAAGGGTTTTTTAATTCAATCTCTCCGATGCCCAAGTTAGTAATCCAATATAGATGAGTATGATCATGAGTGATATAAAAAAATGATACTCTTTACTATTTTGAAAGTTAGCTCTTATACCTAACAGTGAAGGGATGATATTTCGTGGAATATTCTTTAAGGGGGTAGTATTTAACTACCACCTATAACAATCTTTGTTTGGCCTTTTGTCTACGTAGGCGACAAGAGTGAAGACAACTTATAATTGTTTTTGCTTTAGACCTATGTCCACATGGGCAAATTGATGAGGGGTAACTTTTATAATTTATAATTGTTTTGCTTTAGACCTGTGTCCACATACTGATGAGGGGTAACTTTTATTTTTTTTTCTTTCAACCAGGATGTCACGCGGAGGACACATACCAGATGATGAATAGTTGATGATATCTTCTCTATCATTTGTCCCTCTCATTCGATAACCTGAAAGGGTCATTTTCAATTTGATGCTAGCTTACCCTAAGATTTAGTTGGGTCATTGACTTCATCCTTTCGAAGCACCAAGTCCCCCAATTCGACTCATTGAGGGCGAACACCACGATTGTAAAACTTGTTCATTGCTTTATTGTATTTTAGTGTCTATAGGTGTACCTATGCTATAACCTTGTTGATATAGTCGAGTACAGCCACAAGTACTTTGAAGGTATTTCATCAAATTTCTCAACCCAAGGTGTGTGTTAGAAATACTATCTCGGGTGATAAGACAATCTTAGTGTCGAAGGCCAAGTTGAATGATGACTTCACCCAACCTGGTGTCGTTCGGGAGGCTCATAAGGCACTTGATAGTTCACCCACCTATGTCTTTTGCTCCAATGGCTCGATTGGTGACCTCGATGGGACCATTGCTCTAAGGATGAGCTACCGAGTTGAACTTCATTAACAAAACTTTTTGAACTTTGCATTGTTGAATTAAGTTCCATTGTTAGTGATTATAACTCGGATTCTGAAGCAAGTGATAATATTCTTCCATATGGATCTATCGATCTACTTTGCAATGATCGACACTAGCGGCTCAGTTTTCACCCGATTTGTAAAATAGTCAACTCCAACGATAAGAAACCTTCGCTAACTCGAGACTAGTAGAAAGAGTTTGATAATGTCCTACTCCACTACGCGAAGGGCTATCCGTAGCTGGGCGAAAGAGCACATGGACATGACTTCATGTGAGCATACTATTCTCATGTTGGATCTCTTAACATTACTAAGATGGTACGGCATATTAATGCATATGATGTGCCATATAATGATATCTAAGCATGAAAAGCTACGATGTGTTTCATTAATTGATATTACTATCGAATGCTTCTAATAGGAGTCATAATTATCCAAGGTGCAATCGAGGTGAAAACATCGAGCCCCCGAGATGCCACATATACGAAGACCAAGATTGAAAAAAATTTCTTAATCTGATTCCTTTACCGCTCAAGTAACCTTGTTAATGTAATCATAAATGGTGAAAAAAATAATCTTTTTTGCTATGTTGAAAGTTAACTCTTAGAACTGAAGGGATCAAATATTTAGTAAAATATTCTGAGAACAACTTTCTATCCACGTATGTAATAGGAGTGAAAACAACTTAAAGCTATTTGTTTTAGACTCATATGTACATGACAGACGAGTGAGAGATAACTTGTATCTTTTTCTTTCCGCTGGGCTGTCATACTGAATCGAATGATAAATGATTAACGATATTTTCTCCATCATAACTCATAAATCATACATACCAAAGGTCTGATATGCGAGGAAATTGAAGTGGACAGCTAAAGGGAGCCAACAGGCAGTAATGGAGATGAGTTGCTCCAACGAGATCTGCAACTCCTGCGGTCCACAACACCCACTCCGACTTTAAAGGTGGCCGCGAAATGACGCATGCGGCGGGTTAATGCTGGCCCGCCGGCCTTCATTCGAGAACCATGTGGGAAAGCCATTAAACGAGGCACATCCCATTGAATTGGAGGAAGGTTTAGGTGGTGGTGGTGGTGGTGGTGGTGGAAACACACCTAACCTCGGCTCTGGTACTTACTTTTGAGCTTGCAGGTTGGGAGAGCTGCCCCTTTGTGTGGCTCATCAGATGAAGAAGACTCGAGAGGTTTGCAGATGGGCCTTCACACGCTCTGCTGCCATATCCCTGCAAGGAAGAAGAAGTACAATGGCCTGAGATGTTTCCGGACACGACTCTATCACAACAGTTCACTTTAAGATGTTAGCCAACCAAAAAAGATGTGTAAAGGGGTAGATGACACTGAAAAGAATGCATTTTTAAGAGTAAAGGACCATGATGAAATTGGTACTCTTAATTTTGATATGGGTCATTGAATACAGTGACAAACATATGAACAATTAGTACAGTAATTAGCAACTTGAACAATATGAACTAAGTGAAAAGTGTATCTGGCTATGAACACAAGCACATGATAGATATACAGAAGCCAAATCAAGCCATAAAACAATTTCACAATAACCTAACCCGTTGTCATCTCGAGAGTTCTGTCTTTGTGAGTCTTGATTTCTTCAGGCTTTAGCATAAGATTGTACCCAAACTTCATATATCTGTTTACATCATCTAATATGATTTGTAACAAATATCAAACTGTAACAGACTTAACACTACAGCTAATTAAATAGTTTAGTAACAAAGGCAGAAGTATCAAGACAAATACACTTACTTCCTAAAGGAGAAACCATAATTTCATTGTTCTAGGTTCCATCCTGTTGCTTCTTGCATCAAACTCAAAACTCAAGCCCCCGTCTCTCCTGCCATGTTTTTTCATTCTTAATCCTTGATAAGTGATGAGTGCCATAAAAAATGAGTGGCCAAAGCCCTATGCTTTCTCACTGTTATTTTTCTCACATATAAATTACACTTCCTCACGTAGAGTTACTAGTGGGCCACATCAGAAATTTACTTATTTTTATTGACTCAACAAGAAAGATGAATTCTCTATTTCTGGTCATTAGCGATTCTTGTTTTAGAATTATGAAGTAAATTCGTTGCTTTATAATGAAGAATCCAAATGCAAACATATTAAATGTGAATATGCACTTGCATAAGGGTGTTCAAATACGCAGCTCATGCCCTTTGAGATTCATGAACTTACAGATCTGCTGATGCAAATAAAACTGAAGTCACATGTAAGTCAAAGCCAAATGATGTTTCAAGAAGGTGTAATGTCAGGAATAGTTCAGAACATAATGATACAATTGTCTTGAACACTTTTCCCAATCCTCAAAACATTTAAAAATTCAAGCACCAGTTTGACATATTTGCCCGAGGAATGAGATCTACTTATTTAACCATGATATTACATACTTGGCAAAATCATCAGTTCATGGATTCAGCATATTTCCAAGGGAACTCGTTCAAAAGTAAGATTGTACCTGCTTCAACAAACTTGTGTACTCATTGAGCATGTTGTCCCCTTAATGTACATGATAATTTATACATGCAGAAATGCAAGAATGCAGGTCCAATTAGTATTTAGAACATAGTCTAGCATACTTGACATGGTGAATTATGTAATTCCTTAGGGAACACGAGTGTTGTGTGGTTGACTTGTATCTCTATTGTTACATTGATTGAACTATAAAAAATGAGAGATGGCACAGTGTCTATTATCCAACGTTATGTGCACAGATAAGTAAAAAATAAACTTAAAGGTTACATGAGGAGACAGTTTCTACGATTTTGTTGCAGTTTGACTACTACAATATTCGAGGTCCAATCTATCACAGCATCATTTATAAAAGTCATGAGAGTATAAGAATCAGTTTAAGACTGAGCATTCTCGTCATTACATTTAAGAAATAAAGCATTTAGCCATAAATCGCACAAGAAGAGAACATCTATGTACAGTTATCTAAGAATTAAGTTCAAAATCAGACTGATGAAATTCTTTTTGACATAATTTGAAGGCTAAGAATATCTCCATATTGCTTTTCTTCGTTTGACTAGATACTAAAAATAATAAACTACCATAAAAAATTATCATCCCTGTAAGGCCTACCTTTCGAAATGTTAATGCTCCATTTTCCAAAGAACAACTCCAAGCATGAGATAATAAACTTGAAGCCTGGAACCAATAGAAACTTTTGCTTATGACGATCGCCATGTATCAGGCATTCTATCTGGTCAGCTGGTATACAAGTTAATGCTCCTTAATGGTCACAGGGAATCAGCAGCAGAAGCTCCACGCTCACACTGTCCAACTGCAATTCCCAGAGTCCCATTATGTCTTTGACTTAGCTTACAGCACAACCTTCTAGGTACCTGTTAAGAAAATGGAAAAGATTTAATGATTTCAAGAACTGGTACAAAATATTAGTCAAGACCTAAAAGGACATTCAAAATAGAGAACAAACCAAATGCCAATTTTTTCTCATTGGAGTACCAAAGACTTGAATTTCATTCACGTCAGGCAGCGGAAGGGATCGAGGAAAGCATAATAATTTGTTCTTGAGATCATCCCTCTCCTTAGCTCTTCCATATGAACTTAGAGTTGTATTTCCAACTCTTTCAATATCTCTCAAGAAAAATAGAATAGGCTTCTTGCACACAGACCTGTAAGAATCCCTTGTGTCAATATCAAATTCATTCCTGGAATTAAGCTTGTTCCAAGCGGCATAAGTCCGTTCAGAGCGTTCTAGCTCTCGTGGAAGGACAATGGACGGGAACACTTGGATGACGTAACCCAGCGAGATTGAGAATGTAAGCTTCTTCCTCTTATCATAACAAATTGATCTTTGCAAGAAACTTCAGGCTTGGAAGAGAGCTCAAGCCAGGGTAGAGGGGGTCAACAGCTTCAACATGGTGTATTGAGATGAAAGGAGCAACAGGGTGGGCAGCCAACAGACCATGGGCACTTCCCCTAATATCCCACTGAGACAAAATCAAGAAAGTGTCATCTTTAAAATAAGTGACAACAATTTGGTGGAATTATATGAGGTATTTGGTTGATTATGTAAAGAAAATTGGTTTCAAATTAATTTCAGAAGATGACACTTTATTTACAAAAGTTGGGCAATGTGTCTAGAAATTCCATTTAGGAAGCTGGAAAATAACACAGCAACAGCTTTTTTTAGCATGGAAAAACTAGCAATTTATTTACAAAAGTTTTAGTGAAATCATGCCATATATTTCATTATCTATGTCTTCTATTAACATCAGATATAGGTTCTGAAAGAGGCTGAATGCACAATCAAGAAAAGAAATGTGAAATGCAATACAGCAAATCCTCACATCAAGAATCAAAAGACATATGTTTTACTTGCACAATCAAGAAAAGAAATGTGGAATGCAATACAATAAATCCTCACATCAAGAATCCAAAGACATCTGTTTTACTTGCTATCATCAGAAGCATCAATTGCAAAAGAGAGATACTAAATGAGCAAAAGATTTGATTCAGGATTGAGATTTACCAAGCACACACCTGGTGGAAACCATACTCGCGAGTTAGAGGGACTCCGAGCTCAGAGACGCAGGCGTGCAACCGGTCGTCGCTGCCGTACAGCTTCGGGTACCTCTCGATGCACTCGTCCATCATCCCGGCGAGAGCCTCAGCCAGAGGATTGCTGATGGCGATCCCACCGCCCCCGAACGCCATCGAATGGCTGAAGTACGTGTTGGCCGAGTGACTCTCCGATGGCCCCCCGACGTACACCATCTCGGTCCAATCGTACTTGGCGAGCACCGCGACGAGGTTTTCCGGGCAGATGATGGTGTCGTCGTCGACGAGCACGAACCACCGGGCGCCACGGTGGCCGATCCGGACGGTCTCGGCGAGGATGCGGGCGATGCGGAGGCCGGAAGGGTTGCCGGTGGGGTTGGTGTAGCGGAACCGGGAGATGTCCTCGGAGACGCGGACTGGGGGGAGGGATCGGGCGAGGGAGGAGTTGCGGGGTGCGCGGGGCACGCGGTCGTCGAGCCAGACGTAGCCACGCATGGCGCCGGGACGCCACCAGAGCCGGACGAACTCGCGGCGGCGCTGCCAGAGGTGAGCGGAGCCGCCGATGCCGAAGACAATGTGGCGGAGGTGGAGCGGCGCGAGGCGGTCATCGCCCTCGTTGTCTCGGTGGTGGTGGTGGGAGGGAGGGGCATCTGTGGAAGGGAGGCGGGGGGAGGGGCCCGACAGAGGGGGAAATGAGGAATAGGAAAGGAGGGGGGAGGCGGAGAAGCGGATGTGGGACCAGTAGTGGAGGCGGAGGGAGGGGGAGTTGAAGACGAGGGAGAGCCATGCGGAGGTGGCGATGAGAAGGGCGACGATGGCGGCGGCAGATGCGGCGGCGCGGCCGTGGCGGTGGGGGTGGGGGCGGGTGAGGTAGTGACGGTTGGCGCAGGCGGCTGGGAGGGTCGCGTTAGTCGTCATCTTCTTCGCCGTTAGCGGTGGTGGCAACGGTCATTTCCTCGACGAAGAGACAGGTTTAAGAGGGAGGGGGCGGTTCTTATTCGACGGCGTTCGGGTTGAATCACCGTGGTGGAGCAGCGTCGCGTCGACGCCTGTCGCTCGTTGCTTGCGTGAGAGGATGGTGCTTCCGAAACATGGTGGCGGTGGGACGTCAAGATGATCCCATTTGCCAATCGAAATTGAATCCCATATTCAGAACTCTTTAACGTTCCCTAATTGAAGTCGCTGTGAACTACAATGTGGTCGGACTGAGTCATGCGCCAAATTTGCGTGACTTGAACCCAATCTGATCCGTCCACAGATCAAAATTATTTGGGAAGATACTCTTCTTCGATTCAATTGATCAGTTCGAATCAAATCAAATTAATTTTGATTTTAATTTTTAAAATATTAATTTGATTTCGAGGGCAGACAATACTTTGGCGAGTTACAGTTCTTTTATTAAACTCCTATAAGTCGATTACCTCTATTAGGCGACATCTTATTTTATTTCGTCGTCAAATAGCATCGGAGCGGAAATGGGCAGGTGACGAAGCAACAGTCTTCTGCTCTGCGACACTAGAGAGAAGAAGATATGGTTGCTGCTTCTGCGGAGGAGGAGGGTGCAGAAGCGCGAGAGCCCTCTCGAACTGGCTCCACCGCTGCTCCAACGTGCCGCTGTAGCCCACGGACAAGCGGATGAGGCCGGGGGAGATGCCGGCTTGGGCCCTCTCCCCGGGGCTCATCTCGCTGCTGGTGCTGCTGCCGGAGCAGGACATGAGGGTCTCGTAGTAACCCAGGCTGACAGCCATGAGGCCGAACTGGGTGGTGTTCTGGAGGTGGTGCATCAGCTCGTTGGCGCGCTCCTCCGTGCCCATGTCGAGGCAGAGCATGCCGCCGAAGCCGTAGCCGGGGTTGGCGATGGAGGCGAGCAGGGCGTGGTGGGGGTGGTCGTCCAGGCCCGGGTAGATGACCTTGAGCCCCAGCTTGCGCATGCGGGTGGCGTAGACGAGGGCGCGGTGGCAGTGCTCCTTCATCCTCAGGGACAGGTGGGGGAGTCGCCCCGAGAGCTCGAAGGCTACCTTGGCGTTCATCGTCGGCCCCAGCAGCATCAGCGTTCCGTTATGCAAGTCCATCATCGAGTTCAGCAGGCTCTCCGGGCCGCAGATTACACCTGCACATGGCATCAGACCCAGTTCAAACACTTGATACTGACACATGATGAGTATCTATTCCGACCGCTGGGAAAGCAGAGGAACGGGAAAGGGAGGGAGGGTGGCGTGTTAGGCGTACCTGCGATGACGTCGGCGCCGCCGCTGATGTACTTGGAGACGCTGTGCACCACGATGTCGGCCCCAAGCCTCGCGGGAGACACCACCATCGGCGCGAAGGTGTTATCTACCACCAGCTTCACCCCTTTCTCCCTCGCCACCTCGCTCAGCCGCGGAACGTCGGCCGCCACCAGCGTCGGGTTCGCCAGAGTCTCCGCGTACAGGACCTTGGTCTTCCCCTCCCTCACCGCCGCTCTCACTGCCTCCACGTCATGGAGGTCGACGAAGGTCGTGTGGATGCCGCAGGCCCGGGGGAGGAAGTGCGAGAGGAGGGCGTGGGTGCCGCCGTAGAGGCAGCAGGAGGCGACCACGTGACCGCCGGCGCCACAGAGCTGGATCAGGACGGAGGAGATAGCGGACATGCCGCTGGCGGTGCAGTAGGCGGCCTCGGTGCCCTCGAGGGCGGCCATCTGGCGGCTGAGGTTGAGGACGGTGGGGTTGAAATGCCGGCTGTAGATGTAGTGGTCGCGGTCGGGCCCGAGCTCGCCCTTGAACATCCGTTGCATCGTGTCTGCCTCCATCACCGTGAACGTCGCCGACGCCTCAATCGACATGTTCACCCCGCCGTGCTCCCCGAACTCGTGGCGCGCGCTGGCCAGCGCCGCCGTCGGATCTCCTCCCCTTTCGCTGCGGTCCCTCTTGGAGGCCAGCGGCCCCGCCCACCCCTCGTCGACCCTGCCGTCCTCTTCCTCCTTCGGGCCACGTTTCTTGGAATACGAAATGTCCATCGTCTCCGCCATTATCTCCCTCGCTGTCTCCTCTCCTAATCCTTTGGGGACTTTGGTCGACGAGGGGCAAAGATGCGTTTATAGAGGAGATGAATCGGGTACGTGGAACCGTCAACTGTATCGGGTGACGATTTGTGGGTGCACAGGTGCAACGGGACAAGAAAGCGGCTGCCGTGGGCGGATGGACGTGCCAACCTGTATAGTTAATCTCGTCCGACGTTGGAGAGGATCGGACGTCTCATATTTGTTCATGTATTTGTTTTACGCACTGCCTCTTTTTACTCATAAATCTGTAAATAAAATAATGATAAAAATATAGAAAAAATCAATATATTTGAATTTTCTGGATGCTAATTATTTGGGGCGGACGTCATTCAGTCTCGCTACATCTACTACGCCAAACTTCAATATGAATCGTTCGAGTGAATGAAGCCGTAAAATGGCATACATACGTGATCCACAAGGTTATCTGTGCGTGTCGTCAGCCTTCTCTTCTTTGTATCTGCACGTGCCAGACTGAGAAGAGTGCTTGTTGAGTCTTCCCCGTCATCGCATTCCCCATCGCAGCTTCTCTCTCAGGAATTGAGATATGGGTTCCCAAGCCAGAAAGCAAAGCACACGCCACGTCTTCGGCAAACTCTATCCACAGGAATACCAATGGGTGAGAACTCCATATGAACGAGAAGACGTTTGCAGCACTCAGCATTCCAACTCTTATTACATCAAGAAACACAAGAACAGCGAACAATGTACAGTACAAGCCGGTTTACCCGTCGACGCTTTCACTTCTTTACTTCCTCGTACTCTGCTTCCGGCGTCTGATCACCACCACCCTGCGACCCAGCGGAGCCTCCAGCCATGTGTTGCCCTGTCCTCGACATAGCCTTGTTTGCTGCGTCAAGCTTGGACTTTATCCTCTCTATGTCGTCCCCCGCCAGCTCAATCTTAGCCTTTTCAGCTGCCTCTCGCAACGTCTGCAAAGCCAGCGGTCCGACGACAAATCAATCCCCTCGGTTCTTCTAAATTCATTCAGCAAATACTCCACGAGAGCATTGTCACAGTGTCATCATTTGTTGATTTTACCTTCAAACAAAGCAAAAACATCATTCTCAGTTGGAAGTCATGGATCACATAAATCAAATGTTAAGAATTAAGTAAAATAAGTAAACAACAAGTGAAATATCAGTATTTTGCTAGTCATACATGTAAATGATAACATGTATGATATGTATTCTTTTTGTTTATTATTATTATGATATTATATCATTTTATATTGCTTGATACATAAATATATTGTGATATTCATGGATCTGTGTAATAGGAATAATGAGATCAGAATAATGAGATCGATTCACCTTTAAACATAAACCCTAAATAATCCTAGTTATATGTTATATGAGATGGACATTGAGATAACCAAATAGACTTGTGTGTTATATATCCATCCATATGATAAATATGGTTGGTCTCGTGTGAGGACACTATAGCTACAATGTATATGCTCATTAGAGAATGAGTCCACTGATTGATTTGCTCACTGTTGGATGGTTGATGATATCTTATTATCAAAAAGTGATTCTGTTGTTCCCGTGGTGTACATAGTCCTTAGACTTGAGATACCAATGATTTCCTATATGAATACTCCACTCTTTGTTACCAAACTTATAAGTTTGGAAGTTCAAGTTCCAGATCATCGAGAATGACAACCAACCTTACGAGGGCTATTGAGTGTCGATAGAGGATCATCCACTCTCGATATCATGAGAGAAATATCCTATGTGTTCTTGCTTAAACAAATCATTGACCAAAGTTATTTGAATTGAGAAAGAAGTGAGTACTTCAATAGAATCCAATTAGAGCGAGACTCGAGGAGAAACCGTATGAGCCTGATAGCACCATATTCGGTATACGGTCTCTATGATATTAGATGGATGAGGGACTATAAATACACAGTAACTAAGGATAAATAGGTCCAAAGAATTGGATTCTCCTGTATTGTCTAGAGACTACAACGTAATGACATAGTACGTCCGCAATCGATGAGTCGAGTAAATTATTATGAAGATAATAGTCTATTGAGCCAGATGGAGTTATGATAGATATGACTCATGGCCAATTCGATATTAGGCCTAGAGGGTCACACACATATGATATGTATTGCGACGAGCAAATATTCGAATATTAGATATTCGTTGGAGTCATTATCTTATTGGATATCCAATAAACCCATGAATTATTAGATCCTATGGACGAGATCCAATAAGAGCCAATGAGAGATTATTAGATAGAGATCCATTAATCTAAGGGACTTTGGTAGTTGGATAGAGATCTAATATCCAATAGGGCAAGATCCATTTGGGTTAAGTTGATAGGGAGACTTTATAAATATAAAAGAACCAAAGGGTCTCCTTTCCTCTCCAAATAGAGGAGACGCAATAAAGGATAGGAGGTGACAACCAAGAAACCTAGCCTATGACCCCCTATCAATCTTAACTCTAATGGATCATATCCTATTGGGTATTGAATCTTCATCCAACTACCCAAGCCTCTTAAATTAGTAGATCTCTATCCAATAATCTCTTATGGGCTCTTATTGGATATCCAATAATTCAAATGCTTATTAGATATCCAATAAGATAGGAGCTCCAACGGATATCTTATATCTGAACCTCTACTCATCGCAACATCTACTATATGTGTGTGACCCTTTAGGCTCAATATCGAGTTGGTCATGAGTCATATCTATCAGAGCTCCTTTTGGTTTAGTAAATTATTATCTTCATAATAATTCACTTGACTCATCGACTACGGACATGCTATGCCACTATGCCACAATCCTTAAACGATACAGGGGAATCCAATCTATTTGACCTATCTATCCTCAATCCAATCTAATATCTTATATATCATATATTGGGTATGGTACTATCAGACCCAAACTTTTTATACTCAAGTCTCGCTCTAATCGGATTCTCTCATAAAACTCTTTATCTCTCAATCCGAATAACCCTAACAAAGGATTTGCCTAAGCAAAAATACATAAGATATTTCTCTCATAACACTGAGAGTAGATGATCCTCTATTTATACTCAACTGCCCTTATAAGATTGGCAACCACTCTCAATGACCGGCTATGCTAGATCTAGAACTTCCAAACATATAAATCTGGTATCAAATAGTGGAATACTCATATAAGACATCCATTGTGTCTCAAGTCCAAGGACTATATACACCATTAGGACGATGAAATCGTTGTTTGACAATGAGATATTATCAACCATCCAACATTCTATGAGCGGATCAATCAGTAAACTAATTCTCCAATGAGCACCTACATCGTATCTCTAGTATCTCCACACGAGCAGCTATGAGATCAATTGTCTCCATCATATCAACGAATATATAATACACTAGCCTGTCCGATTATCTCGATGTCCCTCTCGAGTAACCTATAATTGAGATTATTTAGGATATGTGTTTAAGGATAAATCAGTCTCATTATCGTGATCTTATCATGATCCGACTCTCATTGTATAGATCTATGGACATCACAATATATGCAATAATATAAGTGAGAAAAATATCAAATAAATAATAAGTAAAAAGAGTATGTATCGTGTCACACGTGTCATCACTCATGTGATTGGTTTGTAGACCACCAATGAGTAGAAAATATAAGGCAATCTAATTCATTAAACTTGTTTACCCTTAATTATCATGTGTTTATACTCTCTCATCTATATAATACCCTAGAGATCATATACTAGGCATGTCGCTATTTGGCCCATATAAAATTTATCAAAGTCTCACTTTAATCGAATTCTCCTAAAGAACTTATTCTCTCTCAATCCGAATCTCATGATATCATATTCATCATGATCTAATTGACCATGGTTATGAATTTACTTAAGTGAGAATATATGATATATTCCTCTTATAATACTGAGAGTAGATGACCCTCTATTGACACCCAATTACCCTTGTAATGTTGATTATGACTCTCGATGACCAGTTGTGCTAAATTTGGAACTCATAGACCTATATGTTTAGTATTAAAAAGTGGAGTACTCATACATTGCATCCTTGGTGTCTCAAGTCTAAGAATCAAACACACAACTTAGATTGCCAAATCACTATCTAATTGTGAGACATTATTAACCAACCAGCATTCCACAAGTAGATCATTCAGTGAATTCATTCGCTAATTAACACATGTACTATATCCCTAGTGTCTCACACAAACAGTCGTGAGACTAGCTACCTTCATTATATGTCAGGTATATAGTAAACACACTGGTTTATCTAGTTATTTTGATAACTTATGATTAGGAATATTTATGGTATGTGTTTATAGATGAATTAGTCTTATTATCATGATCTTATTATAATTCAATTCTCATTTCGTAGGATCCAAGAACAATAATATATATATATATATATAGTCTTATTATCATGATCTTATTATAATCCAATTCTCATTTTGTAAGATCCAAGAACAATAATATATATATATATATATATAAGTGTACAATAGTAGGTAAGATCATCCACCTTGAAGCAAAGGAGAGGATGCCAGGTGAGAGGAAGGAGGTGACCATGGAGGGAAAGGATTAGGAGGCTCCAGTCAAACTTCATTTCATTTAATTTTTTGATAATACATTTTTTTATTGATTTAAATAAATTATTTTAATTATATCTCTCTATTTTACTGTATCATAAAGTGTAAAAGGAAAACTTAGGAGATAAGAAGAGCATATTAGATAAAGGTAAAATCTCATGTTAAGTAATCTATGAAAGAAAAAGAATATATGATGAAATATCATTTATACCCTATTCAATATGAATATACTAAAGATCTAAAATATCATGAAAATTATATAAAATTTATTTTATTTTAAGAATTATTTGCAGTGATGTTAACTTCTCCCCGGCCTGATATTCGACGTATGTACGCAGATAAATTCCTAAATATCATCCCCCAAAAACAATTCAAAAATAATTTTATCTTCGCTAAGAAGCGTTTTGGGAATATAGATATATTTTTTGAGAGGTATCTACTTTGCAAGGGTGAAGTTGTCATTTTAAGAAAGATTGAAAGCTCTTATACTCTCCTTGCTGTGGACTCAAAGCCACCAATCTACGCTTTATTACTGTGGCGTGAGACGCTTTTAAGGTGCCCTTCTCCCGCCCCTTCCTGTGAGAGAGAGAGAGAGAGAGAGAGAGGGTTGGGACTGGTGGTCGGAGCCTTGCAAGGCGACGGCGGGCGACTCGATGTTGAATTGGAGCTGGGTGGAAAGCTTCGTCATGGTGGCGGCGGGCGGCAGCAGCAACGAGCGGTGGCGTCCTTGCGTAGCGCTGGCGGTGACGGCCTTGGCCGGACTCGCATTGGCCGTCGCCCTGGTTGTCTCCTCTCGTAGGTGAGACAGAGAGCCGGAAAGGTGCTCTGCTTCTTTGCTTCCCCTCCTCCCTCATCCCATTCGAGAAACACGAGAACACAATCGCAGAAAAATCGAGTTTTGTACATTTAACTAGCAATTAATTCTCCATTTGTCTCCAATATACTGTTATTATTTGGATCTGATTTCGCTGTCATTGTCAGTCTCTCAACCCTTTCCCTTCCCCTGTTTGTTTCAGTGGTTGTCTTACACTACCATGGTGTCGGGAGAAGCGAAGACATCCTCTGACTCGGAAGGAATGGAACAACTTCTCACGCGACGGAAAGCTTCGCGGTGGAGGGATAAAGTTCTTGGAGAAAGTTCGCAGTGGAGTAAGCACCAACTTACGATTCCTCTCTGTTGAGGAAGCTCCAATGATCTAATAGCTTTTCCTGCGAATTCAGGGAGTCGATCCAAGCATCAGAGCTGAAGTCTGGCCTTTCCTTCTCGGAGTGTAAGATCCATCAACCATCTTGCCAAGCTTGTAATGTGTTTAGGACATATGAAGAACATTGCTCATACATCGATGTTCTGTAACTTGTACTCTGCTTCCATTAGATATGTGCAGATCACTGCCTATGACCATCTTACTGTTTGGTGCAGCTATGACATGAACAGTTCGGGAGCTGAAAGGAATGCCATTCGAGAGCAAAGGAGGTACTTGGATCTACCATCTTTTTTTCCCTTGTTTCAAATCTTGTCTGCTATTGCACTGTTTGAACAGGAAAGAGTACGAGAAACTAAGGAGGCGGTGTCACCAATCTGTGGATGAAGACGATAAGACTAGCTCTACCGACGAGACGGAATCATCTGACAGCCAATCTTCCACTGGAGAACCAACCATGGCGAATCCAGCAGCTGAGGACTTCGCGACATGGCAACGCATCATCCGCTTGGACGCCATACGATCCGATGCAGAGTGGATTCCCTATTCCCCACGTCAAGCTGCGGTCCCCGAGGCCGAAGCTCTCCGGTTAGCTTCTGCCGTTGGTTTGACGGATTACGGTGACATGGAGCCATGCAGAATCTACCACGCAGCTCGCCTTGTCGCCGTTCTCGAGGCGTACGCGCTCCACGACCCTGAGATCGGCTACTGCCAAGGAATGAGCGATCTCCTGTCTCCCATCCTTGCTGTCATGGAGGTGGACGATGAGGCGTTTTGGTGCTTCGTGGGGTTCATGAAGAGGGCTCGGCACAACTTTAGGCTTGATCAGGCGGGCATCCAAAGGCAACTGCAAGTCGTGTCCAAACTCATCAAGTTGCGTGACGCGGACCTGTACCAGCACCTGGAGAAGCTCCAAGCCGAAGACTGCGCGTTCGCGTACAGGATGGTGCTGGTCGCTCTCCGACGAGAGCTCACCTTCGAGCAGACGCTGTGCCTGTGGGAGGTCATGTGGGCGGATCAGGCAGCGGTTCGGGCAGGTTACCGGAGGAGAACGCGGTCGGCGCCGCCCACCGACGACTTGCTGCTGTATGCCATTGCAGCCTGTGTGCTGCAGAGGAGGAAGGCGATCATGGAGAGGTTCAACAGCGTGGCTGAGATCCAAAAGGAGTTCAACAACATCGCGGGGCAGCTGGATATCTGGAAGCTTTTGGATGATGCACAGGACATGGTGGCCGCCCTCCATGACAAGATCGAATAAAGCTAGCTTGGTTTCTTAGAGGCATCGATGCCATGTTTGTGATGCAATTACATTTCATGCGAGTGCAGTCAAAGTTGTTTGATGAAATATCTACTTGAAGCTTGTCTAAGGTGGTAGAACTAAAACCTGGTTTGCAGTGTATTCTACACAGATTACAAGTTTAATGTTGATATGGTCAATTTTGATCATCAATTCATAACATTTCTACACAGATTTCTACTTTCAAACACAAGAATATTACATCGGAAACAGAGAAACAGTGCTTGCAAGGCTATATCTTCCGGATTCTTAGATCTGCCTAATCTACTTGGTAAAATGTCGGACGACAAAGGCGAAGCCAAGAATCATCACGGGCGCAATGAACTGTAATATTCTCATCACAAACTCCGGAGTCCTATCTGCACTGCCTTCGGGTGCTTGCTGAGGCTTCACACGGTCACCATCCTTTGGAAGAGTCGAGGAATCGATCGTCCCGACGCAGTAGTTGTCCATCAGCTCCCTGACGGACGAACTGTGACCGACATTATCAAATTCAACCGTTGCATCCTTTCCTGCAAACCATCGAATCGATGAAGCACTCTTAAATTCTGCTGTTCAACAGCATGCTTCAAAGCGTGGTAAAGGCGTACCGGTCGCCGACAGCAACACGTCGCGACCACCGGGATGCTCGGCCATGTACGAGGAGACATCGTAGACCTGAAGCATAGAGAAGAAGGAACCATGAAGCGTGCACTTCTTGACCATGTTCATGAATGCAGAAACTATGCTCGTCATGGAGATGCAAATGCATAAAATCGAGCTCAAAGTTGCCCTTTCTCATGGATCACAAGCTTCGCCTGCCTCGGATCTTCTCAAACAGATGCAACGGAACAAACCATGATCTCCGAAAGCAAGATTAGGAACCTTTCCGGAGACGATGAGCCAGCAATCCTCGGCATCATCGTGCTTGGCCACCTCATCGAAACGGTAGATTTTGGAGCCGGCCATCGTCTCCTCGTTCCAACGACGGATTTTGGCGACTACTTATAGCGGAGAGGAGGACAAATAAGAACAAGCTTTAAATGATCATGGCAATCATAGTGATTTAGAACCTCACGTCATCTGCATCGGAGAATTGAGAGTTGCATGGAGATTAGGTTGGTGCAGTAAACGCAGGCATGGACGAATTGAACTGATGGGCTGCATTAACGTCAACCCATCCCCTTAACGCCCACCCAACCCATACTTGGATGGAGAAGCACCTGCGCCGAATCTTTGAATTCGGATCGGATCTTTCTGTATCCAGATTTATCCGACCCGTTTAAACCGGAACGGATTACCTTTGCGTTGGATTCGAATATAGTACATAAATAGTTAATTCGATCCGAATAAATCGGGTTGAAGTAAGTATTCTGGTCGGATTCGGATTTAATGACCTTATAAGGAGCCTTAAATAAAAGTCAACCATTTGCCCATATGTACCCCTTTAATGAGGCCTGCTGAGGCTGTCCTGTCTTGGCTGAGATAAAACATTGAATGTTAGACTTTATATTATTTAGAAATTATTTCTTAGTGATCCTAAGATAATTGACAATAATTGTGAATGTTAAGTTTGTGTTGGATTTTACTATTCTAAGTTAATAATTAGTGAAGATTGAATTGACTCAATTTGAATCATCAAGTAATGATAAATTACTATATATATATATATATTATTGATTTTATATTTTTGTTTATTTATGAGTAATAGAATCATCAAAAAAAAAAAATGTAGCTCAATATACAAGTTTCTTTTAGGATTGAGATTTGATTGAACTTTTTTGTATTGAGTTTAAGAAGATAAACTAAATCATGATTCATATGCTAACTTAAGTTTTTAGATATAATAATATTAATAAACAAATTATATGATATGAAAATGAAATGTTCTTATTGTTCAAAACTTATATAGACCGATTGATGATGATCGATTAATTTTAGTTCCACCTTTTAATTCGGATCATCATCACCCGTATGCACGGATGAGTGATGATTTGAACATATATCGTCTTGATTAAAATATTTAATCTTATATTGATCGAAGAGTTATCCAACTCAATTGCGTAAAATTGTCTGAGGAAGATGATTCCTTATGGATCTTATCAGATGTCATACATGATGTGACTCAATGAGACCTTTGCTCCCTAACTAGCATAGCTAATACGGTCTGAGTTCTTATTAAGTCACAATAGCAATACTAGGAGGATCACCCACAATACAAGTTTCTTTTGAGTTGAGTTTGGATTGGAGTTAAGTTAACCACTCAAGTTATACTCCCATTAAGTGATCAGATATTGTTGATAAAAAAAGTATATCATATATCTACTAACTTAAGCTTTTAAGCTTTTAGATGCAATGATATTAATGAAAAATCATGTACGATAACATAGCAAAAGGTCTTTAAAACTTAACTATCCCACCCAACTTAGGTTAGATAATTTTGCACGACCAACTTAATCAAGCTTAAATTGACTCGACCAACTTAGTCAAGCTCACATAGACTCAATGCTTGACCATACAAAGTAAGTCGTAGTCGGTCAGACCATCCTAATACTTACAAGATTAAGTTTTTTCCCATCACATCACTTTATTATTTGTGTTTAAAGCTATAATATACATGTAAATGAGACCTAGTTGTGCTCATTCCATTTGTTAGATTAGAACCAGAGTGATGAGCAAAATGATAATTTCAATATTCTTTTTATTTTTAGTACATGAGATATTAAAATTATTTTTTTACTAATAAAATAATTAAAAATTAAAAAATATTGAAATTATCTTTTTGTCCATCACTTTCGTATCGATCCAATATGTCATATAATATTTTTAAAATGATAAAAAAATTAATATAAAATTTGAAGTATAATGATCGATTTAATCATCTGACATACCTTCGAATAGGATTCTACTGTAAAGCCAACTTATAGGAGATTCATCTGCCAATGAACCCTTGAAACAAGAGTCAGTACTCTCCATTTTAGATCGAAGGCTTGCCTTCATCTAAGAACACCAGCATGCTTTAACGAAGCAATCCTCAACATGCATAAGTCCGGTGCACAACATCAAGCGAAGAAAAATTAATATCTTAGAAAGAGTGTTGGAGACAAAGTGGGACTCAATCAAATTATATGAACCCCAAACTATAACTCCATTAGTAACTAAGCTGTCCCATTCAGAAAGTGCTCGTTTAATACATCCAACTATGTTGTGTGTTCTTTTAGATCGCTAAGGATCAAAATATTATGATGTCCTTTTAGGTTGACAAGGAAATGCTCCATTTTTTTGTTGTTGTATGGTTGCGTAGTATTCGTGATGTTAGCCTGCATGCTTTTGAGCGAGAGAAGCCATTTGATTGGCGACTTGGTTTACACAATAAGGACGTCTTGTACTTTGATAGATATGCATGTCATCGTTGCTGATAAATAAATAAATAAATAAATATATAATCATTTTTTCACTTTTTAATGGGAATGATATGCTTTGACATGTAAGGTTTTTGTTTGCTAAAACAATAAAAAATTGATGTGGTTATATTTTGATGATTGTCACGTTTGATTTGAGTAATATAATAATCAAAACAAGAGAAGTCAAATCTTCTTTATTTTAGGTCTAATAAAAATTTTCATAACTTTCCTCATGTTTCTTCTTATCTCAACAATAATTTGAGGTAATTTTCTTTGTGTAACCTTTATAGGTTTTCCTTGTACATATTCATATTAAATCAACACTTTTTTTTCCTTTATATTGACAAAATTGATTTTATGACATACTTTAAAATACGAAGCCGACCTAAATTCATATAGTATCGAGTTTTATTTATTTTTTATTTTCATGGTGTTCTTTTTTAGATGAAAACTTTCTAAAATTTTAATATATATATATATATATATATAACAAAATAGGAAAATATAATATTAGTGACAATAAATTACCTCAAAAAGAAATTAAAAAAAGATAAAAAAAATTTATTAAGCATCCATTAGGGGAGTGCAAAAAAAAAATGTATACAATAAAGAGGAATATCTAAATATCTGTTACAAAATATTTAAGATACCAAATTATAAAAATATTATAATTTAACTTTATAATAATTTCTTTGACATTTGTGAATACACTGATATGGTTAAAGGGCTACAGGGTAACAAGACAATGTTGTCTCATGCTTTACTTCGGTTTGTTGTTGCTTTTTTACACGATAAAAAATGATCATTTTTGCATGTTACAACGATCGTGATATTCTCGTATGAAACATCAATCATCTTAATTATCTTGGAACTCCTAGGTATCATGCTCGATGGGACTATCAGGTAGCAATATGATGTTACCCTATGTTTTGCTTAACGTTGATCACTTATCGCTCGCATGATAAAAAAAAAGATCCCTATCGATGTTGCCCTATGCTTCACTCGCTGTTCATCACTGACGTGGACAAATGATATGTTTTAGATAGTTTTTGTACGCTATGGGAAGGATATAATGATCCATCATAATATAATACTACAAATCATACTTACCATATGTTCCTATGTAATGAATCATTGTGTGTAAAGGATTGTGACATGAGAAATTAATCCTATTTAACCAAATAAATCAAAGGGAATTGGCAATTGAACTTTTAATTTCAAAACATCATACTATGAAGGTTATGTGTGTTTGAAATATTTTTATATTTTTAATATGTAGTTTGAGAAAACAATCTAAGTGAATGTGTAGTTGTGGAATATTATGAATGTTTTATAAATAATAAATAAAATTCATAGTTTAAATGTGCATTCATGTAAGTGTTGCATGGTTAAATTATGTTTTAAAAGTCCATTGAATATCATCATATCACAAATTTATCGTTCTAACATTTTCAATAAATATATACTTTTATTTAAATTAATAAATTAATAAATAAAATTAATTAATATATATAATCTTACAATCATATAAATAAAAAATAGAATAATATTTAAAAAATAAATATATAAAATCACAAAAGGGAGAAAATGAGATTAATTTTTTTATTAATATCTTATAAATACCGAAACGCTTATGTTATCGTAAGACAACATCAACGTATGAACATTTATAATACATCACCCAAGTGAATGTGATTTAAAAGAAAATTATCAAATATTAATTTACATTTAACCATCAATACACATTTCAAATATGTTTCCAAATGCACCCTTATCTTCTTCCTCAAATCATTACCCTTTCATCCAAGTATCCAAGATATAAAAAGAAAAACTAATTTTTGTTGGACCAATTCCTCAACAGTTTCAAGTAAAAGAATATATGTCTACAAGAATTAGAAGAAAATTGACATACATGACAAAGGGATGTTTGAGCATGATTCAATCTAAAATACCATTTTGAAACAAGTAACCTTTTATAAAGCATTTTTCATAAGAACATTTTTCTTAATCATCTATTAGAAGTAGCTAATCTAAAAGGTGTAAGGATCCAAATCCAATTATCATTAACATTAAGATTAGAGGAAATATAAATCCTTAAAATCTTGAAAACTAAACAATGTTAAAATATTTGATAAAAATGGTTCAAATTTCACAAAATGGACTTATCACTAAATGACAAATTAGAAACCTTCATTAAAAAGATGGTCTAAGCACCAAATGATAAATTAGAAACCAAAGGACATTATAGCATGTCACAAATGTCTCTTAGCATGTCACAAATGTTTGAAACAATCATACTTAGTATTAATGATTTTTCACTCATAAATGAATTAAATATTAATGAATTTAATTGTTTTATGTGTTTGTGCAAGCTTAGTGTGCAAAGTTCAAATTAGTATGTACACACACATACATATACATATTCAAAAAATAATTTAATGCACAATGTAAGATTTATAAAATATTATATATAATTACGATGAGAATAAATATTTATAAAAAATAATTTCTAATCTTTTCGAACTTCTAATTACGATGAGAATAAATGTTTATTATTATGTTTTGATGTTTCTGTGGGTGTGAAATTGTTTCGCCTCGAACAACATTAATATGCTTTCACACGATTCTTTTTTTATGGTTTAAAGAATATAAATTTTATCTTAACAATGGATTAATGTGAAATAATTCTAACACGTTGTGTCAAATTATCCTCCATGTAATTTAGTTTAATTGAAAATTGTAGATCCTTAAGAGATTGAGATATTAGTCAACTTTTGGGAACACTATTTATTTCTTTCAAATTGAAGTATATGAATCTTCTTGTTGTAGAATATTTCAAATTTATACTACCCTAAGTTGCATGTAAGTTTACTTAAAAGTCACATACATTAGGGGAAGATTTATAAAAAAATATATATAATTAATGAAATATGTATGGTTTATGTTAAAAAATATAATTAGGTGATCATAAGAAATGACCAAACATATGTTTTAACATTTCTTCTTACCAAAAAAATCATTAATATTAAAAAAACATAGTATATGCTTTTATAATCTAAAAATATCTCACTCCAAACAAAATATTTTTTTATTCGGAGCTTACGTCCCTAAAGAATAAGGTATCCTAGAATGGAAATAACCTTTTATGAATAAGGAAAATTTTAGAAATTAATGTTTATAAAAATGGTTTCGATTTGAGAGAAAATACGAAGAAATAATTTAAACACACATGAGTTTCATGTAAACGACCAAAAGAGGGTGACGAAATAGATGTAAAAATGTACGTAAAAAAATTATATCTAAATTGAGATTAACTTAAGAAGATTCATGATTTTATCATGAAGAATATGATAACGAAGTACATTATCTTAGAATCTTCCCTCACTCAAATGCTACATCAAACCAATGTGCAAGACAAATAAAACATTATTTTTGATGAAAGAGTCTCGTATATGTGATCATATAACTATTCTCTTCGTTTAAAATTGAATTATTTTATTTATTGACAAACTAAATTAAAATTACATCTATATCATCTTAATTCGATCGAATGAAGAATAAAATATAAAAAAATAATTTAATTAATCAGGTTTCTATGAACTAGGGTCCGAAGGATAAACGTATCTCAATAATTAATTATATATTATTATCTATAATTAGTTATTTGCAGTATTTTACTTTTATTACATTAATATTTCTATATTTACGAAAATAAAATATTTAATTTATTATTCTAATATTTTTTATTTTTAATCTTATAGAATTATCTTCTATAATCGAATCTGAATGGTTCATTTTCGTAAGTATAAGAATCGTAATATAATTTTTTTAAAAATATAAAATAAAAATATTAAAAAATATTAATTTATAAAAATAAATATATAATCAGTATTCTCTCAATTCATAGGATACATATACGAGTCAACATCGTCGTCCACTACTATAGTCGTGAGTACGTCGTCCAATTTACCGACAAGAGATCCGAATTTGGAAACGACGGGCTTGCAATAATGCGAGGCCAGTGTCGCGGTTGATGTCGTGTCTCCAGACTTCGCACACCGGTGGATCTTCGTACGTCGCCGTACCGCAGCTTCGATGCTTCCCGCACCCCGCACATAGTCCACCCGTGCCTGCTTCGGCATGCGGGTCCCGCAAGCTCTCGACCGTACCAGGAATCATCCGGAAGGTGTTCGCGGACGGGTAAAATTGGTCGGTGCGAGAAAGGAAAGCTTTTACTGTTTTATGTGTCCGACACGGCCCGATATTTATTCCGATAAATGGAAAGCACGGCGGAGATTTAATGATAAAAACCGATACGTTGGCTCGACGCGAAACGCCTCCGTCTCTCTCTCTGCTCGCTTCTCCAACCTTTTAGCTTCGCTTTGGGCCGCCGTCCCACGGCTCGTCCGGACCACAAACTCCGCCCACCGCCACGTCAGCGCTCCATTTCCCACCGCTTCCGCCCCTTCGGCTCGTCGTTTACCTCTCGTGCCTTCCGCTGTGCCTTGCCCGCACTCGTTTATGTTCTTGCGGCGGCGGAGGTCAACGGGTACAGAGCAGCGGGCGATCGGGGAAGAGGAGAAAGGGGATGGGGAGGAACGGGAGCGTGAGGCGGAGCTACTCGGCGTCGTCGGACGACTACGGGCTGCTGGAGGAAGTCGGGTACGGGGCCAGCGCGACGGTCTTCCGGGCGATCTACCTCCCCACCAAGGAGATCGTCGCCGTGAAGCGCCTGGATCTCGATCGCTGCAACAGTAACTTCGTGAGTCCTTCTCTCCCTGTCTCTCTCGTCTCTGGTGATAGTTCTCGATGTTGCGGGTGGGGTGGGGTGGGTTTGTGAAGAGCCGATTGGATCGGGAGTTGGCAAGTGGGTTTCGTGGAAATTGGGATCTTGCTGGGATTCAGACGCCCCATCTCCTGTCTCTGGATTGAATCTTGCTGCTTGCCCTTCTGTGGTGATGGTTCTTGAATTTGCGGGGTGGGTTTGGATGGAATGGGGTTGTGAAAGCTAGATTGGATCGAGTGAGTTGGCAAGTGGGTTTTGTGGAATTTGAGATCTTATAGGGATTTTGTAATGGTCTTGTCATCACGATTTGCTTTCGATCCCAAGTGATTCTAAGAAGTGCGACTTCACCTCTTAGGCTGTCGCAAATGAGTCCGTGGCCTGTTTGGTGGGAGGTGGTTGAATCTAGTTAACTTGTGCTCTTGAATTGATCCAACCTGTTGTTCTTGTTCAAGATTTAAAATTGATTTGCTTTTTTTTGTTCAAAATGTAAGACTAATGAGGTTTTTTGTTTCAAGATTCATATTGGTGATTGACTCGATCTTTATCATTCAGACCAATCTGCGTCCTTGACCTTTCTAGTGTGATTGGTTTTCTAGTAACTAGTATCATGTTTAAGATGCATATTTATGATCAGGCTTAACAAAATATGTTAAGTCGCTCGTCTTTCCTAGTGCATCATGAAGTTCTTGTTGTTCCAGTGTTTTGGTTGATATTTGCTACATCCTGATTAATACCGTATTGCAGTGAGATTTTACAATTAACATTAAGCAGAATGCATTGATCATGTTGTTCTAATAGTAATCTGGATGTATGGTCAATCTATGACGACTTCTTCCAGGTCATTATTTCTCATCATCAAAGTGGTGCAGAGAATTAGAAAAGGCAATCAGATGTGTTATGTCTCTGCTAGATGGTTGCAATATTTATGTCAAGCTAGACAGCATGGATGCCACATGCATTGATATCCATAATCTGTTTATCATCATCAAACTTTGACATTTTAGAGTAACTTGCTAAGGTGCAAATTCTAAAGAAGCTATTTTTCATCTGAAATGCTTATTATTAGCTACTCACTAATGCGAGGGAGGCACAAAATGTCCTATAATTTGGGCTTGTGCTTCATGTCAACTCTATTATGTTTTCTTTATTCACTTGTGATGACCAAGTCACTTTATATAGGATGATATACGACGGGAAGCCCAAACAATGAGCTTGATAGACCACCCAAATTTAATTAGGGCTTACTGCTCATTCGTTGTTGAACGATTCCTCTGGGTAGTCATGCCATTTATGGATGAAGGCTCATGCTTGCACCTGATGAAGATTGCATATCCAGATGGATTTGAAGAACCCATTATACGTTCAATTCTTAAAGAAACACTAAAAGCCTTAGAGTACCTTCACAGGCATGGTCATATACATCGTGACGTCAAGGTTAGCCTTTTATGTTGTATTTCCTTCTATATAAGTAAATTGTACATATCAGATTTTATTTTCTTATAAAGGTTTCTGACTGCAGGCTGGGAATATCCTCCTTGATAATTCTGGCGTGGTGAAGCTTGGAGACTTTGGTGTTTCAGCATGCATGTTTGATAAAGGTGATAGACAACGTGCAAGGAATACTTTTGTAGGAACCCCGTGCTGGTAAGATACCAAACACCTGCTGTCTGCTTTACTCTTTCAGTTCCTTTTTTCGTGTAAGTTAGTAAATTGTTTCTGTATAATTTATAGAAACTACAAAAAAATTTAATTAGGGTCTCCTATGTAGGATGGCTCCAGAGGTGTTGCAACCAGGAAGTGGATATGATTTTAAGTAAGTACTATCTTCAACTTAAAAGTATCAATATACTACAAAAAGTTCAAAGTTAGGAAACTTGTCTGTCAAATATCAAATATTTTTTATTTTATTATGGACAATCATGTTGTTTTAGTGGTTCATGTTGAATAGCTTTATGGACAGTTCAACATTCCATCTTCCATTATGCAAATCATGTAAACAAAATAAGGCATATTCAGGAGATGTACTTGTACAATTATAATTCCAATGATAGCACTTCAGACCTAGAAATACATAAATGGAGGAAAGTAAGCAAAAAGTTAGTAACTTTAGATTTTATTAGGCAGGATTCACAACAAGCATACTCATTACTGAAGAAGAGGAGGATGAGAGGTACTGAGTGTTCAATTTATATTTGTTACTTTAGTGTTACTTTCTTTTGAGGGCAAGCTGTGGCACTAGAATTGGATGTTCCTATGTGACCTAGGTGCTAAGACTCCAGGTATGGAAATAGCATATGCATCAAGTTTCTCCAGACTCTGCATTGACGAGAGCCACATGCTCTAGACTGCTCTTTCCTTCTTTCTGTGATTTCTTTTGTGGAACCTTGCCTAATCCAAGAATAAGGAGATTAAAGTTTCTCAAGTTCTTTGTCATAGATCACCATGGTGATATAAGAAAAAGTTCTCAAGTATTATCAGAGTAATGGGAACAATCCTCACTATCTCCACGAAGCACATTCCTACTGGAAATTCACTTTTCCTATTTTACCCTTGCCTTTCTTAAAAGCTCAACTTGACTGTTTGGCTTGAAATGTTTGCCTTATAGATGACTATAAGCAGATGAAGTTATTTAACTAGGTTTAATTTGTTTCCTCTTTCTCTTTAGACTTCTTTAGTAAAGATAACTTTAATAGTTTTATGTGGTTATCATGTAGTAAAATAAATTTCTTTTTCAAGACAGAACGGCAGCTTATTAGTTGTTACCCATGTTCCCAGGCTATTTCCTGACAGATCTGTCTTTTGGATTAACATGATATTTAGAAGTTTTGGGTTCCATACTCTGTTGTGTATGCATTTTCATTTTACATCTTCCCGTATACTGGGTTGGTTTTGTCTTAGACCTGTTTGTCTCCATGTGCACCCTTAGGTTCCCTCCTAACCTTCATTTGCAAAAGTAGGAAGTTAACATGTTTCCCAATCCTTTGTATAAGATGAGCTGTCATCAAATTCTTTTCCAAGCAAGAATGGAAGCCTTTATATTCAGCATGAATTTCTAAAAGATCAATATGTTCAGTTCAGTCGATGTGATTCTTGATGATTCTTTGAAGTTTTTCCATTTTGCTCCAAAATGTGTTGTACTTTGCTAGAAGAGTTATCGATAATATTGGTGATATTTATAGGAGTATGCCTGCTAAAATTTACTGATATTGTGGCTTTACTTTGTAATCTTTCTTCTCTTCTATCCAAATTTTAATGTAGTTTTTGACGAGAAGTGTCTCCTGCACTCCCTGGTCTGGCGATACGTTAATGTGTCTCCTTCACATTAACGGTCCGTATCGGTGCACCGACTAGCTATCGGTATGGTACATACCGAGCTGTACCGAGCATATCGACATATGGTACACTAGGGTGTACCAATATTCTGCCCATATCGATCCTCTATTGAACCGGTATGTACCATCCATACTGAGTGGTATGCTTCGGTACGTCAAACTTTGATGTACAATCATAGATACTTTGTTTGAATTGTCCGTGGATCAATTGGGTAAAATACGTAATTCTTTGGAAATGAATTCCACCATAGTTATGCCTAAAGGAATAATGAGGCTCCTTAATTGTGGATCTCAAATGCCTGCTATATTGTCGGTGCATGAATCACTAGCCGCACACTTGCTGAGGATACTTTGTGGACTTTTGAGGCTTTTTATATTAAGTTGTGCAATATAGCTCACGTTGCAGGGATTTTGAAGATTAAGAAAATAACAAGAGACCATGATTCGATTCTTTTGTTAGATAGTTCTGATACTAGGAGACACTAGATTAGAAGTGGCTTAGCTATCATTAGGTTCACTCTTAGATGTTCTGTATTGACTATAAATGGCAAAAGCTATTACCATGTGAAGCAAGGATTTTAATTTCGAATAATATTGCCCGTACCGGGCGGTACGTATCGGTCCACCAGCAGATCGGTGCGCAGACCTCCCGCTACCGGGCAGTATCATCGATTGGGGCTGCTTTCGCCCCGTTACGACCCTAAATCAGTCGGTGACGACCGATTTCAACCATCGCCGCTCGCTATCCGGTGGTATTAGCCGAGGGAGAAGAAAGAAGAGGGAGAACCTGGAGATCAGGCGCTGCTCTCCCTTGACGATCCCGATCCGTCGCCGCCCTCCCTCACCAAACACCACAAATGATATGTCGCCTCCTCGTGTAAGGAAACGAGGCCTCGGCGTCGTTGACGACTTCGCCTCATCCACGTGGGTAGAAGAAACAAGACGATGTCGCCTTGTCGCCCTTTTTTGCGCAGGAGAAGGAAATCTCGATTTCTTCTCCCCCCATGGGCAGAAAAAGGAGGCGACATTGCATTGCTTTTTTTTAAACATATATATATATATATATATATATATATATATATATATATATATATATGTATATATGTATATGTATATATGTATATGTATATATGTATATGTATATGTATATACGTATATATATGTATATGTATATGTACCGAGTGGTACACCCTAGTGTATTGCTCGATACTCTGTATCGTACCGTACCGAGCTACGCTCGAAACTCTAGTACGGTACGAAATTACACTCCTTAATGTGAAGTATATATTGAGTCATTGATAATACATATATGATCCATGTACCAGTACCACACAGGTACACAACGTATGTATTTCTAACAGTTTGATATGACTTTGAGCTGATTTGTGGGGTTTCAACACTTGCCTTGATAAAATATTTGAAGATCTACAAAGTAATCATTTTTTTCTGGCTGCGAAATTATCAAGATCTTTGTGGACCCTTATCATTTTCTTTAATTATCCTTTCGATATGTGTTTCAATCCAGTTGTGAGGTCTCTGTCAATGTAACACAGACTACATTCTTTATCCAATGCATCTGTAGCTAGTTCTTTATTTGCCATGTATTTCCTGTTTAGATTTTGATAAATTAAAGCCTAGGATTCGAACTTACTAAGCTATACCTGAGGTAGTTTCTTTCCGTATGCATTTTTAACAATGCTGCCAGTCTTGCTTTCACTAGTGGGTACCATGAAAAATTATTTGCATGGGTAATAAAATTGGTTATTTTTTTGGTTTTCATATCTTGATGACTGATATATTTTCTGCCTGCAGAGCTGACATCTGGTCATTTGGAATAACTGCACTAGAATTGGCACATGGCCATGCTCCATTTTCCAAATATCCTCCAATGAAGGTCTGATTAGTTTCTGATTGATGCTGACTGTATTCTTCTTCTGTTCGTTGTTGTGTTGGTTACATGTTATGAATGGTATAATATATTTAATTTTTAAGGCTTTTGCATGGCCTCCATATGAATGTAGAAACTGTCTTTTTTTTGGCCCACATGAAGGATTTTTACATGTGCCTCTAGTGCTGTTCACTAAATTGTTAAGCCCTTATGTCTGCTCATTAAATTGTTATGTGGAAAGTCTTTATGGACTTTATTAGTAGTTCATTTGGATGGCATTATATAGCAGGACATATGCTTTTCTATGGTTGCTCATTAAATTGTCATGTGGAAAGTCTTTATGGACTTTATTAGTAGTTTATTTGGATGAAATTATATAGTGGGACATACTCTTTTCTTGTTAAAAGGGCATATCCAGTGCACGACATGCCCACCAATATGGAGTTTGAGGAGGGTTACACAGCTTTACTGCTTTACCTTTAAATATAGAGAGGTTGTGTCCATGGCTTAAACTTCCAGGTTACAAAAGAACAACCTTACCTTTAATACTCTTTTCTTGTTTTTAGGTTTTAATATGACCTTCCATGTATCTATCATTCATGCTATATGTATCTTTAAGTTCAGGGATTTAAAAACAAATCCATCCATATACTTGGTGGCATGGTATCTCTGTTTGAACTGAATTCATATCAGTCTGCCCAACTAGTATCAGTCCAGTTCAAACTGAACCCATACCGGTCTGGCCAACAAATAGTCTGGGTCTGGTACCCAAGATTTTAGACCATGCTTGGTGGTGTGTTGGTACAGCTCATTGTATCACAACACACTGCTGGAGAAAATAAAAAAGTAAAGTGTCAAGTTCACATGGTCATATTCCAAATTGATATAGAGTCATAGACAATATATTGCAGAGTCTAATGGTTTGGAGCACTGCAAACCATTATCTAATTCATATAGTTGAAACTTATTTTGTAATTATTTTTTTCAATTGCAATTACTATGTATCAGTGTTTGATTTTTCTTAACTTGAGCTGCTTTTGTTTAGCAAAATTAATTACTTTAAAGGACCTATTTGAATCATATTGCATACTGGTACAATATATTGCTCTATTTTTGGAAATATATGGACCTATTTGGTTTTTGCATTTTTTGACTTCTTCGTTGTTGGTTTTACGAATGAAAGTTGATGACTGCTACTTGAAGTTGTTTATTCGCAACTATCGTATACGTATTAGAGGATTTCAACCAAAAAGAGATTGCTAAAGTGGGTTCATTTTAGCACAGTACTACTCGGTCAAGTTAAAAAGATTAAGATATTATTATAATATCCAAGTCATTAATGTTGAATAATTTTTTTAGCTTGAACAATATTATGCTTTTGACATCCTGATGCTCCTCTTTAGCGAGGTTGTTATGCAAGTGTTCCTGAACTCGATGACAATCTGAGACACCCTTCACATGAAGCTCCTTAACATATTATCTTTCATTTTGCCTTGAGATTTCCTCAACTTTAGGTGCCCTGTAGATGATTTTGTGTGTACTAAATTTGACAAGATAATCTTACAAATAAATCCAGGGATTTGGTAACAGATAAGTAATATGAGATGCACAAGTCCTCTTGGATAATCTTAGAGGCACTAGGAGCAGGGGAACCCTTGTCATGAGATGCTTAGATATTCTTACTAAATAGTTCTAATAAACTAAGTATTGATGTAATTTTGGTGATTTAAGAGGATGTTTCAGTGCAAGTGGAGAATGGCCCATAAAAAAAGTTGATTAAAATTTCTTGAAAAAGAACACCCTCAATTGATGTTTTTTTCATTTCAAATCATCAAATTTTTGTCCATTTCAGTGGACTGAATATTCCAATATAAAATGGTGACAATGGTTTGCACAGTGACTAATTTACTATTCATGATGAGTAGCCTCTCTTCGTTTTACTATAATACCAATTTGTTTACAAACTATTAGTGCATGGATACATCAATCTTTTCCACTGTTTGGCCAGAAGCTGATATTTTTCTCATGTGTTTTCAAGTTTTGCTGTCTGAATCTTGCTTGTGTTCCCTCTTTGTAGTGTCACTTCTTGAATTTTCGAAGGCATCGTGGGTCGTGCACTCCATGACCATCTTTCAACATATTTAAACATCCTTAAATAATCTCACTTTCTTTTACTTAAATGGTGTAGATATAATGAACCAAATATCCCTTCTTTGCACAACCATCCAATTTAATTTATGCTTCTTTCCTTTTCTGTGTTTTGTTACTTAAGCTGCATTTCTTACCCTTGAGCCTTGACTTCAGTATTTGATTCTTTTGATGCATGATCATTTGTTAATGTGCAAAGGAAATATTGCCTTTCTAGATGGTTCCAATTATGCACTAAGACAATGTAATATTCTGCCAAGCGGGAGCATGCACTTTTTGTTCGTGCTCTATTTTTTGTTTGTGTGGTTTGAAATCATTGTTTTACATTTTGGAATGAACATGGTAGAAAGTTTTGGTAAATCAAGCACAGCCTAACAAAATTTGACATAAGTTAATATGTGCAATGATTTCAATCACCTGAACTATAATTTGTTCTAGCTATAGTCATAGAAGAAGAAAAAAAACTTCAGAGCTGATGATGCTCACCAGCCTATTGTAGGTTCTTCTGATGACTCTCCAAAGTGCACCCCCTGGACTTGATTATGATCGTGATAAGAAGTTCTCAAAGGTAATAAAACTCCCTTTTGCTAACGCATGCTTGTCAATTTGTGAACCTCATGCATTTTGATATGAAATGCTTTTGCAACTTATATCGGTTAGTCTTCTAATAAACGGCATTCAGCTGTAATCAGTCCTTCAAAGAAATGATTGCGATGTGCTTGGTTAAAGATCAAACAAAAAGGCCAACAGCAGAGAAGTTGTTGAAACATTCTTTTTTCAAGCATGCAAAACCTCGTGACCTATCAGTGAAAAGCATTTTAATTGGCCTGCCACCACTTTGGGAACGTGTGATGGAACTTCAGGTTTGCCTTTGATGTTATTTCATACTTCTATTATGCTTGTTGTCCCTTCTTGATGCTGTGGAACAGTCAAAGAATAAATTTTTTTGCTTATTAAGGCTAAGGATGCTGCACAACTAGCTCTTAAGAAAATGCCGTCATCTGAACAAGAAGCCATATCACAGGTTGGTTTTAGTTTTGATGCTATAAGAAGTTTTCTTATGGTGAAGTTAAAAATTTTACTTCTTTTAACCAAGTTTTTTGTTTCATTACAAATTCTCTTCTATTTTTCAAGTTTTACCATTGCCATCATGCTAGTATTCATTAGGCATATATGTAATTAAAGAGCAAGCATGTTTCTCTTAATAGTATCTGGTATATATAGAAGCTTTTCACTTTCAGATAATAAGTAGGATTCTTAAACAAATTTAGCAAAGAATTCTTATACTATATGTATGTTCAGGTGCATATACATACATTCACAGATATCCAGAGGGAGAATTGGATATGCTGGTCAAATTTTTGCAAACTGTCCAGTATTGATCTGCTTATAGGCCTTGGATAATGAGCTTACCAATCAGGATACAGTTCATACTGGACTAAACTGGTTGAAATTAGCTGGTCCACATCACGGTTGACTGTTGGACTGTTAGGTTGGTATGGGCCAGCCGTCAGAATAATAATTAATAAACCTTTCCATATGTATCGGAATGGAAATTATTGTAGGGATTTGAAATCCCAGTATTTCTTTAAAAGATCCAAGTAGGGATCTAAATTCCAGCTGTCATTTCTCCGAATTTCAAATGAGAATCAACTTTTGTGTTTGGTGAGAAGATTTCAAACTTTGAAAAAATAGGTGAGAAATTCTAAGCCTAGGATTTAAAAAATTGATGGTTGTGCTTTGAATTTAACATTGGGATCTGGAGGGTGGGTTTTCAAAGGAGGCAATTTGAAGGTTTTTGGCTTAAACACCTATAAAATCTTCATAGTTCATACCAAATGAGATTTTTAAATTTGAATTTCTGATGAGATTTGAATAGTGAGATTTGGTTAATGGGGTTTTACAGGGATGGGATTTGAGTTTGAAATTCTTGGGTGAAATTTTGATGTAGTTTGTTAAAAACTAGATTTCATAGGAAATATTTATAACAAGTGGGATTGTAGGATAGCATCATAGTAAATAAATATAGACAACATAGTTTTGCAAAACTTGAGGGTTAAGAAGATGATAGGAGAAGTAAGAAGGAGATATTTCAGAAGTTCAAAAAAGAAGATAAAGCAACAATTTGTTGGCCACAAAAGAAGCATTTTATCAATCAAAATTCACAATACATTCTGACAAGTGACAAGTGTACCGATAATCTTTTGTTTCTTATGGTATTGTTAACCTACAAAGCAATCCTTTTGTAGAAAATTTATAAGAGGAAAATCTAGCCTAGATTCAAGGGAGACTTAGCTTAGTATCTCATATATCCAAACCCAAAAATTAGGATTTGCTGACAGTAAAAACTTAAAAATAAATGGCGGTCACATCGTATTGCTTCTTCAGATTTCAAAACGCCATTAATCACCAGCTGAAATGACAAAAAAGGCTGATTTATTAAAAAAAATAAATTTCTTAAGATGTTTTCAGTAGTATCATGTAGATTTATTGCTGAATCGCAATATATACAAGTTGGATGATCAGAGTACTACATTTTTGCACTTAAGATTTAGTGTATCATGGATGCATAAGGATGGATCTGTGGAAATATTACTTGTTAGAAGAACTTAGTGATATTTTTCTTTTTCTTTAAAGTTCCTAAATATGGTGATTCAGGCATTTATCAAAGTTCAGTCATCTTTGGCTTTATTCTATGCTCTTCCTACAGAGTGAGTATCAAAGAGGTGTTAGTGCATGGAATTTTGACATCAATGATCTGAAGGCTCAGGCATCACTGGTATTTCCAGTACTTAATTTTTTCCATTACTAAGAAAGTTTCTTGTCCTTGTAGTTGCTGACAGATCATCAAATTTATGGCTATTTTGAAGTCTTTCTCACACACTCTGTTCTTTTTTATTTTTTAAATCACAGATTCAAGATGATGATGACCTTTCTGAAATGAAGGAAGATGAAGAATTGAGAGATGTTGTCGGCAAGGTTTCCCTAGTTCCTTCGCTCCTTTTTCTAAGCTTATAAACTTTAGTATCCTGGTCTAATTGTGTGAATCATGGTTTACTAGTCCAACGATATATTCTGGTTTGACTAAGTACCATTAATTGACCATACCATTCATTTTCTTTCTTAATCATTTTTTTGAGTGATAGTTGGCAGTATAGATCAACATACCTCTCCGTATCTTGGTATTGTACTGGTCTGACAGGTTGTCAAAGCTGGCATTGGACCGATATTTGAATCCTTGGAGTGAATTACATGATTTTTCATTTGTTTCTGGGGAGAAATAACTGGAAGTTTCATTGTTTTTCAGGATCCATATACTTCGAGATCTAATGGTGAGAAGTCAACATCTAATGACAAAACTAACTCTATGTGAGTTGCGTTAGACCTGAACTTATGTAAAGTTTGATCTTTTTTATTTGTATCTTTACCATTTGTATACATCCATTTCAAATTTCTTTGTGTCAATGCCGTTGTTAGTCTAGATAGCTTATACACATGAAATATGCTAATATGCCAGCCACACTACCCTTCTGTCAATTAAGGCTGACTGGTGTGTCACACGGCTTTTGCATGATGATAAAGGAGCACCATGCTGGTATGGCGGATGTTAACAGGCATAGTTCTGACTTCTGTACGCATCCTTGCTCATAAGAGTAGGCAAAATGAGTTCAAGAATGTGTGCATGTATATGTGCAGAAAGGAAGTTCTCAAATGGCACTGTATATGCATGTTTGTGCTTATATACCCTAGAGGATCGCCATACCTTTAGGGTAATGGATATATACAGGTTATCAAAACAAAGGAGAAACCGTTTTTTGTGGGCATATCAATTTTTGTTATGGAGGTCATTATGCTACATGTTTTCAGTTAGATCTTTACAGTTGCATTCTTTTGCCTGTGTGCACATGCCTGGCATAGTGATTTGCAGTTTGCATGAAATGCAATTTTAACACACCTCAGGACCATGTTGATTTATTTGGGCATAGACATCCAATCATATGCGTCAAAATAAGAAATAGGATTTCTCGGAAAGGAGTTTAGTTGGGATGAAAAAGCTCTCTTAGCAAGTTTAATAAAATACGTCATTTTATTTAGTCAACCTGATGATTGAAGAGAATTTTAGAATAAGATATGGTTTTGATGCAATTAGATTATCTTAAATTCATTCCATAGGTGCCCATTTTGTTGTTTAAATGTGCCAGATATTTGAGGTACATGACATTAGACCACAAATATTTCCTGTTTGGCTCTCTTTTCTTGCTTGTCAATCCCAAACGTTTTTTTTTTTACTTTGGTCTTGCTGCTTGTTGTTATAAGTTGTCTTGGATAAGTTGGAAAGAAATTTTAATATTATAAAAGATGAAAGTGATCAATAATCTTGTCACTATTAAAAAAAAAATTTATGAAAAAAATTATCTCCTGATATTTAATAATTCATTTTATCGTTTTTATTTTGCAGGGGAAGTACCTATAGTGCAAATTTCTCAGGAGTAAAGTGTTTAAATACAAGAGACGAGATTTTGCCAATAGATTTAGTGGATTTCCATAGTCAAGAAAGGATTGAGGGGTGTGATAGCTGCAGAATGAAAAATGACTTAACACCATCGACATCAAAACATGATATACAGCCTAACCAATGGAAAGTTGACGTTGGAAAGAAAGGACAAACTCATAGTGGTCCACTTGTACCTTCTGGCATGTCTACAACCTTGTTGCCAGAAAGAGGGCACACCTCAGAAAGGTTAATGTTCTATTCTTTTTCATCACAAACAGTAACTATTATCTATGAGTGACAGTTCTTTAGAAATGCTCTTGTAGCATATGCCACATGATTGTAGATGCATTGCCAGGACTTCTCTCATTCTTGTTTACTTCTGAAACTTGAAGAACCTGTATCCTTTTGCTAGTCAAATTAGCTGTTTCTTGCTGTTGTGAGAATAATGGTAATATGCATATTGGATACCAATAACTTGAAACATACTGTGCTGAGTCGGTGTGAGTGACAGCATGGTACCTAACAATATGGTAATATGTTGTGTCCATTTGCACAATCATGTGGCTGTCATACAAATAGATGTAGTCCATTACTTAGGTCAGAGCAGTGTATTTATACAATGAATTGACATTAATTATAAGAGATATTTACCTATGTATCAGGCCCTATTTTCACTAGCATATGTCTTGTGTAAATGTGTAAAGTTCGTGTTTCTAGTTTCTTGGAGCCTACTTGATTTATAAATACTTTATCTTACAACAATATTGATCACTTAGATTTTTACCATGAGAACTTAGTTGTTTATAATTATATGATTGAATTTGATGGTCCTTATACACAAAAGATTGCATGTGCTGACTAGCAACAGGTACTGGTATGGTAAAGACAATGGCAAAAACGCATACTGAGGACAATTTGGGAAAGCACTAGTTTTGCAGAGGGCCCATGCCAATCATCATGTCTCCATACATTAGTGTTACAAAACTCTAAATTGGTTTAAACTTTAAACAATTTAGTTTAATGAATCTCTTCTTCATCTAGCTCTATTAGAAGTGTATGTCCTCCAATAATCCCTAGACCATTCTGCCCTTTGTCACAAATCCTTGTTAGTTGATATATGATGCTTTGGCCACCTTTTATCTAATTTTGGTTTTTCTCCCCTATATCTTGGTATTCCTAGATGATCCCATACTATGAACTGTTTTAAAAAGCTCTATTTCATTTTATCCTCAAGTACCTACTAGCAACGTTAAAATCTTGGTCTTGTACGTATACTAGTTGACAACCAGATCAATGTGGTACCAGTGTTGGTCCATAGTGTATGGAGTGCCAGTATAGTCTAGTACCAGTTGATATCAGTCACAATTGGTTGGTACAAGTTCCAGGCCTATTAAATCAAATTAAATCGTTTTTTTCTATTATTTTGCTTAAAAAGGAATTGAAATATATTTTTTAGCACCTAACTTAAACTTTATGTCCAGAAAACATGTCATAGGAGCTTCTGAAAGTATTGGTGCATGTTACGTATATACTGAATATATAACTGAATTACTTGTAAATACATGGACTTAAAAATTTAAACAGCCTACATTTGTTAAGCTTGAAGTTTAATTTGCTTGAAATTGATGTTGGATTTGAGAAATAAGTTTGAAGAGTAAGATTGAGAAAGTATGATGAAGAAAGGGGGGAAATGAGATTGCCATTGATTTCTAATGGGTGAGAGAAAGGGCCCGGATCTGGATACCGGGTGGTATGCTTTCCATCCTTTACACCTAGGTGTACTGCTCAATGCTCAATATGAACCAATACTAGGCTAAATAGCCCAATTTGTCTACTGGTTCCCCGTGGACTGGTAAATATCTGGTGGGAACTGGTAGATATCAGGCAGTGTACACTGGTCTGAGCTGTAATTATTACTATCTCAACATCCTCATGTCTAGTATGCTGAACTGAAAATGTTATTTAAATTGCCAAACATTCTGAAAATCTGTTTTCATATTATTTCTAAAATGTGCCTTTTGATATGAAGGACACTGCACTGTCACGGATGCATGACATTCACCTTCCACTTTGAACATCCTCCTGCTTTTCCTTTTCTTTCCTTCTGGATAAGTGGAGATCATATTTCCTTGTTGTTATAATAATTTCACTACACGGTAAAGAAAACATGCTATCTCTGTATATAGTACATTAGTTTGATTCTGGTATAGATAGTCTTCAGATTTGGTGATTTTTTTATGGTAAGATGCATTAGCTTTTGTTTCTTGTAGTGGTTTGTTTCACATTCAATACTCTTATGAGTTTCACTCCTATTTAGGTAAAATTACTATAATAGAATATCTGATCTCACAGAACACAGGGAGATAGCCTATATCTGACAACTTTCTTACAACTTATTGAACTATCTTCTTAGTTACATAGAACTTATGGCCATGGCTGTCATGTTGATGGCATTTGATATTAATAATGAAACAAGGATATGTGAGCTTGTTAATTCTATAGTTATGCACAAATTTGTTTAATAGATCTGTGCTTCTTCTCTGTTGCTAGGATTGAAAGTGACAATCAGAAAGGAACTGCAAGATATAAACATGATGCACGCAAAGTCACAAATTTCAGTGGTCCACTAATGCTGCCAAACCGTGCTTTGGCTAACAACTTATCAACTCCTGTGCGGTCTTCAGCAGGTATACAAGATATCTCATCTAAAATTCCACTTTACATGCCTCATGTGTGGCCCAGCTTCATTATTTGCACTTAAGAGCATGAATGACTATATGTACAGAAGCTGATCCCTAACAGTATCATGGTAGCTTTGTCGAATATGTTGATTTTTTTTCCAGAAGAGAAGACCATTCATCTCTTTGTTTTCACTTTTACAGGTTGTGGAGACTTGCTGGAGGACAAGACCAAACCTAATGTGGTTCAGATAAAAGGGCGTTTTTCAGTTACATCAGAAAATGTGGATCTCGTAAAAGTAAGTTTGCATGAAACTACTCATCTTAACTTGTGTGGTTATATACCTATACTAAAACATATCATAACTTTTAGGACTTGCCACTATGTAACATTTCAAGAAGGTCATCCCAGGTACATATCCATTTGAGATTCATACTCCATTAATTTCTTTATTGCTGCAGTTATCCACATCTCACCTTGATGTAACATTTAGATACTCTTCCTCTTTCAGGGATATCCCATGAAAAAATCAGCCAGTGTTGGTGATTGGTTAGTTCAAGCTAAAACAATGGTATATTGATTCATTACATCATGAAATTTACCATTATGTTTCTTATTATATTCTCATGGCATCTCTCATTGCTGCTAATTGTCAAATGCTTGGTGATGCTGTTCTTTCCAGAAGTTCTTAGATTTCTATTTGCCTTTTGTGCCATACAAAAGCATGAGTGGATGTACAAGAGAAGAAAGGCGTTCTTATCAACAATGTCACATAAAAATGATAAAATACAGGGTAGCTAGCAACGGCCACAATGGTGTCCTTAGTGTATCAGGCTGTTTGATACTTGAGTTAAGATTAGCTTTCACATCAATTGTTGTCTTTATCAACATTTTTACTGATGCCTTCTATAGCATGGTTGTGAAAGCGAGTATGCTGTTTTAGTTCATTGAGACCCTTGGAAACCTATATGGAATGCTTAAGCAGAAGATAACCTTTTATGAAATAGTTAGTGTTTGTGAATTCAAATATTACACATGTTCTTTGAAAAACATCAAAGACCTTCATGATAAAGTTGTGCAATAAAAAGGTATGATCAATTATCATGTTCAAAATATCTTTCGGACACTAGTTTCTGTTTGATTGAATGATAAACTCTCAACAATGTGATTTAATATGAGGTTATTAAAGCCTTAACAAATGTTAGAGCACAAGGAGCATCAAAAGCAAATCAAGTTGAGTGCATACGAAGCAAAAGTGTAAAGAAATTGAATGTTTTTTGGTTAAAGGTATTGATAATTGATCTATGTTATATTTTAAAGTTTACTTCTTTCTCTATATAAATAAATATTATAAATTGGAACATATATTGAGAGCCATTTGATAACTATTAGTAAATTTAATTTCCTAAGTAAAAGGAGATCCTTTGCCGTCTAGGTGGTTCTTGTCTAGGCAATCAGCAGCCATCTAGCTTAATTTCTTAAAAAGTATAGGCATCTAGGTCCTTAGTTCAGACTATAGGCACGATTTATGCATGATTTACTAGTTGCAAATGTTACCTCCTCTCTGTGCAGTAGACAGCTACCTGGCTTAATTCCTTGAAAGCAAGATTTGTGATACCATCCGGAATGGTTTGGTATGGGTGGTATTTACCGGTCCGGTAGCCTATCGCTGTGCGGTCCATGTAACGGTTGGTAGGCCTGGCATAGGGCCTGTTCCATTTGTATAGTCCTATTAGGGTATTCAAATGGTTTCCCTTGGTATATCTGCCTGTACCATTCGTATAGGGTATTCAAAAGGTTTCCCTTGGTATATCTGTCTATTGAATTTCTTTCTTACTATAGTTCTTACTTGCTTATTTCTAATCTTGGCAGCCACCTGGTCAACATCCAAAGGAAGTTGGAAACAATAATTCCAAGGAAGTTGGCAACAGTAGTCCAAAGGAAGGTGGCAACAGTACCATACCTGCATCCATTCTGATGTCTCACCTTCAGAATCTTTTCCAGCAGACATCTTTTCAACAAGTATGGTGATCCTGCTATTTCTTTTTCCATAATTACTTCCTAAATTCATGAATACTTGTAGTGGAATCTAACAAACTTTTTGAGTTGCTGAGAATGCTTACCTATCAAAATATTGTGCTTTAACTATCAGGAACTCATTACGAATCTCTTGAATAGTTTGCAACAAAAAGAAATTATTGATGGTGAGTTTAAATGTTTCCGATTGGGATTTGGAATCCTGATGCAATTAAAATAGTCATGGAAAATTTGTTCAGATTTTTTTTTCTTTTTGCAGCATTTCAAAATGGAGTGCCTTCCCAAGTCCAAAAATCAAGGAACAGGAAGTTGGTCAGTGTGTCATTCCATTTATACATCATTCCATCTGCAGGATTTTGCTCTACTGGCCTTACAATCCCATATATGTGGGGCTAGTGCTTTCTATATTTTTAGTCCAATTCACTTGATTTGTTTTCATTTTCGAAGAGAGATTTGGATTATGTCCTGATTTAATTATATTAGTCCTGCTTAATCACATGGCTGTTAAAGTTAAAATAAATAGCAACCAGAAATTACTAGAGTTTAATGTTACTAATGCCTTTGTGAATTCTCTAGTCAAAACTCTAATTGTAACTTGGGCATTGCAGTTAACGTGGACAATTCTGTAGACCCCATATCTCCAATGTATCATGATCTGAGAAAAACTTTTCCTACCCATTTAGCAATAGCTTTGTGAATGTCTTCCCTCAAGAAAGAAACAGGAAAAATTCCTCAATATCATGAAGTATTTCACTGTCCTTTACTTCATCAAGCTTGAAATTATCTCGTCTTGATGCCATGAGGAGCTTACAGTTCGTTCCCACATGGGAACTAATGTTGTTATAATACCCTTCAATGAAAACAGGCAGCGGAGAAAAAATGAGTAGAATTGTGGTAGTTTTATGCAAGGTCTGTCGTACCATACCGTACCGGCGTTTCGACCCGAGCTCGGTACTGGTACGGTACGGTGTACCGAGCACTGTAGCACTTCTACAGTGCTACAGTACTGCTGCTACAGTCTCGGTACAGGGCGGTCCACGTACCGCTGGCCTGTAGGACCGGTACGGCAGACCTTGGTTTTATGTCTAATTCTTTTAAAGCCTAAGCTTTTGGTTTTCCAATATAATAATAGAGGGTTTTGCAAAAAATATATTAATTGTGCAACATTTATGTCCTTAAGATTAATTGCAGGTGTGAAAAATTAAGATTTTTTTTTCTACAATCAACTTATACTTCTCAAATTAGCGTTATTTTTAATAGATGAAGTGAGAGATTGTCACCTCATGAGTTCTCAAATTCTTGAGTATAAACATAAAAGAAGTTAATGTACTGGCTATATAATTCATAATTTTCAGAAAATTGTAGGCAATGGATGGGTGACTAAGGTGCTGCACATTCTTTAGGCATTAGGTGGCTTCCTAGCAGTCAAAATACCTTATAAAGGCTGAGAAAGGTAACAAGAACTTCTGAAATCTAAAAGAATGTAAATAACAAGTCGGAACAATGATTACCTCACATTTGATCCAAAAGTCAAATTTACCCTGACATATTGTTTTAGAAGATAAAAAAGGAGATTTGGACTACCTTAGCAGCCTGGACTACCTTTTTACAACGAGAATGAGGGAAAAGGAAAGAATATAAGTGGAAAGAAACAGAAGTTAGCATAGCTTTCTATTGGTAGTCATCTCTTGGTTGCCACATATTTAATGCATGCCTCTTCTTCTCTCCTATCCTGGATGAACTCAGTTGGTCAGAATGGAGAGTAAGAGACATTATCATTATAAGTGAAAAGGAAAGAATATAAGTTAGCATAGCTTTCTATTGGTGGTCATCTCTTGGTTGCCACATATCTAATGCATGCCTCTTCTTCTCTCCTATCCTGGATGAACTCAGTTGCTTGGAATGGAGAGTAAGAGACATTAGCATTATAACATGACCTATGATTGTAGGTTCGTTATCGTGTTATGGAACAAAATGTTTCACACTCAACTCCTGACCAGAAAAAGTACAAACTTAATACAGGAAGCACTAGCCACTGAAAGGCTTGGAGAGGGTCAATGTATGAAATCTTTCCCCTGCATTTAAACATTTCCATGATTCAAAACTTGGTCACCCAAGTCAAAGTAATAATCTTACTGGTGTAGCAAGGCTTGTCCTCTAACTCTGGTCAAATTAAACAGGCTATCCAGGTGTCACCCTGCTGACTAGGTGCCAGCGCCAGATAGCTACTCCACAAAGTCAGTCATACGATCCATCTAGGTCACTGTTTGTTAAAATAATTATTATTCATGAATGATATTGGAAAATATTATTTACTTTTTGACTAAATAGTCAGATTAAACTGGCTGTCCGGTTGTTCCCCCGTTATTTAGGTGCCTGCGTAGGTGTTGATCTCTAGATGACAATCCCACTTAAGGCAGTGATTTTTTATTCATGCATGATATCAGTGTAATCTCTTTAATTCAGTGACCTAACGTCATACTTATGAATCAATTTCCTGCTTCATATTTCTTTTTCTTTTGTTATCCGCATCATATCTGTGATAAAGCAAGTCTATGTGTTGGCATATCAGGTTTTGGTCTAAATTATTTGCATGTCTTTTAATTCATAGAACTTATTCCACAACTTGTATAGGGTTCAACTGGTTGGATCCTTCAAATGACACTGAAAGATCCACGGTTCATTACACTTGCAAGACATAAATATTGATATCTGCTGATTTATACTATTATGTGTGCCTTACTTCTTAATTACAAGTCAACATAATATGAACCAAATAAGTTGTTGTTTTATCCCATTTATAATATATGAGATTGAAGAAGCAATTGCTGAAAAATACTCTTCATTTCTTATTGAGCTTTATTTTTAACAGTTGGATACTGAAAATGCTGAAAGAGAGCGGCTATTGCTTACTAAAATCTCAGAGCTACAAGCCAGGTAAAGTTAGCTTATCTGTACAGGCTATTCCTGTACCAATCCCCTTTTTTTTGGTAGATTGTTTTTCTTTCCCACTACCTTGTCAAAGTAAAATATTTCTATTCTGAAAATCAGGTTCTTACATAGCAGAGGTTGTAGTCATGTCAAAATGCCAAAATCTGATTCTTGTATTTGGATTATTATTGTGAATCTTTTCTCTAACTATACAGTGTTCAACAGCCCGCACAAATTAAAGATAGAGTCGAGTATGGACAGTTGTGATACATGTGAAATGATTTTTTTGGGCTTTTTCCTTGTCATACATTTTTCACTGATCTTTATTTAAATGTTGTAGGTTGCTCCTTAGACCTTGTCATTTTTACCCATTGCAACAGTAGCAGAGGCCATTGTTTGGCCAAACTCATGTCCTTACCATGTCTTTGGTTTTTTTGTTATTACAAAAGCTATAACCCGTAAAATGAAAACCAAAGGGAAAGTTTGTTGTTATTGACTGAATAATTGTGAAGAAGCAGTTTTCTCAAATGGTTGTTTTAAGTTCAATAAAGCAGCTTACAGGTGAAGTTAGACCATTGTAAACCATTTCCTTATATGAAACAGCTAACTGATTCATTTACATGCAACAAACAGTATCACCTCTAGCTAAATTCATATTTGACGATGGCCAAAACCTTAGTGTAAACCATATCATGCTGCATCATGCTGTAGTAAATGCTGTACCATGCAATAATATACCACTACTTCCTATTAACTGTTAGCAATTGTGAATATGCATTCCTATTAACTGTTCATTTGTGAATATATATATATATATATATATATATATATATATATATATATATATATATATATATATATATATCCTGTGAGGGCTTTATTGCATATCCTTCTGATTTAGGTTTCTTAACTGTAGTATGAACATAATACTTAGGGAACCATATTTCAGTTTACAAATCTGTTTCTGCTGCAGGATGAGTACTCTAACCGACGAGCTTACTGCAGCAAAGTTGAAGCATATTCAGGCAAGTACTGCTGTTTATTGCTCCATATAAGGCATAACCAATGCACCAACCATTTTAACTGCAGATGTTATGATTTGGTAATGCTGCCCTATACATTTTCAATTCTCCTTAGCATGGTTCGTCTTACCGGTCTGTACCGGTATACCAACCAGCTATCGATATGGTACGTACCGAGTTGTACTGAGCAAGGTTTGCCGTACCAGATCGTATCGCCTGGTACGGGCGATACGTACCGGTCCGACAGGCCAGCGGTACACGGACCGCCCTGTACCGTACCGAGCACTGTAGCACTGTAGCCGTGCTACAGTACTCGGTACACCTGGGTGTACCGAGCCCGGGTCGAAACGCCGATACGGTACGGTACGGCGAACCTTGGTACTGAGTCACACTAAACGCACCGACACATGGTACATGTAGACATACTAATATACTGCCCATACCAGTCCCTTATCGGACCGATATGTACTGCCTGTACCAAGCGGTATGCTCTGATATGGCAAATCTTGCTCCTCGGTATAGTCAATACATCTTGGCTATTTTAGTTCATCATAATCATAAATGACAGAACGAACTACTTGTGGACTGTCATTGTGTAAAATGGACCTTCTTTCTACTCTTATCCTCTTTTATTTGTTTGATTTTACCAAGTAGATAATTGGACACATAGAAACAGAAATATGAGAAACTATGTTCTGGTTTGGTCACTTAAGGAAAAGGAAGATCTATAATGGAAATTGTCAATATTACCTTTAGTTCTTCAACCAAGCAAGCCAATTCAAGTAAGCGGATATTAAACTGAGTGATGGTAGTAAGATTACACCACAAGGTAGTGGAAATTTTCTAGTGATTTTGTTACATTGCAAAAGAATCACATGTCTAGGTTTCAGCAAAATGTCAAGATTTGCCCATTTATAACACCTTTATTGGCTGTACTATTAAAGTTTGCAGTTATACTAACTATATTATGGCTGATAATGCAGTTCCAGAACCAATTATATTTGTTGCATATGGATGGTTTACTTTGAGAAGCCAAACATAAACCACAAAGAGAAGCATACAGAGTCGCAATAGGATGACTACATACAAATTTCTTTTTATTTTCACATTATAAGCTGATAAATATGCCACAATTTTGCATTAATATTATTTTCTATGACTGTTTATTTTATGATCAAGAGTGTATATTAAAGAAGACCCATTTCCTAAGGGAGCCACCGTATACAATCTGGAGAAACACAAAAAGAGTAAATGTTCTTTCAACTCCTTCCATCACTCTCCTTGGCGAGATTCCTAGCACCAAATTACTACTAATAAAATGGCTAGAGAGATGTTCTAATGTTGATTTCCTATTACTATTTCCATATTAATGATTAAAGGGCTTTACAAAATCGATTAATCTATTAGAATCCATTGTATTAATGGTTAACATTTTAGCGTTGAGCAATAGAAAAGAAATTTTCCATGTTTTAGAGCTGATGCTATATGGACAAAAAGAAATTGTTTATGGGTTTTGACCATTTTGGTCCATGTTGGTCATGTTATGCTCAGCCAGCACAAACTTGACTCGGGAAATGTAGCACGCATAGTACTCAACATAAGTCAGGGCATCCTTTTGCATATTCTGTCTTGTGTCAGCTAGTGTGTTCTTGTGTTCTATCACGCCAGTGCTTTATCAGCATAACTAGTTTTACTAATAAAAACTAAATCCTTTATTGAAGTTGAGTACACATATTTCTTCTGATTTCCTAAGTACTACAGTATGAATACTCAAGTGAAGGAAATTCCATGTAAAAATATAATTTTTTTGTCTTCTTAAGTTTTGGTAGACTTTGAGTTATTGAGGTTGTGATCCATGTTTCCTCTAGTTGATGTGTGCAGAAACAAAAGAGATGACCAGCTAGATATCTGTTCCATCTAATTTGGTTTCTAGACTGTTTTTTTATTTATTTATTTTGTTCTACTTTGTCAAACTGTTGATACTCCCAACTTCAGTACTCTGCAAATGTTCTTTATGTATGTATGTATGTCTGTATGTATGTATAGTTTGGCTGTAACCATGAAGTTGTGTTCCTATTCCTATTTCAGTTACAACAAGAGTTAAATGCTTTGTATTCTCAACAAGAAGAAGAAGAAGAAGCTACGAGGAATCAAGAAATAGAGGAAACCTGATACATTTCTAAAAGATTATTATTTTTCCATGCCAGTTATAAAGTTATTCCTGGGTGAGATCGTCCTTGATACTTTGTTTGGTCTCCTGATCTCTCTTAAGAAGAATTAAGAGAAATAATCAATGAAGAAAGCAATTTCTTGGCCATTTCTCAAGACAGGCAATCAGTCACTAATGAGGTCCAGATATACATATTTTTTTTTTTTTTGGTTCCACACGAGGCCACCCGATCCACTTGTAAATGATCAAGGTCATGAATGTACCATGTCAGCTGTTATCTTCCAGTGATCTCATTTTTGTGTATTCCATTTGTTTGTATTTGGTAATTATCACTTTGTGGAGAATCCACTGCGAGCCTGCTTCTTTATTATTATTCTTACCATGATGCAAGGCTCTCCCATTTTCTTTCCAGGCTCTTCTTTGCTGCTTTGGCTGTATGTACATTATCTGAAGTTGAACATTTAAAGATCAACAATCTGATGACTGCTTTCACAGTCCTGTGATACTGGATCGGGTTTTAGACTTTTGTTTGTCTTTGTTTGTGTGATGTGATCAATTGTAAACTGAGATGAATGCAAATCACATCCTGAAAGATGTGCTTGATTTCTTCCTGCTGTCGAAGATTTAGCATGATGAACATACGCAAAATGATTTACAAAGCAAGGAATTTGTTCTTTGCAATTCTTTAAAAGGTAAGGAATTTGCTCTTTGATGAACATATGTAAAGTGAGGTACCCTGTCACTGACCAAGCCTGTGGTCTGTCAAGTTCCGTCGATGTTGTTCTGGTTTTGTCATTTCGATCATAATTAAGGTCGTCAATGTATGTCGATGATATTTTCTTAGTTGATAAAGATTTTGATGGATAATTTATTTTAATAGTTTGGATTTTAATCTCGTCTTCATTATTTATTCTTTGTAAAAATGAGAAAATGCTTCACCTTGATCATTCGCTCTCGGAGAGGTTGATGTTACTTTCTTAGTCGATAAAGATTTTGATTTGAATAATTTATTTTAATATTTTGGATTTTAATCTCATCTTCATTATTCATTCTTTATAAAAATGAAAAAACATGTGCTCTTGGGGAGGAGGCATGCAAGATGAGAAGATGAGGGAAAAAAAAAGAAAGAAAAAAGGATAAACAGATCGATCGATTATTGTATGATAGGAGAGTGAGTTGCATGAACTCATAGAAGTATGAAAGAAAGAAGGATGTTGTAGAATACAAGATGAAGAGGAGAGGTCTTTTGTGTTCATTGTGAATGGGAGTGTTGAGAAAGTCTTATGTGGTGGTAATATGGACTCCTTGTAAGGAAGGAGGTAGACGTAGCAAGCGTGGAGGTGGTAGAATCAAGTTTGTACGATGTTAGGGGGTGGTTGGCACCGCTCGACGAAAGCTTGTCAGGGGAAGATTCACACACTCGGGTTGAGGTTGTGATTCAAACATAAAAAGGATAATTTAGATCAGCTCGGGACGCCTCCTCTTCTTCTCGGCCGTCCGTTGTTGCCCGGCGCAGCCTCTTCCATGTCCGCCACGAACGTGTTCGGCCCCAACAGCCACCACTAGCGCAACTCTTGGTGGAAGACGAATCCCGACAGTGAAACACATCACTGCAAGACACGACGCGACCATCCATCTGCGCCGCCGCAATTGCCCCCTTCTTACAACACACAAGAAGACACACGCCGACTGCCATCTGATGGGAACCAAACGTCAGGCTGTCGAGTGGCCATGGCTTACTTGGACGTGGAGAAGAAGCCACAAGCACGAAGATTGAAAAGGAGCTTCTGAAAGAATCAGGTTCAAGGCCTCATAATATTCATCAGCAACGAATATGTCCGTGGCCACTAACTTTGCCAGAAATCCACGGCCAAATAAATACTCGTCCATCAAATCCTTTGCCGAGAAAAGAGAAGAGAATACAGAGAGAGAGAGAGAGGAAGCATCTTTTCTTGTGCCCAGCTTTCTTCATGTTCACCTTTGATTGCGTAGTCTAAAGACACAGCCTTTCGGCTGCGCATTATACAGCCTATGGCAGAGAATCTCTCCTTTAGCGGACAACACTAATTACGTTCTCTGTTCTCTTTTTTTATGACGAGCATCCAAAACAGAAGACTCGTTAGCTAGCTAAGCATGAGTTCCATGTCAAGATCATTCGAGTAAGCTTGTTGACAAGTGGATCTTGTGTCCTTGTGGTATTGGTCATTCTCTGTCCTCGCACACTCTGCTTTGTGGTTGTGACATTAATGTCTATCGTCCCCATTCCCTGGAAGTGGAACGACAATTACCGTCTCGAGTTGATCTCAACGAGAATGATGATGCATAGACAACCTGGAGATCAAGCTCTGCACTCACTGCTACCCAATCAAAATGTTCAAGAGAGAGAGATTGGTGTGAGGATCGACCCCTGACCTGTCAAATTCGAAGAGGACATCGGTTTCAGGTCCACCTGAGACAACCAAGAAACGAAAAGCTAAGGAGCCCTCCTGTAACTGAGAGAGGTAAAGCAGTTGATTGCGAGCAACAGGAAGACAGTTGCTTCAGAGCGAAAGCTACAGTGGTAAGTGCTGAGAGCATAAGAAGGCTTTACGTGCAGACGAAAGGTCAGCGAGTCTGTTCTCGTTGTCGGCTCCCTCTCCTTTCGATCTCCAACTCATGAGATCATATGAAACCAGTTGAAAAGATCAAACAATTAGGAGTAGAACTAACAAAAAGTCAAAAGGCAAGCTGAGCTAAAAAGTCGTAAGCAAATCACAATACGGCGTCTACTCAATGCGAATCTACTCCAAAAAAGGTTCGAACGAATAAAGCTGGAAGAAGCAGATGGTTCAGCTCCACCTGCTTCTTCCTCTCACCGGCCTTTGACCAAAGCAGCAGCCAAATGGGAGGAGGCAAGGAGGCGGAACACCAGCTGCCTTCGTACGCCATGTTCATGGGAACGAGGAGGAAGAATGAAGCTTGCAGTAGAATTACTTGGAATGTGGAAGGATCGCAGAGTGTGTCATTTACAGTATACACATCCATTTGACCTTCCATCTTTTCTACACCTTCAGTGGTCTCGTTTCGACCCATTTTCTTAGAATTAAAAGAGAGATTAAAGAGAGGCAGAAGCCACAAAAGAATGAGTTTTGCATGCAGAAAACCCAATGGATTGTTCAGTGGGAGTTGTTATCTTTATCTAGCTTGTCCAACGGAGCGCCTGCGGCGGCCGCGGCGGCCGCCACCTCCACCGGCATCACGCCTTCCTTCTTGCTGCCGCTCCTCATCTTTATCAACCCGTACAGCTTCTTGAACTCCTTGATTGACTCCTTCCCGAACCCCAGCCCGCCGGTGCCGCCGCCGTTGCCGCAGTCGCTGCCAGCCGCTGCGTCGTCCCACCGCCGCCCCGAGCCGCTCTCGCTCAGCCTCCGCCCCGCGGCCGATGACGACTGGTGCAACGCGCTGATGACCGACTTCAGCGCCCGGCTCGGGGAGGCACGGTTGGCGATCATGATCTCGCCCACCTCCGCCGGGCTGATCCTGGCGCCGCCCTGGAACACCTCCTCCACCTGCGGGTACAGCTTATGGTCCTTGAGGCCGAGGTAGCTGCTCGCGAGGGTCTTGAAGGCGGTGAAGTCGCAGAGGGGGAAGTGGATGTGCACGTCGAGCCGGCCCGGCCGCAGCACCGCCGGCTCAACCCCCTCCATTCCGCCGCCGTCGGAGGTCATCGTGAACACCATCACCCGCTCCTCGCCGCAGCACGAGAAAATTCCGTCCATGAAGTTTAGGATCCGGGTGAGCTGCGACTCGCCCTCCTCACCGACGCCTTTGCCCTTGAGGTGCCGGTCGAGGTCCTCGACCAGGATCACCGACCTGGGGGTGGTGCTGAGGAGGAGGGCCTTCAGGTCGGCGCCGACGCCGTCCCCGCCCGCGGAGACGCGGGAGAGGTCGACGTCGTAGATATCGTAGCAGAGGAGCTTGGCCATCGCGGCGACGAAAGTGGACTTGCCGGTACCGGGGGGCCCGTAGAGGAGGTAGCTCCGCCGCCAGACGCGACCGACCCGGTGGTAGTAGGCGCGGCCCTTGAGGAACGACTCAAGGTCGGCGCGGACCCGCGCCTTGAGGTCCAGGTCCATCGCGACCGTGTCGAGCGTCGCCGGGTGGGTGAACGGCGCCGACCGCCACCGCGGCCCCCCGCCATCGCCAACGCCCGCGTAGCTGGTGAACAGCCTGACCTCCTTACGCCGGAGCTCGAGGTCGTCTGCGACGGACTCAACGTGCTGGAGGTAGGGACGAAGGACGCGGGTGCGGTCCTGGCGGCGGAGGCGGAGGACGAGGCGGGGGCCGCCGGCTCCACCGGCGGGGGCGTTGGTCCACGAGACGCGGTCGCCGAGGAAGGAATCAGCGGCGGACTGGCCGGGGCCGAGGAGGAGGAAGAAGTCGTTGGGCTTGCGGCCGGAGGAGAAGAGGGTGGCGGCAGCGGCGTCCTCGAGGGAGGGGAGGGCCGCGACATAGGCGGCGGCGCGGCGGTACAGCGGGTTCTCCTGCCCGCTCTCGCTATACCGCGGGATCTCGAAGCTCTGGTACGCCTGCGTCCGCTCGTCCACCCACCGCCACCACCGCCCCCAGCAGTACACCAGCGACTTCAACGACAAAACGATCCGCAGGAGCACCACACCGCCCACCACCGCACAAACCACCGACGCAGCACCGTTCGCGATCATATCTCTCCCCTCTCCCACACAAACAAAACCCAATCAATACAAAGAAGTGAACAACCGCCGGCCGGCTCAACGGAGTTATTAGAGTCAAAGGAGGAGGGAGGGAGGGAGGGAGGAGGAAGAGATATGCGTAAAAAAGGCTATAAAGGAAAAGGTTGGGTATTCGATCGGGCGTGGGGATTAAAATATGGTGGGCGATTTGGAATTCCACGGTGACAGATGGGACTTTCCAGTTCAAACGTCGATGGAGATTTGTGTGAGATCAAGCTGCGGTTCGCCGGCAAGCGGGCGAGTTTGATTTCCTTCGATGACCGAGGATGGGGAAAGGCGGGCGCCTCCTCCACCTACCTGTAAATGACGACATGGTCTTTCTCGACCATTTGACTCGTGAACAAGCCCCGATCCGTCTCGAGTAGGAGTCGATTGCACGCATCTCAACGGACGACGTGGCACGTTTCCCAATGCTACACAACAACAACCTGGTCGAAAAGATCCCAAGATTACGAACGTGGTAAATGTGATCCGTCGAACTAGAGTCATGGATCAAACCGGACGCTTTTATGGACCGGGCGGATTAAACGCAGACCCGCTTGTCCAACGAAAACTCCCCCCACACACACATATATATGATTAATCAGTATAAAATAATTAATAATTGCAGCTTTAATTTATATTAAATATAGTGTGATACCACAATTATTAGGTATATCTTCGATATTTTATATTATACTTCTCTCATTATTCAAAGAAATTAAATATTAATACCGGTGGGATACGCGGATGATCGATCCTCATAATTGAAAAGATATGTATGATATATTAGAATTTATATGTAATTAGTATCTGTGCACGAATTGGGTGGTAAACACGCGATGTAACGTTAACTTGATTCAACCAGACCAGGTGGGCGTTACCCGAGTCAATGTTTGTTTGGATTAGATTGGATCTCGATCTCCAATGTGGATTTATGTTGGACATGTGTCGCACTTTGACATCATGGCGTCGGTAGGAATGGCAGGTGGACGCGCACCAGACGCGGTGGGATGTTGAGTTGATCGCCTAATTAATGGAATTGGAGTTTCAACTGCCCAGGTAAACGCGATTGACCGAAACATGTTGACTTATTCAGGGTCAAAGAAAGCCGCGTCCGAGAACATCTAATCCTTCAATTTGACTGTTGGGTGGTGGAGACATGCTTAGGTTGGATTCAATTGCCGAGAAAGAGAGCAACTATTGATCGACGCAAAGATTCTCGTTCATGATCCAATACAAACGGTCCAATTCTGTGAACGACAGCTCTATTATTGGAGATCTTACAGAGATCCCGGCATTAAAGGCTCCCACAGCAGCTAGCAATGGAGACAGTCCTGCTGCTCATCTTCTTTCTTGTGTCGACTGCTGCACGGTTCGCAGGTCGCGGCAGCTCAAGACCACAGTCACGGGCGGGAAGTGCTGCGTCGAATTTAGCAGTGGAGGGTGAGAGTTGGAAGTTCTCGTCACCAGAGCGTCATTGTCCGGGACCAGCACCACCACAAAGTCCACCATGGACCTCCTCATCTTCTCATGAAACCCTAGAAGACGACAGCAACGTGAGCATCGTTTTACCATTCCAAACAACCCAACCCATTCAAACACCGGAGAAGGGAGCGGAAAGAGATGCCAGGGAATAGTACGCAGTGCAGCATGAAACTAGGTCAAGGATTCATGGTGTGTTGCCCACGGCGCTCCAGTCCAACTGCCACCATTACTGCGTGTAAGAGAACAGTCCAATCTTAGCATCACAAGCGCGTTTATGACGACGACGCAGGTCTGCAGCTCGCTGGTTATCTGACAGTGTAAACTTCATGGTGGAGAGAGAGAAACTTGATGTCTGCAAACGGCATCAAGCTGACATGAGAATAGCAGTATTCTACACTTGTATTCGACATCAACACAACCTTTAAATGCTTACTTCTTTTTCTTTGACAATGAACCGACTGTTTCAGATCATTCATGATGAACAGGAGTTACTGCGAATCTGTTCACAGATATATATAGACAATGGTAGATTGCTGCTTCAACTATCAATGGATAAAGCATCCGACTTGCCCGGATGGAGATGTCTCCATCCAGCTATGTTTCAGCTGGGAATTGGATGCATTGCTGTGCTTCACTGGGAATACATGCAGCACCACCAAACGCATCCCTCAATATATATATATATATATAATAGGTGATCTCACACTTTTGGGGCCCAATGGAAAGACGAATGAACGGCTGGGTTGGCCTCTGACAGAGGAACCATAAGATAGAGCGAAAGATCGGCCAGCAGTTAATGTAGCAAAAGAAGCACTAAAGAAAGAAGCAAGTGGACAAAAGGGAGAAGTCAAGATGGGAGGAACCATCATGTTTCCATTGTAAGATAGTTCAATATATAAAGGGTAATTAAAAAGATTTAGTCTTTTAGAAAGACCATTACAAAAATTGTTTTTTCATTGAATAAATTTGTTCCAATAATTATGCATTTAAAATGTTAAAACTTAGAATACATTGTGTCATTTTATAAATTTTATCATCACTGATCAATCTTGATTTCAAGATCTAAATCATGTATTTAGCACGATGCATGTGAGACATATTCTGTTCTTATTTAGCAAAGTCAACCCTCCTCCTTTTGCTAGGATGTAGACGAGGCTTTCAACCATCAGCAGGTGGATTTCAGAATGGATTAACACAAATGCAGGCACTACCATCGAAAGAAGTACAAGAGCTCGAAGCTGCTAAAGGCACTTTGGTGCGCATAAAGCAGAGAACAAAAGGTCTCAAGTCTATCCTATCATGTCAAGAAGATAGATAGAAAGATAGAAAGATAGATAGATATCCATGACCTTACAAGCCATGTTCGCCGCAGAACCCGAGGAAGTCCTCGAACCACCTGTTTCCAACTTAGTCAAAGACAAGTCAACTCCAAACAGCCAATGAATAGAGTTTCTTTGTTGGTGGTCTCGCATCTCAGACAAATGGGACTTGATCTACCGAGTAGCTCTTCCCCGATTACAGAACAAGTCAACAAGTCTCGGGAGGAGGAGAATAGAGCAAATAAATGAGATTGGCTGACCCAATTCTTTTGGGCCGCCAGCTATCGACAATTTGATGTGCTTCAGCCCGACCCGTCAATTATAATGGTAGGTTTTCATGCAAAGCATACAACTTCCAAACCTCGCCAGAAAAGTCAACGATCACAAATTGCGATGGCATGCGTTCCCTGTACATGAGTGACCAACACGATAGCCAGGAAGGAAGGAGGAGGAAGAAAGAAAGAGGGGAAAGGGTCAAACACCACATCAATGCGTGGAAGGTGCAATCACCAGCAGAAAATTCCGGTCTGGTGCTCCGGCTCGTCCGTCTCGTATCCGTAGTCATCAAGCAGCTTCGATCCCTGGTGATCGAAGACCTTGAGATTGGACGCCATGGACACCACCTCCTCATCGGCTTCGAAACCAAGACAATCCTTCACGGCCAGCCTCTCCAAGCTTTTGCACCCGTTGACTATCACCCCCAGCTCTGTCTTGGTTAAGTAGGACTTGCTCAGGTCCAAGCACTTGAGCTCCGGAAGGCAGTTGACCATGACGCACGCGTCCTCCGGGGTGATCAATCCCGACACCCGCAGCCGCGTGAACCGCCTGCAGTCGTGGCCTATTCTGGCGACCAACGCCAGGAAGGAAGAAGGCTTCGATTCCAGCTCGAGCTCCTCGAGGTTTCTCCACCCGCCGACGAGTTCGGGGATCCGGAGTTCGTCTTCGAGCATCAGGCGATCCGGCAAGGCCAGCCTCCTCAGTCCGGGGCACCTGCTACGTGACGCCATTAGAGTCTAGGGTTCGGCAGAAACCCGCCACGGAGAAGATCGCATGCAGCACTACTCACTTCACGGAAGCGTACACCAAGTCTCGCCACGACACACTGGATGACGACGGGAATACGAGCTCCGTCACGGATCCACGAGCGCGGTCGACGACGAACTCCATGAGAGGGGAGAAGGAGAAGCTGCGAAGGGAGTAGCGGGAGACGAACCCCTTGCAGAACCTGCTCCATGGCATGAGGTCCAGCGTCCGGAAGTCGACGACTCGCCAGCATCCGGGGTCGAGGGAAGCCTGCGCCCAGGACTTGCAGACGAAGGGAACGGAGATGGTGAGGTCGTCGAGGCCCAGCCGCAGGAAGATGGAAACCAAACAGTCCGTCGGCATCTCCTCCCATCTCCTTCCTTCCTCCATGGCGAGGGGTCGTCCTTTGGGGTCGATGGACACGGTGGTTATTATGATTGACCTGAACTCAAAACGTTAGTCGATGACAAACCGACGAAGACCGAGCAGTAGGAAAAGTATTACTCTGGAATTCTATTGTGACACGAAAGGTGGAAGTTGTTTGCGGTACAACTCTGGGCCGCCATGTGTCCGACACGACTAAGGAAGTCCTTCGAGCACGTGGCGAACCGGATGAAGTCTTATTTCACGACGTGGCGCCACCAACCGAGACCAGCTTTACTTGGGCTGTTGGTGTAGCGAGTCGGATACGCTATCGAGACCTTTCACCTTAAGTTGAAGCCGTCGAGGACTATAAACTTGCATTCTTCGTCAAGCACAGCCTTCACCAATTAAGGAAGGAATACTGATAGAGCACAAAAGAAATAGATTTACGGTAGCAGCCAAAAGAAGAGGCAATTACAATATAAAAAATGAATGAAGAATACAAGAATTGGATCTACTTTTTATAATAAAATCCAGGAGTGTAGCTTAATCCCAGAGAACAAATTTGAGAAGAAGATTTATTAGAAGGGAAATTAATATACTGCAGCAATATGCCGATGCAAAGTGGGGCATGGATGCTGCGCTTGTGTTGTTGTTGAAGAGCCTTCCATCGACAAGATAAGTTAGGATGGGAAAGTTACAGTGATTAACCTGAATAAGAAGCATATGTGAGAATACAGCACTTCAACCTAAATTATCCGAAAGAGTAGAGATAAAACATACTTTTTAAGAGATTGGGAACTCTGCTCTCAAAGCTTCGAAGATGTTAATAGTTCAAAAAGCTTCTACTCTGTATGCGATCAACCATGATTCCAAGGCAGTAACCGGCAAGGCCAGGCTAGGGTTGGTGCTGAAAAGCAATGGAAGATGCACACATGTAAAGAACTCACAAGCTCGGTGTGAAGCTTAATCTAAGATGCAGATTCAGAATCTAACATCGCTGATTTTGGACGGTGGAATGGAAGCAGATGCAGCTGGTTTCATAAATTGGTCAGATGATTGTTTTTTAGTCCACTTCTACAACGGGTGTCCTCACCTGAGAGGTATTCGAGTCCGTGTCCATGGCAGAAGTTCTGGTTGGCGATGCTGGCTGCACCTCCACATCGGGATAAGCAGCCTTGAATCTAGCCCTAAGGCCTTCATCCACTAGCTGCACCCCGTTCAATTGATTGCCAAGTGATAGCCACCTGGTTATATAGCAAACCAACGATTATAACAAGCCCACCAAATAGAACAAACTACTTTACCTAAAGCAGGATGACTTAGAAATAGAAATACAGACAATAAGGATGATTTCTGAACTCCAAATAATAAGATAGTGTGCAAGGAATGTATAATGACTAATAACAAGACGAAGGAAAATGTGAATGGAATGCAACTCATAAACGGAAATAATACAATAGAATGAACATCATAGTACTCCATAAGTTTTACAAGGAAATCCGAGAAAATGGCATCCAGAAATTACTAGATCTTCACATGCATTTACATGATATGACTGTCACGATCACGATCAAACCTGTTTTCACAGGTGCAGTTTAAGCACAAACATAGAAGCAAACACCAACAGATATGCAAACAAAGAAGAAAAAACAGATACAATGCAAACAAAGTGCAAAAATGTACACATGTATAAAAGATGCAGTGAGTAAAAGCCAAGTAAATATGATCAACACCAGATGGGAATACCCTGCATGTGTATTGTGTATACGAGCAAACAGTTCCAACTTTCTCGTCCTCGGGCTGATTCTCTCCAGCATTGGGTACATCTGCAGTCAAGCATGTACATTAGAAATATAGCAAGGAATATGCATTCTCGAAAGAAGTTCAGATTCAAGACAGTAAATTTTCAAATTAAATCCATTCATATTTACAAAATTCTGTAATAAAGTAATGCTGGTGAGAATCAAAAAGAGTGATAATGGAGTATTCTCCAATTATGTCCTCACACCTACTGTGCACGATAATAAAAATTGTATAGTGATACACATTGTCTATATTCATTTTTTTATAGAAAGAAGATGCAAAATATAAAATCTATTACCTCATCAGGTTTTCGGCTTGTTTCCCGAACTTCAGCGACAATAACATCAGTATCAATGTTCCTGTTTACCTCAGGATTCCCCTTTATTCCAACAAGGCAATGCTCTTTACTATGATTGAGCCAGTGACCTGTGCGTCCTGTTCTTATAATCCGTTGAAGCTGATTGGTCTTTACCCAAATGATTTCCTCAACACGCTGGTATCCCCAAAGCTCTAAACTGGTAATAACATTAAAACCATACATTGTGCTAACTTAAGATCCTCCTACCATCAGGACAAGTTTTCAGAATACACACTTCGTGTTTTGCTCTCATTTGCAGCACAGCCTAAACAAACTTATACTGTGCTTATACATTCTTTAATTGCATTTTTAGCAAAACTATTATCACAGAAGAAAAGCAATAAAAAGGAAGAATCATACAAAACAAATAACTTGATATTAATAAAGCTGACTTCAATATTGTTCAATCTAAAAGAAAAATCACAAGAGCAAAAATAACTAACTATTTTCCCATTGATCCCATGGCTAATAGAAAAGTACTAAAAGCAAAAATCCACAAAGTGCTAAAGACTAAAACACTTAAACCTTATTACGAGATATGAAGTAGCCTCTTTTTGGATAAGCAGATATGATCAATGAGTATTTAACACGAAGCTCCTACTGGGCACTTAGATTTCTTTAGATCAAAAACAAGGGTCAAGGGAGGTAATCCAGTAGTCAAGCTCAATAACCTTTACCTCTATTATGTTACTTATTTGGTTTGATAATAGAAAATATCTTCAACCAGAAAACTAGTAGTATAAACAAAGGGAATATGTTAATCAACCATCTTGTTGAAATAGGTATTCCACTGGTTGCATTCTTTCCCTAATATGTGCATCCTTTTAACCAGTCAGTATAAACCCTATGAGATAAGGTTGTTCAATGGGAAAACTCTATCATCCAACTTGATCTGAAATGGTCCCTCAGTTTTCTTGTAATAGTATATCAAGTTTGGTTCGGGTTCTCAGATGTATATAGCCTTGAGTCATCTATCAATCATAACTTATGTCGGTTTCCATAACTATATATAATTACAGACCATGTCATGCAGCGAAACTTTAAGTTGCTTATTCTAATGTAGAGTTTTAGACACCAACTTGAAAATCCTCGGCCATCATGGCCAGAACCAAGCATAGAGGAAAAAAATGATGAGTAACAAGAATACCCAAAAATTGATTCATTTAATCACATTTGTAGATAATTTTCCAAATATAAGCAACAGATTAGACTGACCCAGACAAAACCATAAGAAAATTCGATTATATCACAAAAGCAGCAACGAAAAGCAGATCAACCTCACTTTATTAAATCACACTAACAGCAATTTCTAAGAAAAAGAAAAAAACAAAATATAGCTCACCATTCACGACCAAGTTCCATTGCACGCCCAGTGACCCAAAGGAAAATCAGACCATCAGTTTGCAATGTTGGTACATTAAGATTTTTCATTTCCTCATCAGCCATTGTACCATATGGCAATTCCATATGAATATCCCATGGAGGGTCTGCCATAATAACCCCAAATTGTCCCAAGATATCCATTCTAAAGGTTCGAATATCACAGTTTATCCACTGGGATTGACCAAGCTCAACTTCTGAACAATATTCAGCCCTTTGGTACTTTATTGGTCTTTGAGGTGGATTAGCCAATCCCAGAATTGGAGCATCCAGTGTTTGGTCAAGTTCATAATGAACATATTTGCAAGTCTGCAATGAAAACATTGAACAATATAAACCAGAGAATAAGAATGGGAACCAGCAAAGACAGATAGAAAGCCAAAATTTAACCTTTGTATGACGGCATGTATCCAGAAAGGAGCAGTCACCCAAATTTGTATCAGTATGTGGAGCAATAATACGGCGGAAATGAACCTGCTTGCAAATAAGTGAGGTTCAAACCTTAAACAAAAAAGCTACTAAATTCAAGGGAGCAAAAAAAGAACCTCAATCTTATGAAAGATATATCAAGAAACTGAAGTCACCATTGAAATAATAAGTGAAAACATAAGGGTCATTACTTCAACAAACAAATCCTAAAGGCTCTAGATGGTTCCCAAGTAGTGTTGAATCATCAAGTCTAATAACATATACCGTAAACAATTTATTTAAAGCATCAGCTTCATAAGGAGATGAAGAATCAATACCCCACAATCAGTAATTATGGTCCTGGAGACTCAAGATGGCTTGCCAGGAATGCCGATTTGTCAACTTTTAGTGTATATACCATGAGCCAAATCAAGCTACTTATTTGAACTTTCCCCTCATAGCAACAGTCATTATCTACTAGATTCAAGGAGATGAAGACCAAAGAAAAATTGAAAGAGCAAACAAAGGGCATAAACCACTTAGAAACAAAGGAAGAAGTTTCCCTCAATGCACCCCAAGTACTCATGGCCGGCTGGTGCAAGCTCCTCTAAACTTTTCACTTCAAAATTCCATCTTGTTTCATAATAACATTTTGTTCATTTTTTAACTTAATTTATCCACTGCAATAGTCTACATTCATGTGACACTCGATGGGTTCCTATGGTTGCAACTTGAGCCCTCACTATGTCAACATAGCAAATATTTTACCTTCTTTGCTACCAAATGTTCTGACATGCAAAAACCATGGTTTCTTATAATTCTTTTTTCTGTTCAGAATTGTCTGGACAAATCATCCATTTGAGTATTCCAACAAGGTCCTACTATAATACACTAATAGTTCATCAAAAAGGCTAACAAGGAACATTTTCCTTTTAGTTTCCCTCAAAAAATATAAAAAGAACATATCGACTCCGTGTTGACCTCTAAACAAAAAAAGAAAAACTTTATTACTTCAGTTTTGAAAAAATGTGCTATCATGTTGACCTCTAAACAAAAGAAATAAGCCTTCACAGAATTTGCAAACTAGTATGAGTTCGGGAAGATGTATAAAGGTCCATACAATCCAACAGAGAGCATACCGACTCTGATACAAGAAAAGTAACAAACAGCAAAAGAATAGCACATCAAGGAACATGCTTGCTTGCTGACTTCTAAGGTAACAGACCTTGAAAGAACTCACAACCTAAAAGTAGAATGGAAAGATGCATAAAGGTGAGTAGTATCTAGGACAGTGCATATGTCTTGCTATTTGCTTTGTTGTTTACTAGGGTTAAAGGATGCAAAGAGAGCATTATTATAAAATGGGGCTTCAGCTATCATGAAATTAGCACAGGGCCTTGTAATTGCACTTGAATTGGACAAAAGAAATCATGATTTTTATTCAGTTCTGTCATATACAAGTTGGCATTGGGTTTACTGTTTAAATCAATAACACAACTAGAAGGAAACAAAAGTAAACTTGTGAACTGGACTCTGTTCATTTGTCCACACAACAAGAAAAATAGTGAACAAGTAAATAATATGATTATAAGTTACATCAAGTAAATCTGTAAGAAAAGTTCTCAAAATTTGATGAACAAATAGAGCTCATGGCATTTCAACAACATAACAAAAGTCAAGGATTAGCACCTTACACTAGTAAGATATTGACATAAAACTAACCTTATCACAAGCAACAAATGAACCAGAATGACGCCGGCAGTCTTCTTTAGTTAAATGAGTACAGTATTCCTTGAGTTGAGAGCCGCCTTTCGTCTTAAACTGAGAAAAAATTGTCAAGTTTAGACAGGCAGATGAGAGGAACACCAATCGATTCTTGAACAGAATATATTCATCATATTAATATTTAACTTAACTAATATTGGATTAAGAGGTACGTGCATCATGATGTATTGGAAGTACGTTAAAATAAAAGGTGGGTTATGTTTCAGGTGACAGGTTGTACAAGTAGTTGACTGACCAAGAGAACATGGGAACCACATCAAACAAGTAACAGAAGGAAGCAGCATATGCTTGTCCCATCTTATAATAGAAGACTTCGATTGGATTCATGAACAAAAAGAAAAGAAAAATGAAATTGACCACATCCTTCTACTTCTGATTCTAGTCCTTCATTCTAAAAAGTTGATTTGGAAGCAGCAGCTCATTATGCAGACATGAATGTTAAAAGCAGAGAACAGTTGCCGATAGCAGCAAACAACTACCATCTATGAAAACCATATTTAAGCAAGCATTTGTTCATTAGAATTCCAGTTTCACAAACCCTGAATGCATAAATCTATTCATGATTCAAAATCCACTTCATTCGATAGCTATAATGACCCTATAATTTATAATCATAGTATCTTTCTTCTATTAGGCGAGTTGATGTTTCATGGAGAATCAATAGTGATGCAAGGAGCAGGAATAAGTTTTAAGTGAATTATCCGAGCCTTTGCAGCAGCTGCGGCCTCCTTTGCTGTAGGGCGGTGAATGAGCTCCAAAATCTCCTCTCCTGCCTTGGACAACTGCATCTCTTTGAATGTCTTCTTATTCAACAATGCATCTAGATCATTTAGATCATCTTCCTCTGTCCCTTGCTTTAACATCGCTGGATTAGGCCTACCCGGAGTGTTGCCAGGTCCGATGAGAGGCCTCTGAAGGGGAGCAAGTCCTATCAATCCCATTGCTCTAGGTCCACCACCAGCCAGAGATGGCGGACCGCCAGACCCCGGAAAGAGATGGGGCATGCCGGTGAGATGAGCATCAGGAGGCCCCATCCACATATCCAGCGACGGACTTGCCATCATCATGGAAGTGTTATCAACTCCGGCCATATTTGGCCCCTGAGCCTGATAGTTCCCCTTGCTCGAGTTGCGTTCCGTCGAGATATGACGTAGTGGTGGCTGCTGACCCTGAGAAGAGCTCTCTGGAAGTTCTTTGAGGAGCTTGTTCCGATTGATGCTCCAAATCATCAGCACTGACTTCCCGTTCACGGTGAACTCCTCCAACTGCACTCCACCGCTCTCTTCCGCTATGCGCCGCAGCGCCATCTCGATGGCAGAAATTGGCCCGAGATCCCCGCCGAGATCGGAGAGTGCAGCCTTCTCAGACGGGGTAGCGGAAGACTGATCGTTCACCAGCCGCCGAAGCAACGCGGCGGAGTCGATCTCGGTGAAGGGAACGAACTCCAATAGGCAGACGGCGACCATGGTGCGGACGACGGAGAGAAGGTCGCCGCCAGAGGAGGCGCCGCCGTCGGCCCCAGAGGAGGGCGGAGAGGGCTTGCGGCGGGTGCGAGGGAGGGTGCAGGTATCGGGGAGGTGACGGCGGCGGGGGTTGACGGAGTGGTGATCGGAGGAGGGCTCAGTACTCGGGCTGGGGATGAGTGTGGGGGAGAAAGGGCGGCGGTTGAAGGCGGAGATAACGCGGAGGGACACGTCGAGGGAAGAGGCGAGGTCGGGGACGAGGGAGTGGAGGGAGGCCAGAAGGTCTTGCTGCGACTGGCGGCGAGAAGCGATGGCACCCTCCATTTGGTGGCGCATCTCCGTAACGGCGGCGACGTCGTCAACTTCGCCATCGCCATCGCCATCGGTTGGCGGTTCCATGCCTGGCTTTCGAGACCGAAACGGACGAGTCGAGGCAGCGGCGGGCGTCGGCCCTCTCTCTCTCTCTCTCTCCCCCGATACGAATGATGAGATCCGACTCGGTTACCTTAAAGCACGTGAGATGCGCGCGCTTTAAGCATGCATTCGGGTTCACTATAGGTGCAGCCTAACCGAAACCCTTAACATCACCTGCCGTTCGTCACCCCTCGTCGGCGATCCAACGGTGGAGATAAATTCCCAAAACGTGGGGTAAATATAGTTTGACTTTTATTTTCTGCCTCTATGCTTAAAAATGAATACATTATTCCTTCTAAATATTTTCTGCCTTCTTTTCATTGTCGATTCTTTTTTGGTATAGTGAATTAGAGGAATTTTATTTTGGTTTGGTGCATTATATATAAGCTATTGTTATTAGTATTTTCCCAAAGAATATGCCTCATTTTCTATTTTTAGCTTTTCAAAATTTTAATATTATCCCATCCTTTATTTTCTTTTTTTGTGTCATCGTTTTTTTGGTCTGATTCAATGCATCGGACCGGTGAATTAATTAAATCGAACCAAATCAATAATAAAAAGTTTATATTATTAAAAATAAAGGATGAATTTCCAAAAAAAAAATCATTGGTTTTACTACAAAGTAAATCGAATCGATCGATAAATAAAATAAAATCTGTTAATAATAAATTTATGATCCAAGTTCTTATTTAAAAAAATAATATTTAAGTGTATAAATATTTAAAATTATAAAAATAGAAAATTATTATCGAAGATATAAAAATGTATAATCCATATCTTTATTTTTAAATAATATTTAAAATAACCAAAAATTAATTATGAGTACTGTTTGGTTCATAAACTTAAGATTTAGTCAATATTTCTTAAAATCAGTGTAATTTTGTCCATATTAAGTATGTTTTGCCCAAAAAGACACTTGGAAAGTCTCAAATCATGTACATAATTCTTGAGTTTTTTCTCAAAATATATTCCAAGTACCTTCTTGTTGTAATAAATACTCTCATTATAGAATATTAACAAATTTTAGAATAAAAAACACTAAATATTTGAGTGCATAAAACTAATAATTGAATTACTTACAATGCTTTTTTTAATAAATTAATAATAGAGTTTGCTATTAATATTTTTGAAAAAAAAATAAAAATAAGATTTGATCATTAACTCGAGTTAATGTGACAAAGTTGATATCTTGTTTTTCCGAATTATATCAAATCGAGACGAAGTGTTGTAATATAAGAGTCAAAGCATAAATGGTTACATGACTTGTTCTACAAAGAAAAAGAAAGAAAATCTATTTGAGTCTAATGTCTAAACATCTTTGTTCCTTCTCTGAATTGGATCATGCAACATATCCATTAAATTAGTGTTTGTTCATCTCTAGTGAATTGATGAGGAGTTTAAGAGCTGAGTATTAGTCTATAGGATTGGATAGAATAACATACAGAGGTGTTGGTGAACAAATGTAGGCTAATGAGTCATTATAACTTGGTTCACGAGTCGGGAGTCTTTTCTCGACTGAGCTAGATAACGAGGTGGATGTGCCCTCAAGAAAGGATACTTATCGACGTTTGTTGGTCTCCAGGCCGATTGGCAGCTCGCCCTTGCATGCTGGATGGTAAACCCTGGGTTGAGACGCTCGCGGCTCGCAAATGGTCGTTCACCTGCAAAATTAGCCCTCGTCGGGTGATCCCCGATTTTGGCTCCTCCGACGAGCAAGTCAGTAGTGGGTTGAATTGCTTTATTTGCCTCTCCTCTAGCCGGATGTCGACCATGGGCTTTTATATTATTATACAAGGGTCGATTGCACACGGGTTCGACATGGCCGCTGACTCGAGAGGGATGGGACGACACTTCTAACTGGTCGTCGTCTCGGGACGTGCGAAGCGACGTCAGACGGCAACACCCCGAGCTCTCGGGACGGGACATGTTGAATAGCATCTCAGTACGAATTCTGATTTAGTGCATGACATCGACTGTGACGTGTCTTGGGCCCAAAATACGTCTTATCAATACGGTTTAGAATCGCTTAGATAATTCGAAAGGAAATCATATTATATTATATAGTGTTTGTTAGTTTGTTTGTTTTATAACATAAGTGATGATCGAGTTTAGACGTCATTTGTGATCTTTCAACCCTGTGGAAAGATAACAAATGTTCATATGATGTTGTTTTAGTTATTGAGCTATTATTTTGCCTGTTTTGAGTTTAGCTTTTTGCAACATTTGGATGAGGATTTAATGGTCATGACATTGGTTTCCTAGAATTATTTTATTTACATCTTAAGTTTGATGTATTGACTTTCTAGATAATGAAAAGGTCAGTTATATACATGTTATTTTTACACCATGGTTGCCAACTATTTTCTTACTGCATGCATATCATTTTATAGCTAAGTTCTTAACCAAATGTTTTTATTTTGTTTTCTCGGTTTGGAGTCCTTTTTTTTTTTTTTTCGAGTTTGTCACTGAATATTTTGATGGGATAAAAAAATTTATATACGAATAAGCATGCTATAACATGAAATGAAAAATTAAACAAAAATCACAACACTAAGATTTGTTTTCTTGATTTTTAAAAATTAACGAATCTTTGTCTATTGTTCAGTATGACAATTTAAATCTAATAAGAAGAATGGAAAAGCATTTCGAGTAACCTCATCTTGAGCTCTGCTCCGAGGTGATGAGCAAAACTTCATCATGAAGAGATAGTCCATATGTGGCATCATTGTCATATGCTTGCTTCTAGTAAAACTTATGCGTTATGATAAAATCTTAGGGTTTTATCTAAGAAAAAAATAAAAAAAATTCATTATTTTATGATAATACTTATGATCAAATGTTTTGAGTTATATTTTATTACTTAAAAAAATAAAAAAATGTTACATATATAGATTTATTAATTCTTAATCAATTAGGATTAAGATTTTTAATAATAATAATAATAATAATCCCTAATCTACTATATGAAAGGACTTCTACCATAATTAGAAACTACTATATAATTAGAAAAAAATAAATAGAAAAATAAAGATTAATATCAAATCCCAAAAATTAAGGACCCTTGAGATTAATAAATCATAACATTTCTCAACTATTTAAAACAGTCTTGTCCTCAAGACTAAGCAGTAATGAATTCTAGAAACTTCTCATTCGATGCTTTATAAAATTCTGAAGTAACATCTTCGATTAGTAAGTTGACCCTTTGAACAAGCAAATCAATGATAGGATATCTTTGACGCATCACAACACATCGATAAGTATGGCTTGAGATAGGATTTGAACCTCACAAGTAGAAAAATACTTGCCAAATGGTGTTGCAGCACATCATCTTCACCTAACTTCTTTTTAATGCAAGAAACGTAAAAAATTAAATATATCATAGAGCTTGTTGATAAATCTAAGCGATAAGCAACTACGCCAATACATTCCAACACCTTATAAGGCATAAAGAATCAAGAAGATAACTTCATAGAAGATTGAATCTTTACTTAAGTTTGCTTGTAAAGTTGAAGTCAAAGGAAATCTCAATCGCTTACTATAAACTCTTGCTCACTACGATACTTATCAACGTGTTGCTTCATTCTAGTTTGTGAGACTATGAGATTATCTCTCAGAAGTTGAATAATCTTATCCCTATCAAGCAAATTTTTTATCCACTTGACCAACCTTAGAAGAACCATACATATATTTATAATCATAGAAAGAGGAGATGGATCATAAACTGCTTCAAAATGAATTATTTTAGTAAAAGAGTGATAAATAGTATTACACTACCATTTTACCTAAGGAAGTCATTTTATCTACTCTTATCATTGGTAAAGCATACGAGATAGTTTTTCAGACATCTGTTTGCAAGTGATAAACAGTACTTTATTCAATTAGGTACCTCGTAATAGAAAGAGCTCCTTTTAGAAGGTGATACTAAACACTTTATCTCGATCATTAATAATGGAATACAAAATTCTATACAATTTTACTATATTCTTGATAAAAGTATGAGTAACACTTACATCAGTATAAGAATATCAATAGTGCAAAAACCAGCATATTTTGTAAAGTAATCTACAATTACAAATTTGACAATTTTACATTGAGATGGTGAAAGTCCATTGTCCATAGATATGTTAGTCTAAGCATTATCAAGAATAGGAAAAGGCTGAAGCAAACGAGGGATAGTGCATATCTTACCTTAATGATGTTGGAAAATATCACATTCTATAACAAACTTCTTAATGGTTTTTTTCGTATCATTTCAATAAAAAATAGTCTTTTTCCTACCCTTTCAATAAAAAATTTGACAGATGCTTTTATATATATATATATGAAGAAATCCAGAATGACACAATTAGTGATGATTGAAACTCATTCAAAATTATGTTCTCACAAAAAGAATATGGTGCTAAGATAATTGCACTCTTACAGTGCAAATCTATTAGATCTCAACTATAATTAGGAATAGAAGTTGAATCTTCTTCTAGCCTTTTAATAATATTTTGAATTTCAGGATCATCCAACCATTCGTCCTAGAAATAGCTATTAGTTTAACTTGCTTTAGATGATGAGAAAATATATCTATAACTAAATTCTCACTTCTCTTCTTATAAATAATCTCATAGTCAAAACTCGTAGCTTAATGACCCATTTTGGTTCCTCTAAGGAAGAAACTCGTTGCTTAAGAAAATATTTTAGGCTTCTGTGATCGGTGCATATTTGAAACTATCAACTAATTAAGTAAGACCTCCATTAGTGATTGTTGAACAATAGTTAACATTTTCTTTTCATAAATAGATAAACTTAAATGAGATAGAAAAATTATCTTACTAGTGTAAGCAGTTGAACGACCTTTTTGCATTAATATAACTTCAAAACAAGCCCTTTCTTAAATTGCTCATATGAGAAAATCCCGTGACAAGTTTCAAACTAATCATACCATCGGATAGTATCTTCATCTAATTGGATTGAAGTTATTTTCACTTTAAAATCTTCTTGAGTTTTATAAAAGTAAAAAAATTTCTTGACTCAAAAAATCCAACCGGTGATCTCCATCTTCACATCTAAGAAAATCTATTTTCATGCTCTTTGTAATCACTTCTTGTGACTTCATATCGATCTAGTTGTTTGTTGGCAAAAGTTGAATTTCCATCTTATTCATTTTTGCTAAAACTCTCCAGCAAACTCTTTTTGAAATCATTGAAAGTTTCTTGTAGCTTGTTTTTTATTTTTGCTTCTAAAACTTTAAATTGAGATTTCATAGAATTATCAGTATTCATCGCGTAGGATTATAGATATATAATTCCTAAGATTTATTTTTTATTTCGAGTCAAGGGCATGAGCATTATTTGCTAGACGTTGAAGATGAAGTCGTCGTTGGTTGCACGACCGTAAGGCCTGTGATGATGTCAGAGAGAAGACCGAGAGAATGTCAAGAAAATATTATAAGAACTTTGGGAACATCGCTCTAATAAGATACGTCACTCTGATACCAAATGATAAAATCTTAGGGCTTTATCTAAGAATATATATATATATATATATATATATATATATATATATAATCCTTAATCAATTAAGACTAAATATTCTAAAAAATAAATAAAATAAAATAATAATAATTCCTAATTTATTATATGAAAGCACTCCTACCATAATTATTAAAAACTCAAAAACTTCTATCAGAATTAGAATAAATAAATAAAGACTAATATTAAACCTTTAAAACTAAGAACTTCCAAAATTAGGAAACCTGAGCTAAAAATTTATTTTCAGGTCTTAGATAAAGTGGGTTAGCACAAAGTCACATCCACTAAAGAAGATGAATGGACATGGATTTCGTTGGTGAACTTATACATATGACTCTTGATTCATAGGCTACACAGGGATCGAATTGGAATTAGAATCTGTCACGCACGCTACTGAACATTTCTTTTTAATGACAGTGCCACATCTTGCCATACTGTACTTATGGAAAGAGGGAGGTGAAATAAATTTATTATTACTTTACATTTTTATAATAAATCTTTATATTTATACTTAAAATATAAATTAATATTAAATATAAAAACGGTAGGGTGTCAACAAAAACCAAACATCCGGTTTAGTTTGGTAAGATTGATAATTAGCAAGGTACGTAATATCGTATTATATCGGTGTTTCGAGATTGGCTCGGTACAATATGGTATCGTATATCGAATGATACATTAGGATGTATCGATCTAATTTTAAATATTTCTTTCTATTTACTATAATATGATAGGACGTTAGTGGTTCAGTACCGATATACTGTCAAATCGATACGTAAAGAAAGATACTATTTGAAATTACGTACCATGATAATTAGTATACATATTTAGTAAAAGATATATATATATATATATATATATATATATAGAGAGAGAGAGAGAGAGAGAGAGAGAGAGAGGGGAGGGGGGATTGGGTTTTTATATGGAACAAAATTGGAGCGGATCCTACGCATTCGGCTTCGCCTTCTTCGCCAATTGCGGGTGGGGTTATCGTTTCTTCGTCAGGACAGCGACGATCTATGCGTTCCTGCTTCCATTTGGATCTCTCCACTCAGCTCAGCAGCAATCGTGGTCTCAGGGGAAGGGAGGGAGTCGATGGAGAACAATAAGGGCGATCGGAGGAGGGGACGCGGGAGGAGCGCCCGCGCAACCGACGACATCACCGCCGTGCTCCGCAAGTGCTGGTACCGCCTCCGCCTGTCGGTGCGGGACCCGTCGCGCGTCCCCACCTGGGACGCCGTCGTCCTCACCGCCGCCAGCCCCGAGCAGGCCGCGCTCTACGAGTGGCAGCTTCGCCGGGCCAAGCGATTCGGCCGCATCGCCCCCTCCACCGTCACCCTCGCCGTCCCCGACCCCGATGCTGCACGCATCGGATCCGGCGCCGCCACCCTCCACGCCATCTATGCCCTTGCCCGTCACCTTCTCCGCATCGGCCACGCGTCCCTCGAGGTAATGCCCGCCACCCTCTGTTTCTGTCTCCTCTTTTACATGATCGTCGATGCATTTGAACGACAACATACCCGTGATTAGTGCCTACAACTTTCTTTTTTTCCTTTGAACTTGTCAAGTCACAGAGAGGGCATGCATAATAGTAGAAACTGATTACTATCCTAATCTTAGGCTATCATGAGATTTTTGGAGTTTAGGTTCATTGGGAAATGGAAATTTTTTGTCATTAAGGCTTACTTTTTGGTGCTCGGCTGCAAATCAGGATGACTTTGTTAGAAACCTCCCAAGTCACTAGCAGGAGGGTACTTCTCCTTCCTTGATTGGCTGCCATTACCTCTCTATCAACGCCTTTGGAGTTCCAATAGGAAGTATAAACTTCATCATCATGTTCATTGTGACAAGAGTAACATTGTTAATGGCGACAGTATTCACTGTCCATCAATACTTCACTGTACCAACTTGCTTTGTGCTAACATTTTGGTTTACACCATCATTACGTCAAATCTTAAAGGTACAAAACGGAGAATAAGTTGTTATATGAAGATGACCTATTCTTGGTTTAGACAGAACTGAACTAATCGATCATGATCTTAACATTTGTGAATTTAACCTTGTGACAAGCCTAAGGGGAAATTCGTAGCTAGATCTGAAAAGAGCTTTTGTCAGGTTTAATGATGTCTAGTTAGGAATAGTCTGTTAATTTTCCAGATCATGTAAAGATTTAAATCTTTAAGGTTCAATGTAGAATTTCTTAGGTGTCATTAAGTCTCACCCCATACTTAGATCAAAGCAACATTGAGAAGAGATATATAAAGGAGAGACTACCAAGTTCAATTATATTTTAGTATGTGGTTTGATTTGGGTGGACTACCAGTTTTCATCTGAAAGATTTTTTATTAATTATGGTTAGAAAAAAGGAATTACTAGGTATTAAGTTGTACACAATCTTACCCCTGTGCAAGCAGAGAAGCTAAACTTTTGTGACTTGAACCCTAGTCACCAAGGTTGAAAATGAGCAACCTCATTGTAATGCCAAGGGTCACCTTCACATAGATGTTTCTACTATGTCGGAATATTCTGTTAGTAAAAAATGTGGTTGGCAATGGTTTTAGTCTCAGTTTAATATCTTGCTATCCTGCTGTTTAATCTTGTGAAATATTCTTACTTCCCACCATAAATCAAACTAAATTTGTTGATTTGTTGCATGCTTTCATAATTATTGTTGAACACTGAACAAGAATTTACGTTTCTTTATTCTGTAATTAGATTAAATTACATAGATAATTTCATTTGGTTGTCATACATTGCTACTCTCCCTCAGATGCATGTTTTGTGGCATTTTACAGGTAAGCGATGACAAGGAAGATAGTTTACTGTCTTCATCAAATGGATGGTCCAATGATGATACTTCATTCTCATCAATTGTAAAGTATATGGCCACAAGGCACATACTATTGCTTCATGCTGGAGGTGATTCTAAGAGGGTCCCATGGGCAAACCCAATGGGAAAAGTGTTCCTACCACTACCATATTTGGCTGCAGACAATCCTGATGGCCCTGTTCCATTGCTTTTTGATCATATACTTGCAATTTCCTCTAGTGCAAGGCAAGCTTTTAAGAATAAAGGTCATTATTCTTTTTTATCCAAAATAAAACAATAAATGTCACTATTCTGGTTATCCTTTTGCATTAAATTGAAAATGGACTATGATAGCGGTCAACGAAATTCAGGTGCTACTGATACTTTTCAGTTGTATCTTATCAGAATTTGCCAAAAATGTGATTTATTTGTAACTTTGAGATGTCTAGATGGATCAGTGCTCTTAATCCTCTTATAAATTGTGTGCTTGTTGTATGAGAATTGCATTTTTGATTGACACCTTAAGAGTGTTCGTGTTAATATATTTAGGATTTACATATATCTTTTATATCATCGCATCAAAGCATGATGACAGACACATATACTTATCTGTGAAGAACTACTCATTTGGACCCATTACAATCTTGAGTACCATAGAAGGATGCTAAACTGCTTGTCATTACAAAATGGATACCAGGTGCCACTTTTTAGGTGCAGATCAATTGATAAACATTTTGTTGTTCTTTGGGATGCAGGATGACATAGGAAGAAGACATTAAATCTGTTTCAACATAGAGTGTTACTTTACCCAGTACCCTTTATTTATCTGAATGCACATCTATGCCAAGAAATAGCATAGTTCCCATGAACAACCAAAAGACTGAATTGCTAGCAATGCATTTAGAGATTAGTTTTCATACTATTTGTGAATATTCTTATTTTGGTGATTGACCACTTTTCTATCAAGTCCTACTTTTTTCTGATTTTGCTAATTTTGGAATTTCAACATTCTAGTATTTGCTTCTTTATACTCATAGTTCCAGTATCTCATACCTCTTGGCAAGTGAGAAGCCAAGTCATCTGCTCTAGGCAACTTTGCTACAATGTGAGTGGTAGGCTTCTTTTGGGACAGTTCATTGAGAGTTGTAATTGCCTTACATGAACAAGATGTTATAATTTGTGCTATCTTAAAGTTGCTTAGTGGGACTCGAGAACATTTCTTAGCCTCTAATTTAATTTGGAGCATACAATTTTCTCGACAGGTGGGATTCTTATAATGACCGGAGATGTTCTCCCTTGTTTTGATGCCTCAACCATGATTCTGCCTGATGATTCAGGCTGCATCATTACAGTCCCAATAACCCTGGATATTGCTGCTAATCATGGTGTTGTTGTGGCTTCAAGTGTTGGCATTACGAATGATGATTACTCCATCTGCTTGGTTGAAAATCTTTTGCAGAAGCCAACCTTGACAGAGCTCACTGAGGGCCATGCCATACTACATGATGGTAGGACACTACTAGATACTGGAATAATAGCAGTGAGAGGGAAGGCATGGGCTGAACTTGTTAAGCTTGCCTGCTCTTCAAGCCAAACCATGATATCCAAGCTTGTGGATTCCAGAAAAGAGGCAAGCAACAAAAGTTCAATTGGGTTTCTATCTTTTGTTTGGTAACTAACAAGTTGATATTTCATTACTGCAATTTTTAGTATGATTTACCTCTTTTTTTAAGTGAATGTATGTGATAAATAAGATTAGTGTTTTGGTTCTTAACAAGTTAATCTGGTAAATTTCTTTACTGTTATGCATTTAATAAAATCTTTCTTCCAAACTAATTGTTCTATATGCTTATAGCACTAAAGTGAGCATGACATAGAAAGCACAAGTGGAGCCTTATAAGCGATTGTTTGTATGACTGTCTATAGCTAAAAAAAGATGGAAGAAGACCAGGTTATTTGCAATTCCAATTTCCAAGTTCGATGTGCATATGGACTTACCAAAAGAAAAAGCTTCATAAATTGTCACAATTTGTACAGCTGCGGAATTTATTTAATGATACTATCCTATCCAGCTTAAGTGCCTCTCTGGTATTTGATGCATGCCAGTTCATATCATGGAATTTAGTTTTAGTCCTGGGAAGTACGTGTCCTGAGTCTTGATTATAGTTAGATATTAGTGACACTAGATTTTTTTTTCCAGCTTGTTTTGTTTGTCAATATTTTTGTTCCATTTAAAGAGGGCCAGAACTATGTAGCCAGACTTTTTTTAGTCAATATTAATCTCTATTGTAATTGGCCTCATTTAGTTAAGCTTGAAATTGGCTAGGACTGTTAATTAGAAAATTGAAGTGAGCTGGGTCTCTACCTTGGAGCAAACTGAGTCCTTAAAGGGCTTAAATTTGCGGACTTACTTTACATGGAAGAGGTTGTCTTTTGTCTTTGGGAGGGAAATAAGTGAGGGACTGACAACTGTCTCATTCCGTTAAAAGAGTCCTAATCAGAATTTTCTCATAGAAAATAATTGTAGTTGAAACTAATCAGGAAAGACATGCTGAATGGTCTGCCATTTTTCTCCTTTCTCTCATAGGGTCCAAGGTTGTTTAGAAAGAATGCACCTTTGGCGTACTTACAAGCACAGAAATTTGTGTACAAGAGAAATCTATGATATGAGATGGTTTTTTGGGTAGCTAGGCACTTTATATATCTCACTCCTTGTTTTTTTTTCTTCCTATTTCTTTCTTTAATATTGTTTTGTACTTTCTTTAACATCTTTTCTTTCATGTTTTATCTGTTACTTGGTCTTGGTTGCTATCTCCCTTCTTTTAATGATATGCTGTATATTCCAGCCTCATTAATGTATAACCACTATCGTGATGCTGCACTACATGTGTAGGACCTGACATTATTAACTAGGGTAGTCAGTTACCCACCATATTATCCTGTCTTTGCTGCAATGATTTTTTTTGTTCTCAAAGATGAATTTAAAGCATCATATCATGATTAGTTTTGTGGCTTCTACACAGTTCTGTAAGCTTTCCAAATTCCAATGAGCTAATTCATTTCATAACTAGTGCAGATGAGTTTATATGAAGATCTGGTATCAGCATGGGTACCAGCAAAACATGAATGGTTGCGGTCACGTCCTTTAGGTGAAGAACTTATCAATGCGTTGGGAAATCAGAAGATGTTCAGCTTTTGTGCCTGTATGTCTTTCTAGTCATTTTGTCAGATTCATATAGTTAGTTTCAGATACCTTTCTGTTGAGTTTAACAATATTTCTTTCTCTTTTTTTTCTGTGATTGCTCATATTACTAATGATATATTGAAATCAGTGTATGTTTCTTAACTGTTCCTTTTATAATTTGAAAAGTATGTCTTAACTGCACTATTTTACATACATTAGTCCACAATAACTGCAGTACTGTCTTTCCAAATGATCAATTTGTTGCATTTGATAACATTGCTTCTAAACCAATTCTATTATTTTTCACTGCTTCACATAACTCAGACAGTAAGTATCCCTCTAAAAGATGAATCTGTAGCGTTTGACATTGTCGGAGAATGTGGAGCAGACTTGTGTAATTTGGACAAGTAGAAATAGTCACTGGAAATTATGGAAATGATGGACCTTGATTCAAAATTGGAGCCCAAAGATCATCCTTTTCTTTAAATATCATGGACTTATAGGTTACTTCAGTTCTTTCCCATTTTAATATCCTAAAATACTCACTCTATTCACGTGTTATAGTAACTGCATGGAAAAAAATCGTTCATAGTTTTTCAGCTCTCTGGTTAAATCATCTCTTCCATTGTATCTTTCATATCTAAATATATAAAATCATTGAGATGCCTAAATTGCTATACTTCTGAAAGTAATGTTATCTAGGTGTACTTATATATCTAGCACGAGTAGCTCCTGCCTGCATTTCATGTAACATTCATTCCTTGTATCATGTACATCTTTCTGATTTTGTCGCCTGTTTTTGCTATTAACTTTTGTTTTTTGTTTATTGTTTCTAAACTGGAATCAACTGCAGCATGTATTTCTGTCAGATGTCTTATTTATGCATTTGTAGTATTATGGTCCTATTTGCAGTTGGATTGTCCTTCTTGCACTTTGGTACATCAATTGAGGTTCTCGATCACTTAGGTGGTTCAAATTCAGCACTAGTAGGCCGAAGGCACTTGTGTTCTATGCCAGAAACTACTTCTTGTGACATTGCTGCATCTGCTGTTATTCTTTCCAGCAAAATTGCACCTGGTGTTTCAGTTGGAGAAGATTGTTTGGTTTATAACTCGTCACTTTCTGGTCGAATACAGATCGGTTCACAATCCATTGTTGTTGGAGTGAGTATAGCGAGCTTAAACAAATATGAACAAATTGACAATTCAGCCCGATTCGTTTTGCCTGATCGTCACTGTCTGTGGGAAGTTCCCTTGGCAGAATCTTTAGGAAGAATCATTGTCTATTGTGGGCTTCATGATAACCCAAAAATTTCTGTTGAAAACGGTGGAACTTTTTGTGGAAAACCATGGAAAAAGATCTTGCATTACCTACAAATTCAAGAAAGTGACTTATGGAGTTCCTTGGCTGGCCAAGAGAAATGCTTGTGGACTGCAAAACTATTTCCCATAGTTTCTTCATCTGAAATGCTCAAGTTAAGCATGTGGCTTACTGGCTCAACTATTTACAACTGTCAAGAAATGCTTTTTCTATGGAGAAATTCACATCGCATCAGTTTGGAGGACTTGCATCGGTCTATAGATTTTCCACAGCTTTGCATGGAGTCCAATAAGCATCAAGCAGACCTTGCAGCTGGAATTGCTAAAGCTTGCCTTACCTGTGGTTTGCTTGGGCGCAACTTGTCTCAGTTATGTGAAGAAATTTTACAAAAAGGTACCATGGGAGTGGAAATATGTAAGGATTTTCTTACACTCTGTCCTATTCTTGAAGATCAGAACCATGGTGTTCTTCCTCAAAGCAGAGCATACCAGGTGCAAGTTGATCTTCTTAGGGCTTGTGAAGATGAATCAAATGCTCGTATATTGGAGCAAAAAGTTTGGACTGCAGTTGCTAGTGAAACTGCATCAGCAGTAAAATATGGAATTGAAGGTGCAAATGTCAATTGTTTTATTCTATAATTCCTACTTAACATGTGTTTCTACTGAAGTTCTTATTACCTAGACTGTGGCATTTTAATAAAGTATGGTCTTAATAGTAAGCATGATCGTGTCCTTTGTCCTTCCTATATCTGTTACTTATATTGAAAATTTCCAACTTGGCCTGTGACTCGAAAGACATTTTATGATGAGTTGCTTTTTCTGTCTTCATTTGGTTTTAGACATTTTTATTTATAATATTTGCATATGATTTCTTTGAATAAGAATGAGTTTGTATTTTTGATTTTGCATATGATGTCATAGTTAGAATATTTTTACATACACTTGGTGATTGTAATCATATGTAATGTTTTTGTATTTTCACTTATAATAAAAGTATCATCCCATATGCCTTTTATGTTATGCTTTTGCCTTTTAATTCTTTCCATATACACCCTCATAATCCTGGCGCTAGCATGTGTTTGAGTTATTGTCTGAGACTGAATTGCTAATTGTTTTGTCTATAAGACGGTGATACCTATGTTTATTTTATATTCCTCTTATTGTTGAGGTTATGTCAACTTACCCCAATATATGCTCTTAGGTGATTCTTTTGACTCCAAATGTGGAACTAATACTACATCAAAACTAACAAAGGATCTTGAAGATATTAGTTTCTGCCCCAAAAGAGCAAGTGTACAATTGCCAGTTCGTGTTGACTTTGTGGGTGGATGGAGTGATACACCACCTTGGAGCTTGGAACGCCAAGGTTGTGTTCTGAATATGGCAATAAATCTGGGGGGATCCCTTCCGATTGGAGCTGTTATAGAAACAACAAAAAGTTCTGGGGTCTTGATTGTTGATGATGCTGAAAATCATGTCTATATTGAAGATCCTGCCTCCATTTCTACACCTTTTGATAAAGATGATCCATTTCGACTTGTAAAATCTGCACTCCTCGTGACTGGAATTTTTCGTCACAAAGTATTGGTCAATTCAGGCCTACAGATTGAGACATGGGCAAAAGTTCCTCGTGGAAGCGGCCTGGGAACTTCTAGCATACTGGCTGCAGCTGTTGTTAAGGGGTTGCTTCGTCTCATGGAAGAAGATGAAAGTAATGAAAGTGTTGCTAGAACTGTTTTGGTGCTGGAACAAGTTATGGGTACAGGCGGTGGGTGGCAGGATCAAATTGGAGGCTTGTATCCTGGGATTAAGTGCACCTACAGCTTTCCAGGACAGCCATTACTGTTGCAAGTTATTCCTCTAGTAGCCTCGCCTCAGTTGGTGTCGGAGTTAGAACAGCGTCTGCTGGTGGTGTTTACTGGTCAAGTATGTCCCGTGTGATTTCTATTTTAGCATCTCTCTTGAGTTCTTATGTCTTTATTGATATCTAACAAATGCGCAGGTGCGACTCGCTAATCAAGTCCTACAGAAGGTAGTAACAAGATATCTGCGCCGAGATAACCTCCTAATAGAAAGTATCAAGCGCCTTGCTGCATTGGCAAAGCACGGGAGGGAAGCTCTGATGAATGGTGATATCGATGAGCTGGGCTACATAATGCTGGAGGCTTGGCGACTACACCAGGAATTGGATCCTTTCTGCAGTAACGAATTTGTAGATAAGCTTTTTGCTTTTGCTGAGGCCTACTGCTGCGGCTATAAGTTGGTCGGCGCCGGAGGTGGTGGCTTCGCCTTGCTTCTCGCCAAGGATGCGTCACGTGCCCAGCAGCTTAAGCAAGCACTCGGGGAGTCTTCCGAGCTAGATGTGAAGGTGTACAATTGGAACATTTGTTTGTCCTAATCCGATTATTCAACTTTGTGCTTATTTATCCAACCTCCACAGATGAATGTATGCATTGAAAATGTAACTTTATTGATCCTACTCCTCATATTTGCGAAATGAGGGAAGTGATGTCATGAATGGCAGATTCAGATCTGACAAGAGGAATGGAATAAGATCAGATTGACATTTTCATTTTGATTCTTTTTTGTGGGGTATCAGATCAGTCTGTGCTTGTAAGACTGCAGTGGAGGTTGTCCCAGCAAACATGTGTAATGTTGTCCAATCCACCATGGCCGGTTGGCTACATGCATGATCGACCAACTTAAGATCGGTCAAGAATGGTTCCACTAAAAATTAATTAGATCTACAGCATCAAATTCCATGATACACAGGTTAACTAAAAGCCACAATGTCAAAGGCTATATATACAAAGGAATTTATATCGACGACGTTCCTAAACATCCTTCGAGTGAGCAGCTGAATACATGAACCAAGTTCACTTCCTTGGCTTACTTACCTACTACTATCCATCCTCTTCGAGGAAATAACAGCTACATGAACTTAGGAATCTCACCAGTCTAATTAATGCATTGACAGATTTCTTCACATATATGCTGCAAGACATACTCGAGCTTCCTCATCGAGGTTGACCATATTTAAATGTAAAGATAGATAATGTGCAATCCTGTCGATAAGTTTTTGATCTTGGCATTTGGAGCTCAAGTCCATGTGTTAAGCCACTGCAATCTGTCAGATTTCGCTACTCGGAACAGAGATTGGACATTGCCGACAATTTTTAAGCATTGGAGCTACGTTCTCAATAACCTCGGTTGCCTGCTCACTATATTGAATACTGCTAGTGTGTTGCAGAAGTTGAACAAGTGACAAAAATATGTCCAGTCTGGTCACATCCCTGTTTGCCTGCAGTCGAACGATAAAATTTAAGAAAAAGAAAACATTGATTTCGCAAGAAACATTAGTAAGTTATTTGTGTACTTCCTACCTCGACCAAGAATCGTGCCCAAACTTTACGCTCGTGAATTTCCATCACACCCTTCAAGATCGTCAAACCCAATCCACGTATAATGTCTGCTATCTCAAGAAAGATTCCACGTTCTTCACAAAGCATCTGATACACAAACATATTTCAGATTCCTCAATAATGAAAACAGAAATAAACTGACTGTGGGTGGCAATTTACCTCAACTAGCATCTGGCCAGGGGGTGTGAGGTCCTCGACCATTATAGGACAGAACATGGTCTGCCCTGCAACTTCATATGCCCAGGTTGCACCATCACAACTGCCACTGCTAGTGTTGTCCTTTAAAACAACACCACTCTCCTCCACAATCATCTGTAGGTGCAAATAAAAAGAGAGACTATTGGATGACAAAGCACCATTTGTTTATGATGACTTGGATAAGCAATTCTGCAACTAAAAAAACTTAGCCATAAAAAAAAGAAAACCTTCGTACCTTTGGCGCTTCAGCTTGTTTGAGTTTATCGGCATACTTCATCACGCTTTGAAGAAAGAGCATGTGTTTAATCGTGCGATCCAGTAAAGCATCGATGCTACACTGTTAGCGTTGATGAAAAATAAGAATCACCAAACAGATCACAGCAATTATATCCTGAGAAGAATTCCAGAACAAAACTTGAGAGGCATACCTTAGCACCATTAGGCACAATCTCCCTTAATTCTTTAACACGGTCTTGTATCTGCTGACGATCTTTTGGTCTCGGTCGGGCACTTTCACCAGGCCTTGCCCTTTTCTTAACTACTTTTGCAGCTTCCTCGGGCTGATTGGGAAAAGAACTCTCATTATTCATACTGCAACAATCATCGATCAACAAACTGAAGTTGGACTTTGGCAGTGCTTCTTTCACAGATCCATGAATTATGTCCGATATACAATGAGGCAATAACACATTGGGAGTTTGACTTATGGATGGAAGGCACACAGAAGGAACCTGACTGTTGTATACTGAAGGACTACCAACATTTGTCACCATGGAAAATTGATTCTCCGTATCAGGATTAGCAATAGGATCGACACTTTTTGCAAGACAACCATGTCTGGGACCTTCACTGATAGTTTGACCATCTATGGTATTCAACAATTGGTCAAGAGCAGCCTCCGACTGCAGGCCATTTCTAGGACCTGCAGTCGAGCCCATCTGCATTTCTGAGAGGCAATCTGAAACACTGACACTAAAATTTGAGTAATTGTAATTGCCACCACCTGTTGGCATTACGATGTCATCCCAACATTGATGCGGGAAGTTGTTTGTACTCAGATCCAAGTCCATTGCATCAAAAAGGTCATAATCCATAAGTAATTTACCAGGTTCAATTAAAGAATTCTCCTGATTATGACTTCCTATAACTGCACCCGATGAGCTCTCAACTCGTATCCTAGAAATTTTACTAGTCGTATTGCAGATAATGGAATCACTTCCACCCAAATCAGGTGATGCAGAACTGGCAGCTAGCTGTTTTTCATTCATCTGTACAGTGAAATCATATCCAACATGCTCCGGTCTTTGATCAGTTAGATGAACCAAATAATCGTCTTTAGTATGAAGCAAGGAAGAACTGTCTGGTGTGGAGTCTCGAAAATTAGCAACAGAAGCACCCAAAAGTTCTGGAGCAAATGATGGAACATTGCATATGATTTTGGCACCACATAGATTGTGTGGCAGCAAAGGCAGCTTCTCAGACTCAGAAAGGCAAGCATTGCTGACCACTGAAAACCTTCCTTCAGTCATGGAATCTTGCAATCCATAGTGTTCAGATGATGAAGAGGAGTCCGCACATAGTTGATGGAATGCAGTCTTGCAAGGAGCAGAAAAAAATGAATTAGTATGAGGTGAGCTGGAACATCCCGATACACCTGTCCCAGAAAGCAGTCCTTGCTCCATGATTGGCAGATTAGGAATCTTAGCACAAGAATTTGGGTTAACACACGTAGCAACTGTATTTTCATGAGAGTCCAAACTGGACAGAGACTTTGTGCTTGGTGAAAGCAGGCCATGAGCTTCATCACTCACAGCATCATCTTGTATCGTTGGATTGGATATCGAAGTCCTGCTGCAGGAAGGTGATTTCTGCAATTGGTCGTATAAATATATAGATGCACCAGCAAAACTTGAAGTTATTGGCTTCGAAAATGCATAAGGATTCATGCTGTAGTGAGGTCTGAAATGATGAGAGAATCTTCTTGGGGAAATAGCAGGGGACTGAGAAGGTCCTTCTAAAGATTCCATGTCAGTCATCTGATTTCTATATTTTCCATAAAAGGATTGGGTGTTCTCAAAACCACAATAAGCATCTCCAGCAGAAACTGCAGAGGCAAATGCTTCAAGCTGATCACGAATTTTAGTTTCCTTAAGAGGATCAACATGAAAAAAGGGCTCTGACATGCTTCCTATCAGCTGAAATAAATCTTTAGCTTTATCAATGAACTCTGAACTTTCTGGAATCTGTAGGTAACAGATCAAAATCTATATCAGACTCAAGGAACACTAAGAAATGTTTTATCATATAGATTGAGCCTAATTTAATTGGTTGCATATGCGAGGAAAAAAACACATTTTGTACAAGACAAAACGAGCAACTTATCAACTATTTTGAGAATGATATCATAAGATGAACCATTTATCAACTAATAGCAACAAAAAAATTGCAGAGGGAAATATTCTAGACTGAATTCAAATAAACTATACATATCTTAATGGTTCATACTAAAAATTCCATTATCAAATTATCAAATTAATATAGTATGCATATATACGTACATATATATACAAGATTAGCAAAATTAGTTGATCGAAAAGTTTAGCCAGCACTCATAGAATATAGATAGATAGCAAAATCAAACATAGTATTTGGTGGATGCTTGAGTTTGGTGTTCTTGAGTTGAAAACTCAGGTATCTTGGTTAACTTATATATCAGAGCTCTAGCATCATAATCAGACATTGATCTTATTGTTCAAATTTTCCAGTGTTAATTCTGGAGTCATGCAAAGTCAAAATCACTTCAGGGCAATTATATTCATAGAAGAACAGTGTAGCAACACATGTAGCATTGGATATAGATTAATAAGACTCAAACACATTTGTTCTTCTCTATGACTTAGACCATGTCTCCTTTCATCTATAAAAGAAAATTATACAGACACATTTGTTAATATAAATTATAGTGATATATATCCTAATTTCCTTCAGCTCAAAGTTCAACCCTTATTTTTGTCATACTTATTTCTGAAAAAAACTGACCTTCCTTCATTGACATTCTATAGTCACTACGCCATACTTACTTTCATGAAGCTTACTTTGTTCAATGGCATAGTTCCTAAATAGGAACTCCAAATACTAACCTTCTTGGTGGAACCAAACTGCACTACACCAGAAAATTGTAGAGATGTAATCACAATTGTCTGCAGAATCGAACACAATCATCAGTACAATGTCTTGTGCAGCAGCAAACAGATGATCTCATGAATATACCAAAAAGAAAACGAAAATGTAGTTGCGTTGGCCATTGTTAACGAGCAAGCATATAATATGTAAATTACCACATACCTTGATTCCAGCCAAAAATTGATGCATCAAATCAACAATAACCTGACATTTGAGAAAGTAATCAAGAAAAATATTCAACACCATATACCAATAGGAAGCAAACAATCACCAGTTATAAAAAGGGAAAAAAATTATAAGAACAATATGTACTGCATTGATGTTAGTATTAAGCAAGAGTGGGGACCAATTCATGGATTCTGTCATTCTGTGGACAATATGTACTGCATTGAGGCTATGAATTATGTAAGGGGCATGCATGATTTCAAGTTCTTGTGTACCTTCTTATTTAAAGTTTGGAAATTTACATGTGTTACAGAAACAAAAGATTCTCCAATGAAACCACCATTCTCTTCTCAAAAATACAACAATTATAACTAAGACAGGACAAAAAAATTTGTATCTAGGAAGAAAGAAATAAACATGTACCAGGGGAGCTTCTGGATTGTTGACAGAGACGATTGGGTCGGAATTTGTGTCATACGCATCGTGGTAGATCCATTCATCTCTCCCACTTATAATACTTCCTCCGATACTCCTACAAAACAGATGCAGATTATGATATTGATTAAAAACAAAGCAACATCTGCTTTACTGTTAAGTACAGTTCTTCGTTCTTCAAAGTAAAATCAGTGGGTAATATTCACCCACTCTGGATGATTTAGAGAATTATTCTAACTATCGTACGCAAACAAACTCACTTCCAACAAATAATGAGGTATAAAGAAGCATGCTTAGACAGAGGCATTCAGGTGAGTATTAAAGACCTTATTAGCAAAAAGCTTAAAAGTGGGGGAAATTATGCTGTTTCAAAAGTCTTAATAGGAATTGAAGTCATGTGGGTGACGAGGAACAGTTCATGCAGTTGTGCTAAAACTACACACTACACAAACATTATCATAAAAACTGGGGAAAATGTAATCCAGTTAACAGATCAGCATATCGGTTCATCATTCATACCCTTCTCCAACCACGTGGACCCGATTAAGCATGTCCTCGACGACTATGCTGACCTGCTCCTCCCAGTAGTTATCTTCCACTACCAGTAATCTGCTAATGAGTTTGGCATCAGTGAAAGAAGTAGCAAGATGTTACACTGCACACTAAACATCCCATAAAAATCCAAAGGTAGTACAATTGCCGGAACCCATGTCATGGAGTAGCAGAAATCAATAGCGAAGAAGTGACACAACATTATTTCCATTGGCAACCCAAAAAGGACATGCTTATGCATAGAAGGGAAAGTACAAACAAAGCTATGATCTTTCGAGTGCTGTAAAAAGAGAAAAGAGAAAAGAAAAGGTATTTGGGGATAAAGAATGTCCTCTTATCACATTCAATCACTAAATCAACACTCATATATGCCAAGAAAACTTACGATCGACAAGAGAACACAAAAGTTGGATACACTCAAAGCAACAAAAGAGCAACTTTTAGCTCTTAATAGATTTGCAACATAGTGATGCCATGCGCCACAGAGCAACTCGCAGCCAAAACAAGTCAGTTCAAGAGACTCCAAACAGCAACAAAAGAAGCACAAAAATATCCCGAATTCAACACTCCAACGAACGAAACAGAACAGAGGCCAAAGCGACGTAGAAAGTTACCGTGGGTTGCGGTGGTCGACGCGCCAGACCACACCGTAGGACCACCCGTGGCGGCGGCAGAGCCCAGCGAGCGCCGCCCTCAGCTGGGGCGCCATCACCGGCCGATCACGCCCGCCGAAGCCCTTAGGCTCCCGCCTTCACCTCCTTCGCGTAGCGGGTCGGGTCAAGACACCGGCAACCCGTCGCGACAAAACCCGATCGTTGGTAGTTACGTAACAACTGGCGATAACGGCGGAGGGTTAAGATCGGCGATGATTTGGCGAGGCATGGGGACGACGCTCTTCACCGGAGAGAGAAGAGAGTTCCTTGAATTAGGCGGGGCGCATTATTTTGGGGTGGGAGAAATAAATGAGAACGAACGGGAGGAGTAATGGAGGTGAGAAGAAATGCGAAAAGGAGGCGACTGAGATCTTCTCTTTTAACATGGAGAGGAGATGAGAGGAGAGGACTGAGCCGGTAAATAGACACGATCACCTGCAGCTGCCGGTTCCATGACCTGCTATAGCCGGTGCCCATGTATATCACTGTCACTAAATTTGAAATTACCGTATCAGATTTTTAGTGCTTTCATTTTTTTCCTCTCATTACGTCAAAAATAATCATTTAAAGATCCATTTAATTTTGGTCAATACGATATCGCAAACAAATATGGAGAAAAAGCTTTTACAAATATACAATAATATTCACTCCAAAGGAAAACAGAGATATTCTACGTCTTATCAACAACATATGATACGACAAAGCCCAATTCCCAAAAGCTTTATACTCTGAGAGCTTGACCGTGTTTGAATGTGCGGACTGCAGTCACTCTCTCTCTCTCTCTCTCTCTCTGTCCTGCATCCTTTTCTTTTTCTTCTTGAACTCCCCAAAGACCTCTCAGTAGTTTCTGTTCATCTTAAACTTCACTTTGACACCAAAGAACACCGAACCAGTCGCTTCCCACTGGACAACCCTAAGAAAGCTCATGGTTGCTCATCGCTGTTGATGCTTGGGAGTTTGCAAGCAGGCTTTTTACCTTGCTACTACACTTTACCCAGTGACGTGAGAAAGGACATGATCTGAAAACTTCCGTAGCATGTTCCAGGATTCTTTTGGAATTCAATTTCTCTACAGTGGTCGGACAGGTCAATCTTTTTACTGCATGAGGCAGGCAATGTAGGCCGACCAAGTTGCATGCAACTCTTCCCAGTAACCAATTCCGAAGCCTCGATATGAAACACAAGGGTGCATGAGGCAGGCAATTAACCATATCTATCTACGTATTACAATATAGTTTGTGAGCTTTGAGTAGCTAACCTACTCTCTCTCTCTACCAATCTGTTCGATCGTTGCTGCTGCTACTGTTTTGGTCATAACTCTCAGGGCTATAACCTAAAGTTTACTCTCTCTCTCTCTCTGTGTGTGAATTGGACAGAGACTGTGGTGTCCGAGGTCCACAAACAGATAGCGGAGGGATCATCCATCATAGCACATAATGTGTGTCAATGGCAATGGCCTGAGCACTATCGTTAAGAACGGAGAAGATATCTCCGCCTCTCCAGTAATTGGAGCCCCACATTGTGCAGGAATCTTGACTAAAACGCTCATTCATACCTTGACAGCGCCACTTCCCTCCTCTTCCTTTGTTTTCCCTTGTCTTGAGGAAAAAGAAGAGAAAGGGATCGAGGAAATATCCAACAACACAGAACGTTGCGTACCAAAGGGATACATATATAGATACCAAGATATGTCGTCATAGGCTTATCTGGCAATTGATAGTCCTCAACTTACACCTACAGCCCCACAAGAGGAACTTATTGGCTTTTGACTTCATCAGAGACTCTCAGGGGGGACAGCCGCAAGTGATTACTGTGTTCTTGGTGATCCAATCATCTCGGTTCACATATGATTGAGAGCCTATATACTAAGGGAATTTTCTAGGTTTTCTTTCTCGGTTTGGATGCCAGCTTTGGCAATTATTTCATGGATATTTGCACCTGAGAGATCAACCCTAACCTGCCCACCACCACCATCATCATCATCATCATCTTAGGGGTCGATAAAGCTGGATATGTAGCAAGAGAGAGAGAGAGAGAGCACTCCATTGCTGTACCAACACCAGCTGCTGCAAACATAAAGCTGTTCCCATTATTCTTGGCATCAAGCCCTATAATTTTGTCTGCTCAAGCTCTGCAAATGTTCCCCCTCATCATGGTCGTTCACAGCAAGGTCAATGACTTCGAAAGTGCTGCTCTTTTTCGTTTTGGTTTCATTATATTTGCAGATAGGTTTTGCTAGGGATGAATGGTCCTATCGTAGAAGACAATGATGCGAGTCCATTAGAATCAACTACGGCCATTGGTGGACGTGATGCATCGTTAGAGATTTCTAACTAGCAGATTACATTAGTGTTTAGCAGAATGACACTGTTCTTTGTGTCACGATGGAGGCATTTAAAGGTCCTTTTCGCGAAGCAATCATGTTCACCATGCCATAATTAAGATCTCATACTTGCATATGGTAATCAAAACCATGTAAGAGATTTAATGTGTAATATGATCATCACATTCTCAGTAGATTCCGGTGACCCCACCACATATATTTTCTACTTTCTCGTATGATGATGATTGAATTCTTAGTAGCAAGCGTTTAATTGTTATTCTAATAGGTAATGGCATTCCTACTTTGCACCCGTGCAGGAATTCATGTTATATGGTCAAGATAGGAGTGGATTAGCCAAGATTAGGAGGTTGAAAGCTTTCTCTTCCTAATATGGAACAAGGATCCACTAAACCATTGTGAGTGGGAGGAAAACTTTGATTTAAGACAAGAAACAATTTGAAGTCGATTTAAATGGTGGATAAGATGTGGCATTGCCTCTCCTGTGGAATGTGAAGGAAGATTTGGCTCCTTCCATAAAGATGACAAGCGTGGTTGCCTCAAAAAGCGTGTTGGAGGTCGCATTAATTGCACAAGCTTGCACTCCTTCTGAGAAGTCAAACACGGTTGTTTGATTCTGCTTGGAGGAACGCAGGTGGATGGTCACGTCGTGTAGCCATTTCCTCAAGCGGCAGCCAGTGATCACTGTGAACAACAGTTCATGCCTTTGTAGCGATCTCCATGCACGTATGCTGGAGTTCTTAATTGGGAGGAGGAAGCTGATATCCAGAACGTGAGAAGTGTGCGGTTGAGAGTGCCGTGGAGATCACGAACTCCTCCTCTCTGAGGAAGAGTTCTGATCCAAGATAAGAGAGGATGCCGAGATGCAAGTATGGAAGCATAGACTGGGAGGGCGTGGGCCGCGCCCACGCCCACGCCCACGCGCCCGCCGGTGCATATGGACTGTAGGTGGTAGATGACGACGATGGTGATGGGTTTGGGGTGGTGGTGCATGCGTGGACCACCCTGAACGAGCAATACAGACACATGCATCGGCAACACCGCCGCGGGATCGGCTCTTTGGACCGGTCGGCATCGATTGGGGGATTTGAGGACCACCAACTCGCGATGTGGATGTTTGGATGCGACTGCAGATGGCAAAAGGAATGTGGTGACGATGACAAATCCTCAGGTCATTCATCATTTCTGGATGACGGATTAGATCCACCAAGCCGAGAAAATGTCGACTTGATTCATGTTTACACACCAAGTTCCTCATTCGATGATGAATGGGTATATGAGAGTTTGGTACGACGCGTGAGCCGCACCTCGGAGGGATTGGCCGTGCGAGACCGTTCAGAGCAGACCAAAATTAGACACGATTAAGAAGGGGGATTAGAATACGTCATCTCAGAAGGGACGCCGGAAAAAAGCGCCGCCGCCTAGACGCAAGCGCCGTGGGCCAACCACGAGCCTTGTCGGCGAGGGTGACGTGATCCCTCCCCGTCGGCCTGCTTCAATCTCGAGTCCGCGAGCCGCGCCGCTGGCGCAGCAGCGCTTTGGCCGCCGGGGTTGTGGGGGAAGGCAAAGGACACGCGCTATAATTACGTGTTGCGTGGATGATGATGATGATGGTGATGATGAGGCCATGGTAGCGTAAGCAGTAAGCAGGTCGAGTAGTTAACGCGGTGATGAGACACGATGAGACTCCCTTCATCTTCCTTTAATCTTCGCTTGCAGCTTTTTTAGCTTTGCACTGTTCCATCTTTTTGTTCTCTTTCTATCGCACTCACTTCATTGTTTGATATTTCTAATTTAAAATACTCAAATCAAGATAATAATAATAATAATAATAAATCTATTAGACTCTTATAATATTATTAACTTCAAAAATATTTTTATAGAATCCTTCCAGATAAATTTTTTACTATATATATTAGGAATTATTTAACTGTACGAAAAAAAATTTATTATTTTATTAAAAGAAATCTTCGCTCCTAATATGTATAAATAGAAAGAACATGAGAAAAAGCTCACAAACTCGGTAATCATTGCAAGTATACGAAACTAAGAGATTATTATAATAGTTAGTTTAAATTAGATTCAAAGTTCTTAGATTCATCCAACACAACTTCTCTTAATGTACAAACTGCTGCTGCTGTTCTACCAAAAGGCACGGTAGTTCTATCCCATACATACTGTACAAGGCTATGAACGGGGTGGAGAAAGAACAGACAGAGGAAGAAGTGGTGAATGATGAAGCTGGAGACAAGATTAGGATTTGCCATGAAAGTGAATGATGAGGAACTACAAAGCAGTCCATGAAATGCTATATCAAATGCTTTCCTCCTCAAGAGTAGAGAACCCTATATTATTTTGCTGGACGTCAGTATATACAAGTATTGTCATCTTTTAGAACTATATATAGATAGATAGATAGATAGATAGATAGATAATCTCCATCCTGTTGATGGATTATCATATATAATCTAATGCCTGGCTATGGAATCAATGCAAAGACTATAGTTGGATGTACAAATTTGGCGAAGATGAGGCAAAAAATTAATCCTCCAAAACTATATAACACAACTTATTCCTTGGTTTGCATAAAAGTTTACTTGAACTATTCAGCATTCGAATAAGATCGATGCTCAATCAACTAGTCTGGTGATGTGTATCTGAATTATTTTATATAGGCCAAGGGTTTGAATCCTCACACTCAATCCATCAATTATTTGATGAATTTAAATTCAAAATTTTATCATTTCTTTACATTCATGAACAAGTTGAGAAATGTTCATGGGCTTCTTTTAGGGGAAAATATATCAAAGGCCCGGCCCGTTAGCAGAAAACAATGTTCTCTCATGAATTAATCTTTTTTTTTTTTTTTTGGCTGCCAATAGTGTGTTGGTAGAACATATTATATTAAGTTGGATGGAAAGATCTCTCAGATTTCGATGCTTCGATGCGTACAAGAGAAGATGATCATCAGGTTTCCTGACTTGATCTCTCCGAAGTTCAGATTAGTATAGTTTCAAAATGAAGAATATAAAGATCCGATAGAGAGAGAAAGGAGAAAAAAAAAACATGTTATTTATAGTGCAAACTTCCTATTTATAAGTGGTTATGAAAATATTATTCCAATGGAATATTTCCATTTCAATGGTGCTGATGTTGGAGATTGGACACTGTGAATTTTGTCATTATCTATAATATTGCTGTCTTCATGTTAAGTTCTTTACTCAGATAATATCTCTGGTCGGCTTATAATTCAACAAGCTTCACAATTCGAATTGAATTGATGTCCAAATCTCATTCAACAAAAAGAAATATATATATATATATATATAATAAATACTTTTTCGATCGATTCGGATTGCATGCACCAGTCCGAACTTACGTCCTCCTACTTCAGGTGGCTAATAAATGAAATGATACACTAATGCAGTGCTACTCAGTGAAGGAATCGCATGCTGAGTCACCGTCCAGTGAAGGGGACTCCCATGGGAAAAAGAAGAGTGCCAAAAGAGAGAGATCATTCTATCAGGTACGTTGTTTTTGGTGCATGAAGACAAATGAAGCCTCGGAACTCGGTGAGTGATGTTGATCGAAGTTGATCACGTACTGCTCGTGATCTTTCACTCTTATTGCATCAAGTCCTTTATACGTTCCGAGCGAAGTGAAGGGAGATCGAGAGAACACAGAGCACCGGAATAAGAGGCCTGACAAGTTGACGTGTTGATCCTTAGTGACCCGTACATCAGAACTGAAACATGGAAACCTGCGTTCGGAAGTGGTGCTACCAAACATTCAATGCAGTAGCTGCAGATTTCCTGTCATGGCCCAGCCTTCGACTCCCTCGGCTGCATCACTGGATGGATTTCCTGTCAGATGACATTAATGCATCTATGTAAAGGCACATTGACTTGGATCACACGTTGTATCCTTGATGTCTTCTTCTACGGTGACCTTCTTTTCGAAGGTGAGGAAGAAGTAGAAGAGAAGGCAAAATATCCATGGCTTTTTCTGTGGTCGAGAGAAGAAGGGATGGTGACAGAGGCGTACTGAGACCAGAGAGTGGAGCTCAGAGAGCCTTCTTCTTCCTCCTTGGCTCGAGACTGCTTGGGAGGTCCACCATTTCATTTCCTGGCGCAATTACCGGGCATGGATTCACATGCAGCAAGCCAGAAATCAACCAAATCATTATGATCATGCGAGGTGACATGGAGTGGGTGGGACGCTCTACTCGATGCCTACCCTGCTGCTTCATAGTTCTCACAATAGTTTGAGAGGAAAGATTAACTTAATCCATCGTGTGAAGGACTGGAATGTCAGTGACAAGTCGACAAAACAGAGGTTCTGATGGTGCCAGCATCAGTGCTACACTTCACTCATTCTCAAGCTCATATGGCGGTCATCATCTGCATTCTTAAGTAACATGCAGTCCAAGATGGTGTCAGCATCAAAAGAATGGGGAATCATTCTTCAGCCCACATCCCTAGGGGAATGTTTGTGAGGGGGAAGATGAGCATGGTAATCATACATGGAGAAGGTGTGATGTGAGTGGGTGCAGGAATCAGGGGATGTGCTTTCCGATATAATAATAGGACAGTGGCCTGTTGTGCCACTTGTAAATAACCTAACACGAGTATATATATATAATCCATGTGAAGGGAAAGTACTATACCTACTTATTCCTTCTCTCTAAGCTGCTCTTGGTGGTTTCATAGCTGGAAGAATCTCGGTTGGGATGATGAGACATGACATCTCAGAGCTGGTGCAGATGGCAAAGAAAAATGACAGATAAAAGAAAGCCAGAAAAATAGAAGTGCATATCGTGGAGATGGTTGTCTTCCCCTTTGTTCCACTCTTGGTCAATACTCTGATGCAAATTCTTATGACTTCTTGTACAAGCAAAAGGTGATATCATAGAACAGAAAATTCTTTTGATCACACACCCTGTTGAAGCCAACCTAAAAAGAAGCTTCACATGTCCATGGTGATGAGAATCACATAAACTGGAGACTGTAGGAGAAGGAAAAGCTAGTGATGGAAAGAAACGGAGGAGAAAGAACTGCATGCATGCGTCCGCTTGCCTTCTGTTGGTCCTGAGCAAATTCCAGACAGAGTCATTCAACACCATCATCTGAAATCAAACCAAATAAATAAACACGCACTCTTTTTTGGCCTTTCTGTTTCTTCGTTGAGATCACGGGATGCTTCTTCTACCATGAGCCGCCTCCACCTATCATCCCGTTCCAGAAACCAGGAGGATGGCCACCATGGCCCCGACTGTTCTCGAACTCAGCAGCGGTGCTTGTGTGGACCACTGGCTTCACATCTTCAAAGGGGAACAACAGCCTTCCACCGGCGCTCTCCTGCACCCCCTGCAGAGCCCCATACCCACCACTGCTCCCTTCTCTTCCTTCGCCTCCGGCAATAGCTTCCATCGGGAAGTTAAGTGCAGGAGCTCTGAATTCCTGTAGCTCAAACCCGGTCGGGTATTCCGGCAGTGGCATCGTCACGAATGGGCTGAGCCCTCTCATAGTCATGCCACTCCTCAGTAGCTCCATGGCAGAGAGAGCACCAACAGCATTGCATGGGTTGCTGCAGTTTCCAGTACCGCTACTGTTGCTGTTGACGGTACTGCTCTCCAAACCGGGGAAGCCGTTGAAATCAGGGAGTCCGTGGTGGGGGAAAGCCAGGTTGAGGTCTTGTCCGTCATGGAACTTCTGAGAAGCAGAGAGGGAAACGCGAGGGGGGATGAGGTCAATTGGTAGCTTCTTGGGGTTTGAAACTATAGAGGAGGTCGCAGCGGTGGAAGAGGTGGTAGCGGAGGTGGCGCTGGTGGTGGCGGCGGCGGAGGAGAGGGAGGGCCGCTTGTTCTTTCTTGAGCCACCACCCACGGGGACGTTTCTGAGGGACCCGCCATCGGTCCAATACCTCCTGCAGGTCTTGCAGAAGTACCGTGGCTGAGTGAGGCTGTAGTTGTTGTAGTAGCAGAACTTGGTGTTGGTGGAGTTGCACCTGGGACAGTGGAGAGCCTGTTCCTTCTGCGGCCTGATCCTCCTCTCCGTCACCTGAGGCCTGGCTGCGCTGAAAGTACTGCTCGCAGTGGCGGTGGTGGTGGTGACGGTGGAGGAGGAGGAGGCCACCATCTCCATCGACTTCACCAGCCCTATGTCCTGACAACACCCACATCCCCATAAGAAAATTTTAGGCGCAGCTATCCAAGGATAACACATACTTACTACAGATATATAAGATTTCCAAAGAAAAGACACATCAAACAGAAGCTTGTAGGCAAAGAAAAAGACGAAAGGGAGCAAAGCAAAAGAACGATGAAAGAGAGATCAGATGCTCTTTATGCATCAACAAGATCAAAGCAAAACAACCCTTATCATGTCACTGCTTTATTGCACAAGCTAGAGAGAGAGAGAGAGAGAGAGAGAGAGAGAGAAGGAAAAGTAGGAAAATAAAGTGATTTGCTGCTTTCAAGGATTAAAGACGGGAAGCACGAGAGAATTGAAAGCTAAAAGCCAAAGGAAAAGACGAGCAAAGGAGAGGATGCACCGGAAAAGATCTGTGAAAGAGTTCCAAGCTTCCAACACAAAGATCCACAACCACCCGTGTCCTCGAAGATCCGCACCAGGCAACATAAAATCAAAACTGAGGTGCAGCACATCCAGATCTCGAGCTCATGGATCTTACCTGATGCCACGGAGCAGTATCCATGCAGGGAAAGCTTCACGAGGCCCGGGCCGAGGAGCAGTATCCAGAAGGAAGCCAAAGAGGGACGATGAGAAGAAGAGAAAGCAGCAGGTGTCTCGAGACAAGGAATACTTAGAAGAGTCGGCAAAGCAGCTGCGGCAGTGGAATGGTGATGTGGTGGTGCTGTCTTCCGTAGCTTTTAGAGAGACAGTGGTAGAGAAAGGAAACCATTTCTATTGTTCAAAGTCGTGTATGATTCTTTGGCTGCTATTATAATGTCAAAATTTTCCAGATCGCTGTGTGTGATTCTACCACACTTTTGCCAATGGTGTACCAGCGACTTGGGAAGTCCGTACGACCCGTTGTTCCACATGGGTGCGTGATGACGTGGCACGCGCATCCACGTGACACATGGGTCCGCCATTCTGGACTGGTTCATATTAAAATTTTATATTATATTAATAATATTCATAATTTATAATAATAATAATTATTATTATTATTATTATTATAAATCCTAACTATTTGGGATCGATCAGAATTTTTGTCACCATTCTAAACTTAACAATATATTTATTATTATTTTTAGATCATCATTTATTTCTTCTCTTATCATTAATCTCTATCGAATCGATACCCTAATTATTCATGAATAAAATATTTTTTATATTTCATAATAATTTCATACATCAATCTCAATAACATAAATTATATATATATAATTTTAATTATTATTCTCGAAATTATAAAAGTATTGATCATCATATAATTATTTTTATTTTATTTTATTTTTAACCTTAAAGGTATCCTACACATAAGACGTTCTATAATCTTAGTCATCTTGGTTTTACGATATTAATATAATCTTCATTAGATTTGATATAATTTTATGTTAATTATTAATGATCTAAAAGCTATTGTAGAAAGGAGATGGCTCAATTAACTAAATTACGTGAAGGGACAAAGACATCTTATTTACCAAATCTTAAAGGTACTGATCTCCAAGTTGGTCTTCTTCTTCTCGTGTTCTCTCTTTCTCTCTGACAAAATAGCGAACAGTTTTCGCGCAAGTCATGAAATGACTCGTGCACGTTTCTTTGTCTAATTCATAATTAAATGCGATGGACACTGAGTTGAGTTTAGCAAGAAGACTATTAGCAGAGGTTGAGACTTTACTCTAATGGTTGCAGACCAAGCAAAATGGCAACTCCACAGACGTCACAAGATCCGCCACTGTCAATCCGATTCCTTAGTGCTCTCGTGCTAGCTGCTGTTGTTCTCGTCTTCCATGGCGTTGGTTGTACCTCCATTTGGGACTTAGTGGATGGGTTTGGTGCATCCGTGACTCGGTGATCCTCCACCAAAGGAACAACACAACACATCTACAAACAAATAGTTAGTAGTCCGAATGAGAAATTTTTCTTCGACGTACAAAAAGTGTTTAATCAGGTAAACTATATATTTGTCTTTTATTATAGATTCTCTCATTTTCTATATACATGTATGAAATGATATTGTTTAAAGTTTTTTTTTCTTCGATTAAGTCTTTTATTTTTTGGATGAAATCTAAAAAAAAAAAAAATCTTTAAAATTTTTTTATTGAAAAGACCAATATACTCGTATCTCTATTGGACTCATCATTGCCATTACCTCTTATCTGTTTTATCTTGTCGAACCTATCTCACCCTTGCATGATGAAAGAGAAGATTCAGTGGGGTCTAAGGAGACGATGATGATTCTCACGTAACGAAAGAGGGGTACTACGATGACGACCGTCGCGAAGGGGAGGGTCTGATGGGTCGTCATCGTCACTTATTGTATAGAGATAGAGGTGACAATAAATCTGATAAAAAGAGACGAGAAGAGATGGGAGGTGAAGATGAAGGCAACGATGACGATAGATACAAAGGGAGCCAAAGGTAAAATAGTTATTAAAAAAAATGAAACACTTTACAATTTTTTTAAAAAATTGGAGTTACAATTTGTCAGTTTTTTTTTTCAAGAATTCACTCTCTTTTCGTTATATTCTCTTTTTAGTTTCCTATCTCCAAGTGCGTCAGGTAGAACTCTTTGAATTCTCAACTACAGCATCACCAAAGCATACCTGTGAGAACCAAATCTGATTCTTTTGACATTGTCCATCGCACAGAAAAAGAGAGAGAGAGAGAGAGATTCAAGTCCTTTGAGTACTTTTAAAGGTGACTATTTCGTATAATAAAGTACAGAATTTTTATCATGGTCCCACAGCCGTGGTGTGTGGATACGAACAGGTGTATTTTCTCGTTCAAGTGTTCTCCACCACCGAATCGTAAAAGCCGGAATGCGAACCTCAAAAATCAAGCCACATCGTGAGGCCAAACTTTATCTGGATTTTGTTCCTCCACTGGTGGCTGGCGGATTCCAAGTCCAACCAAATCCTTGTTAGATTTGATAGTGTGGAAAAAGAATGGACACAAAGTCAAACTCAGCCTCCCCATCCCTGTCCCCTTTGCAGATGAGAAGCCATGAACAGCCCATCCTCTCCTCACCCCTGCGCACGGCGTCCCTTCTCACAGCACCCACCACTTCAAGGTTACCTCGCCCAAAAGGCATCATGATGGGCAAACTACGCGAGCACCATAATTGTTTTCGTTGGAGCAGTTAAGGATGCGAAGAAATGCGGCAGGGAATTGAAATGCTCAGCCGACTGCACCTCAACGTTGAAGTTGTCATTGCGCTATCTTCGCCTTGACATCATCGGCTGTTCCGAAGAAGTCATCGAGTGGATCATTAAATGCTGAAGTTGACAGCCTTTCTCTTCTTTCTTTTGACTGAGAAAAATACCTGAGAACCAGAAGAGATGATTAAAACAAGGAAAGCATCTCACAACTTGTTAGCTACGGTACGTTGTTGCCCAAGAAAGGAAGTGTAGGACCGACAGCGTATCCATCTTGGATCCTCCATTCCACTGTCACGTTTCCTACTGCTTGGCTCACTCGAATCATGAGGTTCTTCAGTGTTCTGTAGATTGATTGACCCAATACGTAGCCTTCCTTTGTGCTCGTTGCACAGAGATGAGAGAGAACAAGTTACTATCGACGGACATATTGGTGCCTGTGTTCTTTCGTTGAGCAATGCGCTCATGGTGGCGGGCTCACCAAATCATAGCTCACTTCGTGAATTGGCTGCGACCGACCACCCCAAAGAAGGAAATGGACGGTGGTTGGGACGCTGTCCTGTTCACCATCTCACGGACACAGGCGTCCTCTCCAAGCTAAAGCTTCACCGCCCCTTCCCCCCTCCGTCGTGACATCCGAGTCTAAACCTCTCCCTGTTTATTATTTATCTATTTATTTATTTATTCTTATTGTAATTCAACGTATGGTGTAATTACCGTTCGGCCCTACGACCTCCGTCATCGACGTGGCAATTGCTTTGCGATTCGCGCACGATCTCGATGAATGTCATCATCGAGAGCGCGTGCAGTGACTTCGATGAACGGCTAGGATGCTCCCAAGTGGCATCTGTCAAGATTCGTGGACGCCGACCACGTGTGAGTCTCGCGTTTAGCGAGCAATAGTGGATTGTGGAATACGTTTCTGTAAATATTTGTGTGTGTTTATCCATTGCCTTTAAAATTGGATTAAGATCTTAATCAATATTATCGAAGTTTAAATTACCAGACGTGGCATCTGCTGTGGCATTCGTGGACGATCTCGATGAATGTCATCATCGAGTGCGCACAAACACTTCGATGGACGTCTGGGATGCTCCCTTGGGACCTTGGAACGTGCCTACATGGATCGCAAGTGGCACCTGTCAAGATTCGTGCGGCATCTTAAAAGCGTGAGATTTCTATCGGTGGACGCCGACCACGTGTCAGCCTCGCGTTCAGGGATCAATAGTGGAATACGTGTCTGTAAATATTCGTGTTTATCCATTGGGTTTAAAAGGGCTTAAGCTCTTAATCAAGATTATCTAAGTTATGCTTAACTTTAAAGTAGCTGATACGTGGTTCCATCTATGCCGGTAGGGCGTTTCAGCAAGAAGGCAGTAGGCCGCAGGCGATTTCCGTCTTTTGGTCGAGTGAGAGAGGAAACGGGATCGGATTTTGGCACTAGCAGCGGCAAGCCGGCGGCAGATAAAGAAAGAGGAGAGGGAAGGCAGCGGCAGCAGCGGGAGGTGGAGAGAAGGATGAAATAGGACGTAGCAGTACCCACGCGGAGAATGGACAGCGAATCGAGATAACATACATCGGACGGAGAGCGAGTGTGAGCGAACGTGGAGGAGGAGGGTACACTCGAAACACTCCCAACCTTGTTCTTCCCGCCGCGCGAGCTCGGAACTGGGGACGAGGGAAGGGAGGGAATCGGAGAGCCGGGATTGCTGCGGAATATGGACCGCTTTGGATCTGACGGGTGTTCTCCTAACCCGATGGGCGTCCAGGTGAGGTGCTCCTGTTCCATTCGGCGTCGTACGTGGAATGTTGTGGTGGATTTGTCTATTTTGGGTCTAAATTTGTTCTTTTCGTCTAAATTCCTGTTTCCTATTCATCAAAATCGAATCTTGATCCCTATCATTCCCTGGCGAGATTAGGGCTTAGGAGTCTTCTTGGTTGGGGAATGAGGTTTTCTCACGGGTTGGAAAAGTCGGTATTTCCGTTTCAATCAATGAATTCTTAGTTTACTATAACGAAGCACCGGGCGTCACGATTCATTCCCTCTGGTTGCAACTTGTGATCAGTGTCGCAATCGAAGCAACCCTAGTTGCTGATTCTATGGTGATTGTGGAGCTTTGTTTATCTCCCCTTAACTGATTCCGCAGCCGAGGGAATGAAGGTCGTGTTTACTAGTTTATAATTGCATGGATGGTTTTCTTTTCTTGAGATGATATCCGTTTCCTTTTCATGGTTTTGAAACGAGGAATTGTGGCTCTAAGTTTCATATTTCAGGAAGAAGAGGAGGATCTGTTCTTCGAGTCGCAGGAAGACGTCTTGTCCGTGTTCGATTCGTGTCTGGGCAGCCCAACAAAGGATGATTTCTTGCTGGAAGATCAGTTCGTTAGCCAAGGGTCGATAGGTCCCCTGTGCGATGTCTGGATTACGAGTTCCGATGGCGCGAGGGAACGCCGATATAGGTTCATGAGATGGATGGGCATAGATCTCATGAACGGCTCGTTTCTGAGTTCCTCTGATCCGGATGGACAAACGCAGGTCGATGATGAGATACAGACAGATACTGATGGGATCATGTCGAGTTCTGGGTCTGTGATGAGAGGCTTTGATATAGATAATAAGTATTCAATCTCCAGCGGGTCTACAGAGGATGAGCACCCATCCTGCAACGAGGCCTTGGAAGAGTGCTTGGTGTACAGAATCAAGAATTTGGATGATAGATTCGTAAGTCCTCCTAAAGTTGGTTCAAATCATATTGTACCATTTGATGAATTCAAGGGAAGTTCGGGTCCATCATCTTTAAACCAGCAGCTCATGCTTCGAGAAGATAAAGCTTCAAGCAAGTCTGACAGTTCAGTGAGGAGGAAGAGACCTGGTTGGCTGAGGAAACTGGGTGCTGTTGCTTGCATTGTGGATAGGCAAGGTGAGGAGAGTAATTCATCTTTTCATGACAGCGATAAGAGTGGTATTGCTGGGTCTGGGAGAGTGAACGTTAAGCCTTGTGGGAAGCGGTCCAAGGAATTCTCTGCAATCTACAAAATGCAAGATATTAAAGCACATGATGGTGCGATCTTCACCATGAAGTTTAGCCCTGATGATCAGTATTTAGCTAGTGGAGGTGCAGAAGGGATTGTGCGTGTGGCATGTCATGGTTTGTGAAAGGACAAATGAAATTAGCATCCCTGACGATGATCCTTCTTGCATATACTTCACAGTGAATCATAGTGCTGAATTAACTCCAGTGCATGCTGATAAGAAGAACACGTTCAAGTCCAGGGATATGAGGAGAAGTGCGGATTCTGCTTGTGCTGTTATCCCCCCTGATGTTTTTCGGTTATCTGAGAAACCACTGCATGCATTCCATGGGCATGATGCAGATGTGCTGGATCTTTCATGGTCATTGGATAAGGTGTGCAACCATCTTTAACAGCTCACTTTTAAGCTTACATTTCTCACTTTTGCTTTCAAGCATCCCAAGAATTAAGTTATTTGCATGCAGCATCTATTGTCATCTTCCAAGGACAAAACTGTTCGCCTATGGCAAGTTGGATCTGGTAGCTGCCCCAAAGTTTTCTCCCATATCAACTATGGTGGTTGCTTGTTAAAATATGTTTGTGTATTTTTTTTGTCAATCCTTTTGTTGTAGTCATTGTGATTTATTCTGCTTTATTGTCAAATAAATAATGCAGTGACATGTGTTCAATATAATCCTATTGACGAGAATTACTTCGTAAGTGGATCTATAGATGGGAAAGTTCGTATTTGGAATATTTCAAGAGGTCAAGTTGTGGATTGGGTTGATATTAGGGAAATAGTCACTGCAGTTTGTTTCCGCCCCAATGGGAAGGTATATGTTAGTCACTTCAGCTTGTGACCATTTTCGAATATCGATGTTCAAGAAAATCTATTTAGTAATATTTCTTGGTTCTTATAGGGAGTGGTTGTAGGGACCTTGACGGGTGGTTGTTGTTTTTATGATGCACCAGGTAAATGTTAACCTGTTAACAAATACAAAAATTATTTTGTTTGCATTTTGCATATCATTGCATGAGCGATACTTGGATCCTATCTTATTATTTTTGTTATATGTTAGAATATTTCAGCTTGTCGAAATATTCTGGCATGTTGCTGTTGTTGTTAGAATATTTCAGCCTGATAGTTATAGTTCTAGCAGGAACCTAATTTGGTTGTTTTGGCAACCTTTGGTTACAATTTATGTTTTATTGATTATGCCATCTGAACATGGGTATATCTCAAGTTATATGGTAAAGGACTTTCTTCTACTGCAGCTCCAATGGTTACACATATTTGTAATTTGGAAAGCCTCACAAATTTCAGATGAAGATGTATATTCTTGGTAGTGGAACCTTAATATGTTCGGGACATTGAACTTTAAACACATCATCAATGAAAACAATTGTTTGGATTGTTATTATGTGTGTGTATTTAGTGTAGCATAACTTTCGAGAAGGCCATCCTGCCTGAAAATGCAGTCATTTATCTTTCAAAGACAAACACTGACTTTGGATTTTTAATGGATGTAATCACTTTGGTGAATATCTGGCCACAAGTTCTTGAGCATCTTGATTCATCTGGTCTTCTGTAAACAATTATTCAGATTGTTGCATGTGTGTATTTAGTGCAGCATGTCTTCCGAGAGGTCTATCGTGCCTGAAAATGTGGTCATTTGTCTTGCAAAGACAAACATATGACTTTGGCTTTTTAATGGATGTAACCACTTTGGTGAATCCTGGCCACAAGTTCTTGACCATCTTGATTCATTTGCTCCATTTCGTCTTCTGTAAAAATCTCTTCTTGCATCTCCTACATTATTAGTTACCCTTTTTTATTGCATTCCATCTGGACTGATCAATACTTCTAGCTGCAATTGTCCTGACTTTATCTGTTTACCCAATACAATCTGCTAACAAATATTTGGTCACTAAAATTATTTCCAACACCTATTTTGCTGGTTTTGCATTTACTATGTTAAAATTGGATGTAGTATATTTCTGCACATTTCTCTGTGCTTTTATCTTTTTGAGATAAAGAATTACCATTATTATAAGATTCTTCACCAAACAAGGAATATAAGATTTGTCTTTGGAATAGACTGCTTCCTATTTTCACACATATTCAAAGTTGTGCTAATAATACTATTATTGGCACTATGTTCTTTTTTCCTTTTTCTTACAGACTCTTGTTTAATTGATGTACAGTGATGTTCTTTACATATTTAAAGCACTTTGTATGAGGTCACTTACTGCTCCCATCATCCTTGTGACAGATAATCATCTTCAAAAAGAAGCTCAGATCTCCTTTCAAGGCAAAAAAAAGTCTCTTAAAAATCAGATAACTGGATTTCAGGTAGCTTCCACGGAACATCAATTCTTCACAATTGGTAAAAGTTCTTATGTGCTCTCTTCTAGTTTCTCATTTCTGCACTTTGGTTTTGTTTCACCTCCAGTTTTGCCCAAGGGATCCTCAAAAATTGATGGTCACTTCTGCAGACTCACATATTTGAATATTTGATGGTGTTGACTTGGTCACCAAATACAGGGGTATCCTCTTTGTCACGTTAACCTATTTCCATGATTTTTGTCCATCAGTTCTCACATATGTCAATTTCTATTTCGGGTTTTTATACCAGAAGTCAGATATCTGCATCTTTTACTGCAGATGGCCAGCATATCATCTCTGCCAGTGAGGATTGCAATGTCTCTGTCTGGAGCCATGTTACCCATGACATCCGTATGTCCAACCATGTTAAGAGCATATGGTCTTGTGAGCGTTTCTTCTCCACCAATGCTTATATTGCAATACCTTGGCATGGTTTGGAATCCAGTTATCGGATATCTATGACCTCTGATGTTTTCCAATCGCAACAAGTTAACGGTGACCAATCTGGAGTCACAGAGAATGAATCTAAATGTCATTTACAAGATTCAGATGGTGATAAATACAGGGTACTGTATTTATCACCATCTGGGAGTTTTACGCTGAGCCATGATTTCTTCTCAGAGCTTCTGCCAAAGAGCTCAGCAACATGGCCAGAGGAGAAACTTCCCTCAAATTGTGCTGCATCTAGCGTGTCCAAATCCCGGTACAAGTTCCTGAAGACATCTTGCCAGAACACCTCCCATGCCTGGGGTCAGGTAATATTAACTGCTGGATGTGATGGATGGATCAGATCCTATCAGAATTTTGGTTTGCCTGTACATATATGACTAATTTCACCATCGAAATGGTCGATGTAATGTGGCACACCTTTTCGACCAAAACCGAGTGACTGACAAAGTTGATGCAGCTGAATCATCTGGCGATCTTTGTGCGGGATCACATGCTCATTGTTCCTGCCAAAATGTTGCGGAGCCTTACTGTATATATGTGCTGGAGGTCCTCAAATATCGTGGCTGCAACAACAGATCATAGCAAGTGCAGGAGGTTCACATCCTTACGGAACTATGCAATGCAGGTAAGATCTTGAGGCAGTCGGGGGTAGATGTTACTGTTTGATAAACAAATTTTATTTAATTATTACTGAACTCTTTCATTTATCGAAATTTAGATGTTCATTTTTTGTCCGTAAAAGTGGTTGATTTCTTAACGTGGTGATGCCAAATGTTTGTGATGGATTTCTCAGATGCATCTGTGAGCCGTGTGCTTTTCCTAAATAGATTCTCCAGCGTGTTGTTAGGCGGTTGTTTGTGCTCTGGCAAGAGTGAATTAAACCCTTTCTGTTAGATCATGAAAGATGTTGCATGTCTAGATAAAGTTCAACTATGTTCTCATCTATTGGTAGATCTATTAGACTAACATTGTATATTCTTCCAGCAGATGATTGATTAGAAGAAAAGTAGAAGCAGATCGATCAAGAACAAAAAAAGGAAGAGAAGTGAAGACGACGACAATCTCAGCCACCTTACCGGTGCGGTTTCTATCTTACCTCTGTTTCCCTCTTATCAGTACATGTCCAATAAGTATTCTTCACTAACATGCAAAACAGCTATTTCTGCAAATAAATTTATGCCAACATGTGCAACATCTTTACATCTGTCGAATTCGTGGCTCAGCACCTTGGCAGATCCGCTGGGGGATGAGGAAGCGACTCCATGGTACCATTTCCGTCCTTCACGACGAACGCCATGGCCAGCCCCCAGCTCGCGTGCACCTCGAGGTGGCAATGCACGAACCAAACACCTGGATTGTCGGCGACGAACCGGATCGCGGCCCATCCTCCGGCGGGGACGCCGATTGTGTTCATGTATGGCGGATCGACCAGGTTGAGCTTCGCCGTCATCGGGTTGTAGTTGCCGGTCCCGTGGCCGACGACGTGGAAACTGTGGCCATGCAGATGGACGGGGTGGTTCTCGGTGCCCACGGTCCCTGTGTTCTGCAACACCAGCTGCACCCTGCTCCCGAACTCCAGCACCTTCACCCTCGTCCCGTTCAACGACTGGGTGTCGTTGGGCGCGCCATCGACGAAGTCGTAGTTCTTCAGTGGCACTCCGGGGAAGTCCTCGGTGTAGTAGCCGTTCATGTTGTCGTAGTAGGCTTGCAGCAGCGAAACCATCGGCTCGACGAAGGCGATGTTGTTCATGACCGCAGCTAAGACGCCGCCGTTGGGCCCCTGGCAGCTCGCGTTCGGGTGGGACGAGTGGCACTGCTCCACGGTCAACCCGATGGTGAAGAGCAGGTTGGCGTCGACGACGAGGGGAACGCCGGTGTCGTTCAGGCTTCGCAGGTTGTTCAGTGCGAAGTCGACGGTGAGGCTGTCGTTGAAGGCCGGGAACTCGGCCGGGCGACTCGGGGCTTCGGGGCCGGCTCCGGAGTAGCGGAAGTGCGCGACGGCGGGGGTGTTCTGGAAGGGGACGTTTTGGGCGGACATGAAGGGTGCCAGGGCCATGTCGTAGGTGTCGATGGGCTGGTCCGCCTGTACGAGGACGTTGATGGTCTGCCCCGGCGCGATCATGAGGCTGTCGACCGTGAGAGGCTTAGTGTACTCGCCGTCGGCCTCGACGATGGTCATCCGGTGGTCGGCGATGGCGAAGAAGTGCTCCGTGTTGAGGGACGCGCTTACCAGCCGCAGCAGGTAGGTCTTACCGGGAACCACGGGGATCTCGTAGATGTCTGCAGTGAGGTGGAACCCGATCAAGTTGTTATCTTCAGGTAGACGTCAGCTCAAAGGAGTTTTACCAGTGGCCGAGCAGTTGTAGAGCGGCCCGGGGCTGCCATTGATGAGGTACGCATCCGCCGGCGGAGCTCCGCCGCCGCTCGACATGACATCCTCCTCGAGCTGCAGCACGTCCTTGTGCCAGTACTCCGCTGTCACCAATCGTGGGATCGTCACCAACTGGCCTCGAGAATTCAACTCAAGGATCAGGGAAGACGTTACCGAAGACCAAGCTGTGCTCCTCGTAGGGGTGGGGGAAGGGATAGGGGACGCCGGTCTTGGGGTAGACGACGATGGCTCCGTGGACGGTGGCGCGGAGCCATGAGACGTGGGCGTGCCACAGGAGCGTGCCCTTCTGCTGCACCAAGGTGAACTCGTAGGTGTAGCTGCGGCCGGCCTGGATGGGGCACTGCGTGATGTACGACGGCCCGTCCGCCCAGCACGACAGCCTCTGCCTCACTCCATGCCTGGAACAAGAATACCACCAAAACAATATGAGGCCGAGAAGAGGAGAGAAGACGATGTACCGTCTAAGGAAGAAGGATTACCAGTGAATGGTGATGTTGTTAGGGGTCTGGTTGGTGACCCTGACGATGACCCGGTCGTCTTCCTGCGCATAAATCACCGGTCCTGGAAACTTGCCGTTGACGGTGACGATGTCATTCGTCTTACACAGCTTGGTAACTCTTAGGGTTTGAACCTTCGCGACAACAACATATTAGATCTCTTTACAAGCAGCTTGCAATGAATGCAACAGAGAGAGAGAGTGAGACCTTGAAGTGGTAGAAGCTGGTGGAAGCTCCCACAGGCCAATACGCGCGGGCGAAGCTGAGAGGGACGTAGTACGACAGCAACAAACTCAGCCATAGAAGAAGACAGGAAGACCAAGCCATCTCTGGGGTTGCAATGGACTTGAAGGAGCAGGGAAAGCGACCTTCTCCTACTGCTCACAGATGTGCATGAGAGCAGAGATGCTCTGTACGAGCTGTGGCAAGAGGTGGGTCACTGAGAGTGCAAGCCTCATGCACGTTGTCCCTCAATTATAAGTCTGTCAGGAAGAGCTGTAGTGCCATGGAGATCATTATTCTATGAGCTTTTTTGGTGGCTTTCTCCCCCCCTCCGATTGGCCCCCAGGAATAATAATACTATAACACCAGTTGAACACATCCAAAGTGGCACAGGTCATAGCCATTGACTCAGTAGCATCAAAAAATTCCAACTGCACCTCCAAGCAAGAAGCTCCGATTCCATACTTCATGATGCAAACCTTTTAGATCTCAAGAGAAGTTTCGGGACTTCTATAATGAATGCATTATGATGCAGAATGTGATACATATGGCCTGCAACAGCTCAAAGCATGAGTGACTGATTAAAATAATCACATTAATTGTTAGCTCATGAACTATATTTCTTCCCTTTATGTAGCTAATCCTATGCTTCTAACAATTAACATTAAAATATTAGAGAGAAGATTAATCTTGCTTCTAAATCATGAGGTCTCAAATGATGTTGAATCTGACTGACTTGAAACACTCCCCTTTCTGCTCATTCTTTTGCATACTACAACTAAACTACTAGGAGGCCACTAATTCGATTTGATCGATTGTATTATACGACCAGAAATCTTCCCAGTTCTGTAGTAAAAGATCTGACCAGCCAAAGAGCACAAACGAAGGTAACATTAGGAGTTGTTGTTACACAAGATCTATCTAAATCTAAATTCTAAATGAAGAATTAGCTGTCACTATCAGTTTATTTGGTTCTTCAACACACATAATTAGAGGAAGACTATTAGTTAGCATTACAGCTCTGTTTTATGTCTTCCACATGACACGAGTTGTCAAATGAGCAGTTAGCCTAAAACCCATGTTGATGAGAGCTAATGGCCAGCTTTGGTGCACTACTCCCTGCTAATAGTTCTCTTCCAGAATAGATCTGTCTCAGGCCCCCCCCTATAGTAGAGGGATCAATAAAAAAAAAAGAAAAAGTACATGACTAACATGTCATCAGCATTCTAAATTAAATTGACTTATAAGAACTTGATGGAACATATTATTATTAATCTAAATATATATTGAATTAATATTATTAATTTTTAACTTAAAGTATTTTGGATGATAATTCATGCCCATCAAATTAATAGATCAATTATCACATCAAATTAAGTTATGATACTAATCTTGCAATATTATATAAATTGAATATATATATATATATATATATATATAATATAATATAAATATAATATAATGATTAGTAGTGACATGAAAGAAAAGAAAAAAAGGCAGAAAGGGTTTGGATAAGCCTTTAAAATTATTGTCCAATAAAAAAAAGAAACTAGATTAATTTCTTCAAATGACTATAAAGAAAATTCTTGTTGCCAAATTTTCGGAATCTAACATGATCCACCTAAGCACGAGCCATCAACGACAAAACGTTTTTTGGTATGTCCTTAATACATTGTATAAGATGTGGTATTTCCTTTATCTAGACCCATTTTTTTTATTGTACAATAAATAAAATATTTAATATCATTTGGTCTTATACTCATGTCTCGATATTGTGCTTTTGTCACACGTCCAATTTTCTTTTGGTTATGTTTTTATTGATAACATTTATGTTCTCGTTCTTGTTTGTATATTTTCTTAACTTATTTGAAGGTAGATACTATTTTATTGATAAATTAGTTAATTTTGATGATATGAACTTACTTTTCATGATCCAATGAGAGAGAAGGAAAAACTAAAATAAATTCTTATATATATCTCAATAATGATAATATATCACTTCGGATATGAGACTAATAGGATGTTACATTTTTATTAATCATACACATTATCCACTTCGAATGTGGGACTAATAGGATGTTACATTTTTACTATAAAAAAATCATATATTTAGTTACATTTAGAGTTTTTAAATTTTTATTTATAATTTTAATTAATTAAAAAAAAATTCTCCGTACCAATATCTAGACATCTTTTAAGCAAAATGAAAGTACAAATTATCATGACCCAATATAAGTTGTTCATAGATATTATCCATAAGGTGCAAAAATGATAGAGAAACAAAAAAAACATGATTTTTTTTCTTTCAAAATAAAAATTGATATTGATCGTTTCAATGAATTAAACGGACTTGTTTTTTATTGATTTTATATATACAAAATAAATGGATATGAACCAGAATTAAGTGCTCAAAAAGCGATGGAACAGTTGACAGTCCTAACAGAATTAAACGGTTTCAGACCCTACAGTGCGTGCCATATATATATGTCTCTGTAATCGTCCTCCGTCCTCCAGAAAAGAAGTGGAAAGCATGATGTGGAGTTTCATGAGAATGATGTGAATGTGGTCCAAAATGATCTCGTGACTCGATAAAGAAGGCGTTAAGAGATGCCACATATCTGATAAAAGACATGCCTACCATCGATGGACCAGATATCAATCAACTTTGCGTTGGGAGCACTTCAGAGATAGAAGAAAATATTAATACCTCTGACTGCAAGCCATAACCGGATAGAAATTTTCTTTCTCAATCGATATAAAAAGGGAAAAAAGAGAAATCATTAAAGAAGAAAAGGACGAAAAAGAAAGAAGTTGGAGGACCATATGTTCTTGGGAAAAGTAACCATAACTAAAAGGGCGACACACACCTCTGATATCTTTCGTAAGTTTATGATAGGTGTATCATAACCTTTTCTAATAAACTAACCCATATAACACTACTATTCATCCTTCTTTTTATCTGTCTATTAAACTACATTTTTATATTGTTATATGTGTATACATAATAATACCGCCATGATGCAAAGAAGCTACCTATTTATTCTATGGAACCGCCACTGCACGTACGGCCGGCTGTTCCTCCTATGATCCGACTCCCGTAGCACACCTACGCTGCTGCTGTCCCGCGGTACTCTTTTCCGTATCCTTCTCCCTCGCCTATCCTCTCTCTCTCTCCCTCTCTGTGTTGTTCTTATGTAGGTCAACTATGCATATGCTTCTCTCTCGATGCGTTGCGTCACATCTCATCGTGCGGTTTGTCCGAGGAGAGCGGCGGTTCGAGCCCGAACCAGGTACGGTCGGGCCTCGGGGCCGTCATGGCCTCCGAGGCGTGCCACAGCCGGGCGGCCTCGTGCGGGCTAGACGCCGACGACGACGGCGACACCTCGTTGCAGTCCGCGAAGTACTTCCCCGATACGCCTTCCAACCGCGGGTGCGTCGCCACGTAACACGTCGTCGCTGCTGCCTGCGATGCGCCAGACGAACTCCTTAGTTCTGTTTTCTCGCCACGACCACGTGCGAGAGTTGGGCGGGCGCACTCACCTGAGGGATGGTTTTGAGGAGCTTGGACGCAAGGAAGAAGGCCAGATCTGCCATCGGTAGCGAAGATTTCAGATCGAGTAAGAGATCAAAGGTCTTACAAGTGTGCAGGGCAGAGGAAGACCTGTGACGAGGCCTTCCCGGTCGCGGGTGAGTCGAGTGCGAACGATGCCGGGATGGACGCAGTTGGCCGTCACATTGGCGTCCATTTGCTGAGGATGAGATTAAAGAAACCGACGCCAGTTAATAATAAAGATAGTAATAATAAGATGGGCATCGGAATGGGGCACGCATGCATGTGATGGGCAGAGGTTTATGGGTCAGACGGCGGAGAAGAACCTCGAGTCTTTGGGTCAGCTCTCTCGTGTGGAGGACGTTCGCGAGCTTCGACAGTGCGTAGGCTCGCGTGGCATCGTAAGGTCTGCACACCAACAAAATAAAGATCTCTGTGGCCTTTTAAGAATATGTGAATTCGGTCGAGAGAAAAAGGAAGAATTAATGGAACTAGTTAAGCTTACGCTTTCTTGCGGGTCATCAGGTCGAGATAACCGAGGCAGTCGCCGAAGAACCACCCGTGGATGCTCGACGAGACGTTGACGATGCGACCTTCGATCCCCGTCTCCCTCGCCGTTTCCGCCATTTTATTTAGTAGCAGCTTGGTGAGCAAGAAGTGCCCTAAAACAAAGTTTTACCACCAAATAATAATAATAATAATAATAATAATAATAATAATAAGCTGGATGAAGACCTAAGTAGTTGGTGGCGAAGGTCATCTCGACGCCGTCCTCGGAGACGGCGTGCTCGTAGGAGAATTTCCCGGCGTTGTTTCTGTTAAATTCACCGTTAGTTTTTGAAATCTCATACACAGAGAGAGATTAGAGGGGGAGGTGAAAACAAGATTGGGGGAAGAGATATTAAAAGGTGGCGTACATGAGGAGGTTGAGGGGGAGGTCGAGGGCGAGGAAGCGAAAGACGAAGCATCGGACGGAGGAGAGGGAGCTGAGGTCGAGGGGTAGCACGATGATCTCCGCCCCGGGGAACTCCCCCGTAATCCGGGCCCTCGTCTCTTCCGCTGCCTTCAGGCTCCTCGCCGGCAGCACCAGCCTCGCCCCCCGCATCGCCAGCACTCGCGCCGTCTCCGCCCCGATCCCCGACGTTGCCCCTGCGCATCGTAAGACATTGATCAGCACAGTTCTTATTTCTTTCTGTCGATCAAATGGATTTACCAACCGGTGATGATTGCCGTGATGGAGCCGAGCTCAGTGGCCGCGGCCGTGACATCCTCGCCGGTGGATTTGGAGCCGAAGCCGCTGGCGCCGGTGGATCCGATCAGGTACTTTACCGTCTCGAACATTTGCGTTCCGATTCAATTCTTCCTTCCTCTGTCGTGTGTCGATTTCCTTCGGGTTCACCTTAAAAAGTCACAAGGGTTTGATTGAGGTGAAAAGGGAGTCGAGGGAAAGAGAGAGAGAGGAGCTTTTGCTTTTTGGAACGAGCTACGCCTCGTTCGAGTGTCAGATACAAGGGGGAAAGGCGCCGCTCCACATTTATAACTGAAGCGGGGAAATGAACGGTGACTAGAAAACGGTTTTAGTATATAACGGGGAGTTTCGAGGTTAATAACGGGCACAGTGAATAATCTAATATATCGGGATGAAAAATGAAGGATATGTGATAAAAGAGGATGATATGATCCACAACTTGTCATGAATGTGATGTGCTCTTTCTACCAACTTTACGTTGGTATCGTAGAATTAGCAATAGAATTTATTGCAGGAAGCAAAATGCAGAGTCTGACAAAGATTGTGGAAAGTTGACGCTGATTGGGTGAGGATGGAAAGGTGTATAGAAAGGATGAGGTGGCTCATGGACCTCATATAGGGACTAGCCGTGAGAGATCTTTGTGGTTAGAGAGCACTGCTCGATCCCTCGGTGTCCCCTAACATGTAGTTGTAAGGACAATTATTGGCAAATCACAGCACGAGATCTCATCTAAATCACGACGACTCCACATGCAATGGGGAAGGCAGTGTCTCCGATGGAGCCATGCGGTCTTCCCCGGCGTAATAACACCTTGACTTCCTCGATAACCCTAAGAAATAAGGTTCACATACTCAAAACCCCTATCAACATGTAGGATTGCCTGCAACCAAGCAGCGGGGCTCCACACACGAGCAAAGAATGAGCCTGACCTGGCCGAGGTACACCGCCAAAAGCAACACGATTCATCGATGGTCGCTCTCTCCAGCCCCTCTCTACGGCATGTCATGCCGCGCTCCCGGTACGGCCGTGGTTTAGCAGTTGGCGATCACATCCCCCACTTCACCTTGACAATCCATCCCACCTCGTCGCCCTGTGATAAGAAAACACACGAACCGAAGGGTTCCCATGGAACAGAACCTTTCTTTTACGGATCCGATCCCTACGATTCTGGTATTTCCTGGTGGTATCGGCGGCTTTGGACGCGTATGATGGACGTCCAAGGCTGTGTAGATTCTTCCTCTGAGGTGCAGTCTCCTCCTCCACGATGTGGACACGACCGGAGGCACACGGGCCGTCTGGTGTAGGGAGGGCGGAGGGCTCCACGCCAGACCTAACCCTAGACGCCAGTGAGCCTCTATTCTTATCCTCTGCTATAAAGTTCTTCCTGATTTCTACCGAGAACAGGCAGCAACGTGGTAGGGAACAGTGGTCGAGGTGTATGGGTCAGAAAAGAGAGATTGAATAGACCGATAAGGTCAGGGATCGTTGTGGTCAAAGGGGTTGTGGCAGACGGGTCAATTCAAGTTTTGGAATTGGCGAGCAAAGTCTTACTACACAATTTTCACCATCTTATACTAAAAACTCGTCAAACAAAATGGATTGGTAGGTTGCAAGTTGTCTCTCGGCAACAAGATCGAGGTCTCCCGTGGGGAGCATTGCCATGTTCTTCCCCTTCTCCTGAAACAACTCTTTAATGACCCCATGCATGAATGTGGCTCTCGTCACTTTATTCTTCTTCCCACAACAACGTGGTGGGTGAGCTTAGCTTCATCCATCAGTAGGAGTATCTTGGATAAAAATAGAAGCCTCGGAGCTCAGACTTGGCGCAACATATAAGATGATTTATTACTGCGGCTTTCCGTAGTCACTGTTACAGCTTCCTTTTGTTGTGTTGGCCTACGTAGACTTTTTAACCTTCTTCCCGCACGGTCGTTGATGGTGTGGGAGAAAGTGACGGCGACCACCTCGAGGGATTGCCACCCCAATGTACGTATCATCTGACCGTGTCATCTGATTACCTGACAACAACGCTTCTCTACCACCATCAAGAATCTGTGACATGTCCTCGATCCCTTGAATTCGTCGTCATTATTGTACTCTAGTCACTCATACTAGGGTTAGGGAGTGGGCAAAAGTCTTGGACGAATGCTGATGGAGCTCCAATGTTTATACGAAGACAACTTAGAGACTGCAACCTTACAGTCCGCAGAAACTTTTGTCTCACCCTTGGATGTCATTTTACGAAGATGCTTTTGGTAGGATGCTGCGAGTGATCTGGTTAACCCAACCTTGATATCATAGTTTAGCCTCGCACTTTGTTTGTATCCCCCACGTCCATCTCAGGAGGCATTGGTGTCACCAAACTCATTTGACCATTTTTTAATGCAGAGATGGACCGAATCCACGAGCCGTATCTTTTAATGACGGAAAGCTAGATTCTAATCTATGTGCTGATGGGTGTCGCTGTTCAATGATTGCTCGACTTGTTTTACTTGTATAGAGCCCCAAAAACAAGGACAGGGTTCACATGACATGCCTTGGTGCCTCATTATTTTCCACTGCACGCTGACACTATACATGAATCGCCGTTGGTCATCCTCTTGTTTGATTCATCAAGGGCGAGAGGAGGATAAAGAAAAAATTATGGTTTTTTATTATATAGATTAAGCTAATGTCCATTTCTTTGTTTCTTAGAAAGAGAGGATCTTTGTTTCTTCCTCGTGTTTCAAGGCCAAGGATCTTTACTCAGAAAACTTTAAGCCCATCATCGGCTGCGTACTTGCACTGCCCTGTGCCTTTTAGGATGGACATTGCTTGTGGTCATAGGAAGCTATATAGTAAGTAGTATTTGGATCTCGTATTGGTTTGTGATCGAGTAGAGATTATGCTTTCGGCATATCTAATTCTTTATTAGGCTTTGGTGGATCACGTAGTGGGTGAACACATGCACCTACACGGTCCCAATCTGGCCAGATCCCACTGGTGCAACATTTTCGCGTCAATCCCTCCCTTTCCTCCTACCATCCACCACCGAATGTACTGATCGATGCAGGATGCGAAGGCATGTGTCGTTCACTCTTGCAAGGCAATTGACGAGTCAAAGGTTCATGTCCCACATAGTAGTAGCATGGCAGAGTTGTGAGGAAGATTCGCAGCCTTGTGCGATCCTAGAACCACTACTCCACCGCCCATGCATAAACTATGAGGTGCATCATTGGGTCAACTGATGGAACTCTTTTCCCCCGCAGCCTCCATGGAAGCAGTGGAGAGTCACAGTGATAATGATGGAGGAAAGACATTAACGTAACTACACGTTTTGCAGAAAATACTTGCAATTAGATAGATAGAGAGAGGCTGTTCTGGTCAGAACCCGGACCATGAACAAGTGGCCTGTAAACGAAGTTGATGTCAAGCTCTATACTGATCACCATCATCCTCGAGGCCCATTTGTCATGGGGGGATTTGAATTCCTAAGTAGGGTGAGATCACTGATATTTTACTGAATGAAAGCAAGCATCGTTTCAAATTACGAGAGTGGGAGCGAATTCGATTCCAAATGAGCGGAAACCGAACCGAAGGATCTGTTTCATCTTGTGTTCATCACCATCCCGACCGTCCGTTCATCCAAAACGACCACCGTCACAGCCACATCCACTTTATTTATTTATTTGTTTTTATTAAAGCATTAAATACAAAACAAACATCGAGTCATGTTATTCTCATCGTTTTTATCTTTAGTGGCAGAACGTATACGAATTGAACCCCCTGAGCCCTATCCAGATTCTTCCTTCTTGATCCTATGTAGGTTCTTTTCTTTCTTTGGGTTGTCTATGGCTCCCACTACCATCGGAGCAACAATGACGACTCTCGCTCCAAGCGGTAGCAGTGGATTTTTCAGGGGGAACGAGAAGCGGGCATCCCCATCATCGTCATCTGAAAGGACTTGCAACGGTAGCTCCATTTGCAGATCATTACTCTCAAGTCGAGGGGTAATGGCCCTATCAATGATCGAGGTTTATGTTCTTTCTCCCACCAATCTTTTGTCCAAGTCATTTTTATTCCTCCTATTATTTGGTTCTTGGTTGGGTTCGGAATGTATGATGCTTTTGTTCGTTGATTTTTTTCCCCCTTAGGTTTCTTTCTTTTTTGGATCTTTCTTTAATTAGTTCTACTGGTTATTGATCGGGTTTGGGGAGCATGTTTCTCTTCTTGTCTGTTGATTTTTTTTCTTTTTTATTCGTCTCTCGATCTATTAATAGAGGATTCACAAGTATAAGAATAAAAAATCATCATATGGTATTATTATGCAAAAAAGATTTTAACATTAGTATTTAAATCAAATAACAATAGAGAGTAAATGATTTACGGTAAGTAATTAAGAGAATTTCTTTCATCAAGAACATCTCCTGATAAATCCTATCACAATCAAACTTTCTTTCTATTGGCTTATAATCATCATAAGTATCAATTAGATTTATAATACATCTTACATAATTATATAGGGTCATATAGTTTAGCATTCATCCACTTTACCCATTTATTATAACATATAAAAGAAATTTAAAATCAAAATAAATAAAAATAAATTTTGTTTGAAAATAATTTTACCTGATTGAATTTTAAATTTTTAAAAAAAGTATTTTATACATGGTTATAGATTTAAAAATAAGTCAATAAGTCTAATAAATATAATATTACTATATAAAGTCCAACTACTAATACAAGTTATACCGGTTGTATATTATCAATGTCGTACTTCGTTCTATGTATTATAATATTAATCTTTGTTAATGTATTTTATAATGACACTTGTCATTTATCTTGTCAACACAATCCTATTACTATATTTCACTATAATATGTATAAATATAAATATAAATAAGAATGTAAAAATAAATAACTTTAATTAAGCAAGAAAAATATCAATAATAGTATCCACATTGTCATATCTTTTATTACTTACTTACAAACCTAATATGTTCTTTAAATATTTTAGACTATAAAGTTTTAGTAAATGGATTAGTAATCATCAATATGACGCTCCATGTTTCTATACTCTTTCTTTGACCACTAAGTACTTTATCTTAATATGCTTTGAACTACTAGAGTATTTATCAGAAGAAAACTATTGTGATGTCATTATAAAATATTTTTAACGGTTTGACAAATGAGTCGATCACATAAAGTCCTAAGATGAAATTTCGTAGTCATAAAGCTTGACTTGTGATCTCAAAGTATATTACAAATTCAGCTTCCATTATTGATGATGTATTAAGTGATTACTTTATATTTTTTCAATAAATTATCCCTCCAACTAATATGAATATAAATAAAGTAGACTTTCTACTATCAAGACAATTTACAAAATCAGCATATGAATATCCACTTCAAGTTGATTTGATCTCCTGTATGTAATCATGTAATATTTTGTTCCTTACTGATATCTCATTATTTTTTTTTATATTTTATTTCTGAATTACTCTGGTATCTATCTAGTATTACAATTGTAAAACTAATATATAATCTTATATAAATTTAAGTATATAATAAACTTTTAACTATCCATGTGTAAAGAATATTCTTTATTTGATTATTTTCTATGTTATTTTTTGAACATTGACTTTGAACGAATATTTTATCTTTAGTAACAGGTGTATCATTAGCTGAATAAGGTTGCATATTAAATCTTTCTAAGACTCGATCAATATATATATATATATATATATATATATATATATATATATATATATATATATATATATATATATATTCCTATTTAGAAATATTATTTTCACATCCAGTTGATGTAACTCAAGATCATAATGAGCTAATAATACCATGATGATCTTTAATGAATCTTTTTTAAAATTAGAGAAAAGATCTTTTTATACTAAATATCTTCTTTCTGAAAAAACCTTTTACCATAAGTTTAGTTTTATATTGTTTCATATTTTTTATTTAGTTATATTTTGTCTTAAAGACCTATTTGCATTCGACTCTTTTATAATTATTGAGTAATTCAACGAGTTCTGTCTATCAATTTTAAGTCTTCTTTCATCATATCATACCACTTTCAGAATTACTATTTTATATAGCTTGTAAAAATGATAATGAATCTCTTTTTATCCTTATATCACAATTTAATTCATATATATATATATATAATTGTTAGAAATAGTATATCTCTTTTCTCTTTGAGATATTCTCAAAACTATAGGTTTGATTATTCTATAATATCATTAGCGATGAAATCGATATCATGTGAAAGTTCATCAATGTTATTTTGTTATTTATCCTCATCAATTTTCTCAATAATTTAAGGAACAACAATCTCTTGAATATGATATGAAAAAGAAGTATTAATCTGTATCTCCTCGATATCAAAATTAATCATTCAAGATTTTTCATTCTGATTAATTTTATCATTAAAAAAATATATTATATTATTATAATATACTATTATCTGACTATGATTAAGATAATAAAATTTATATCCCTTGAATTTTTTTGATAACTAATAAAATATCAAAAAATAATTTTTAAATATAATTTCTTTTCATGTGGAGTGAAGACTCTACTTAGGACACCCCCTATACTGACTTTTATCTTTGTAGGACTCTTATCACATGTGGATTGTGATAAATAAAAATTTATTTATTATTCTTGATATTTATTTAGTTGTTCACATGCATATGTTTGAAATTATAGAATAATATTTATTTTTTACATAAAGGCATGATTTATATTTCACCATTATTATAATTATCATATGAGTTTTTTTTAATGTTGATTAATGTTCAATAATCATTATGGTTATTATTTTATTATTAAACTATTTTAGCATAAATTAAATTAAAATTTTTGATGAATATTATTTATAACTTATACATCTGAATTTTATTTGATTAGTAACTCTTAAAGTGGCTGAGATGATAAAGCTTATGAAATGTAATTTATAATAAAGGTTTTACCCTTTTTTATGATACTTTTAAATTATATTTTATTTTATGCATTAGTCTTGTAATTGTAAATGTAGCCTAGATCAATAATTTATAAAATTATATTAAAAAAATAATTTTAAATAAGATCAAAGAAAATAATATTCATAATTATATATATAATTAGGAGATTTAGATATTTCTAAATGATAATATATTTTGAATAATTAGATAATACTATTTTAGATATTCTCGTAGTTTGGGATTGTGTATTAAAAAAGAGTAATACTATTCCAGAATGATCTCAGTTCTCAATAAATTTTTTTATATAAATACTAATTATATCAATATTTCACCCGTGAAATAGAGATGATATCAATAGTTCAATATTATCTTAAAAACTCAAAGTATTAATATTATATTATTAGAATAGTATTTCCTTCATATATTCTTGTAAATATCCTTCTAATTTTTGGATTAAATTATTATAAATGGATTGAGTATATATAATTATATTGGGTGTGTTATAAACTTAATTATTAAAAAGATTAGTTGAAAGGATTATAAATTTAATTATTAAAAAATTTTATAGAACAAATAATTGAGATAACTGATCGGGAAAGATCTAAAAGACTCAATCTTATAATAACTACTAATAATATTTAGATTTCAGTATAGTTTACAATTAGCATACTGGAATATTTTAAAGATTAATTTATAATTACTGATAAGTCATTAGTTGACACCTTCACGAAAGAACGAACTAAAATTCAGAATGATAATATTTGAGGAATTTAAGATTGTATCATCAATATGGTTGAGAAAGCTATAAACTTAAGAAAATTGAGCATGAATGTAGTTGAGTCCTTTCTTAAATAATTTATTCTTAATTTTATTTCATCTTAATTTGGCTTATTTAAAATTTACTAAAAAATTAAGGATAAGTCAAATTATAATGAGCGAACCAGTATATATATTTAGAAAGAATTAAGATTAAAATAGAAAAGACTCTTAATATTTTGGATACTAATCAAGGAGTGGATAATAATTTTAAAAAATAAAACGTAAATCACTTGAGTTTATAAATATTATATACATTTTTTTAAAAAAATTATAGTAAAGTGTTGCTTTCGTAGTCACGTGAAAAAGAACTATAAGATTTTATTTCAAAGAAAATGTGGAGGTTTAACCTTTGTATATTTTAAATCAAATATTATTGAAATCCTATTATGATATTTGATGGATTGAAGAAAGTATTTTAATCCGTGAACTAGTTGAGATTGTAGATCTTCTCTCACATTCCATTTGTCTATAAATTCATTGGTCACTGTTGTCTTGTGAAAATTAGAAAGAGATAAAAAGATCGGCATAATTGTTTTTTTAATTCGATATCATTATAATTTTCGGATTCGACAAATAGAACGTTTGTAGATAGAAATTTCGGATTCATAAATTTAGATATATTATTATTTGATTTTAGATTTTGATATTAAAATTTTTTACCTAATAATAATATATTATAATTTTTATAGTCACATAAACCTCCAACCCTTCGGTGGCAACATTGGATCATAATACATCACTCACTCGGTACATTCCATTTCTTGTTTTCGCACTGGGCAACAGTCATGTACATTGCTTTCTGTATATGTTTACATTTCTTGTTTTTCCAGCTGATAGTGAGAAATCTTGTTGGATGAAGACAATTATTTAATTTGTTAGGTTCAATTGAATTAACCCGGTCAGGTCCGGCCAGAGTCAAATAAATCCGGTTCGCTCAACCTATTTCCTCCGGAGACTGGCTGAAGGCCAAAAAGAGTTGCAGGCATCTGCGCCGTCGCTGATGCGATCGGAGAAGAGAGTGCGATAAAATATAGAGAAAGCACCCCGGCCCCCTTCCTTCTTTCGTCCTCCGTCGTCCCGCCCAAAACCCAAAACCCTAAACCCCAGATCTTTCCTCCACCTCTCTGTTCGTCTTCCGGAATGGCTTGCGGTCGGAGAAGCCTCACCTCTAATTTCACCCATCTCACCCGCCGCCTCCACCCGTCCTTCGCCCACATCCTCCGCGACGACCGTGAATCCACCGAACCCCCAAATCGGCCGCCTTTGTCCCCAACGCCATCCCTCCCCCGCCCTTCCTCCTTTGCCCCATCTTTCTCTGGGTTCGGCGGCCGGAGAAGCCTCGGCTTCTCCCTCCCTTTGGGCCTTGATCCTTGCCTCCTTCGGAGCTACTCCTCGAGTGCTGAGGGATCGAACGAGATCGACTACATCAAGGATGTCTCGGAGGTTTTGTCGGGCAGCACTGTGGAAACTGCTACCGTGGCAGCTGCGGCGGCTCCAGCTCCTTTTCCTGGAGAGGTGGCAGCTGCGGCGGTTGACTCGTTCCTACCTGTGGCTGCTCTCCAGCATTTGATTGACGGTGTTCATACTTTCAGCGGTCTGAACTGGTTAGGTCTTTCGCCCATCTTAGGTTGATAATAACCAACCATAAGGCGCTCAGACGCTTTGGAGGAGGGCGTGGAGGGGTAATAATATCAAATTTCAATGTTTTTCCCTTTTCTTTTGGATCTCAGGTGGGCTTCTATTGCTTTGACGACTGTTTTGATTAGAGGGGCTACCATCCCACTTCTATTGAATCAAATGAAATCGACGGTGAAGCTTAGTGTGAGTTGCAACTTGCCATTGCTTTAATTTTTTGGCTCATTGTTCTCTGCTAATTTCAATAATGAGCTTCAGAGATCAGTGTGGTATGTTATAATTCTGCTCATATTATTTTGATGGTTAATTGACATCCCAAAGTTGATCAATTGTACTCATTTTGCTTCATCAGCTTATTGTTGAATTAATTTTTGTAGTTAAGTTTTGTTTTCTTGGTACTCTTTGACCTAATTGTGAGGCAGAGGAATTCTGATTTTACCAAGATATATGGGTTATATTTGACTTAAACAATGTGAAATTCTGAAATAAATTTGTGGTAAATTTGCCACCTTAAAAGATATCTCAAAACTAGAAAAAAAAAGGCTAAGAAATCTTTACATTCTTGAATAATTAGGGATTTCTATGATTGTCGATAACACAAGGGAAAATCATTTTAGGTGGTATGAGTATGTCCAAAGGTGATCTATAGATGCATTTATTAGATGAGAGTCAACTGGAGTCATTTAGTGGAAGAAGCCATAGATTCAGATATAAGAAAATTTTGGTAATATTAATGTGGAAAGACTTGATGGTTTTGGGTTATTAGTGATATTAACCTCTACGAAGCTTGTAGGCAGTAGAATCTAGTTTGCCCAACTATCGGAGATCTTATGGCTTCTTGTTGTTATTGTGTAGTAGCCCTTGGAGAATAAGAGGGTGGGGAACAACTGGAAGGAGTCCCTGTAAGCTGTAGGTTTTTCATTGCCACATGGTTGGATTACAACAATATATGCCTACATGTATATTGAGCAGAGGACTGCTACTGCTACTGTTGGTTTCTTTTTGTTTTTAAGAATTTGTCCTGTAAACAAATGAAATTGTATGTCTTGGTGGGTTCCAAGAAATGTTAACGAAGAAATCAAATGATATAGTTTTGGAGTTAAAGTTTATTGTCTTTGGAACTGTTGGATCATGGGCACTGAAGATGACAATCAGAACCATGACATTGTGTGATATTTTATAGATAAAGTGTAAGCATAATATAGACTTGCAAAGTGTATAAGCACTCAACCGTGAATAAATAGCATCAACCATAAACATTTCTGTGTGATGCTCACCTTCGCTTTGTTAACACCTCATCAACTACCTTCACTACTTTAATAGAACACCAGCCATCTCTAAACCCTAATATTATGTCCAATGATAGCATGATACAACTTTTGACTCTTAATGGTAGCTAATCTCCTCATGATCTAAGCATTGAGCTGATTGGAATAGTTGTGGGGTATTCAGCTCATCTTCATGCACAGCAGTGACTACCAGTGATTGAAAAAGGCGCTCGGGCGCTCGCCTAGGCGATCGGGCGAGGCGAGGCGAGGCGAGGCGAGGCCCGAGCGCCTCGCTAATGTCCCAGGCGGCGCGCTTCAAACAGGCGCCGCCTGGGCGCTCGCCCGAGCCTAGGCGCTGGGCGCTTCGGGCGAGCGCCTGGGTAAACCAAGTGACCGAACCAGGATTTTAGGTCTGGTTCGGTCATGGTTCGGTTGTTAGTTGGTTCAATTGAACCAACTAAACCGATATAACCCTTACCTAACCCTAACCCTTACCCAACCCTAACCCGCTGCTGCTCCCGATCCCGATCTCGCTGCTCGTCGCTCCTGCTCCCGCTGTCGCTGCTCGCACCTCCCGCTGACCGCGCCTCCCGCTACTCACGCCTCTCGCTGCTCGCGCCTCCCGCGAGGCCTCCCGCTGCTCGCGACTCCCGCGGGCCCGCCCGCTGCTCGCGCCTCCTGCTCCATTTCCCTTTCCCGCTGTCGCTGTCGCTGCCGTCGCTCACCGCTGCTTCCTCGTTTCTCCGTCAGGCTCAGTATACAGTATACTCTTAATATTAAGTTTATTTGAATTTTGAAATGATTAATTTTCAATACTGTTAATAGATTAATAATATATTATTTTGATTTTAATGTTGTTAATTTTTATTTATTTAAAATTATTGCTAGGTTTCAACATACATGACTTTGATGTAAAATCTTATTGTTTTGAATTTTGAAACTTTTTGTTAATGTGACATTGTGATTTTGTATCTTATATTTTCTTAATTTAATAGTATATTTTTATTTAAAATTTAAAATAATTATATTTATTAATTATATTATATATTTTTATATTTTAGCACTTCGCTTCACTCGGGTGAGCGCCTGGGCGAGCGCCTAGCGCCTCGGGCGTTTTTGGACCTTGGCGCCTTTTGGCGCCTAACGTTTTTTAAATCACTGGTGACTACGGCTTTTAATACATTTCCATGATCTTTTTTTTTCGGTTTGGATGTAAATAGGCAAATGGGAGGGCTTATTCTATAAATTTTTGAGGATCCTGGGGTTATATGCAAGAAAACCTCTATAACATGATATTTTTGTTTCAATATAATTTAAAGACATGATGTTTCTGAAACAGCTAGAAAGTTAGTGAAATAGGCACATCATAACTAGTTTAGTGCATTTCAGACATCTTAATTATGTACAACTTGAATTGACAGAGGCAATAGATTAGATCACAAGCAATTAGCTCTTCAGAAATGTTTCAATTGATAACACACGCAAGTGAAATGACAGTGAAATGCTTGGTCCAATGACACTGTATACCTTTCTCTATATTTATTGTATATGAAAATTGACATCATCTTAAGAATTTCCAAATTGGTCTTTCTGCATTTCTTTTGGCAGCAGTGGTTGAGGTGGAGGAATAATTCTTTTATTATTTTTTAGTTAAATATTTTCTTTGTTTTAGTGCACTAATGTTTTGATAACATTCCTTATGTTTTAAACTAGGATTATTTGTTTTATTTTGTACTTATGTTTCTCCTATCATGTGTTTATAATTTTTGCAGAGCTTGTTGCTTTGTGGTCACTAAAAACACGAAAGACATTTTCTAAACCTGCATTTTTTTCCCATGCAGATGATGAGACCTGAAATGGAAGAACTTAAGAAACAAATGGATGTACGTTCTACTCCTGAACATGGATTGACTGCTTAAACCAGATAACCATATTTTGAATCTTCTGCAGCATGATTATTGTTTAATCATCCCTGACTTATATATGATAAATACTTGTGCTCAAATGCAGCTGGTGCCACCTTTTCTTCTCTTTTTAATATATCCTTTTTCTGTCATGCAATGATATTTCATTATCTGCTGCAGACAATGGATCCCAAATCTGTGCAGGAGGGTCAAAAACAAATGAAGGCATTGTTCCAGAAGTATGTTTTTGTCAGTTCAATTTTGTCATCACTTAATCTGTCTTTGGTTTCACTGCTATAGGAGATGTTCTCTACCTAGACATGAGCCTAGTTTGGATAAATTATATATATTGTGCTTTCGAATAAAAGGTCCTTTTTTTTAGTCTAATGAAATGCACCAACAAAAACTTTGTGATTACAGTGAAAATTTTAACATGCTAGCAAAACGTAAAAAGGATCATGATAGTTGAATGATGTAATTATTCTTTGATAAAAATATTCTTGTGTTAGTCAGATATTAAACATATATGCATAATGGTGGCACTGGGTCCGCCAGTCCGGTAACAAGGAGTATGTGGCCTGAACCTGACCACCTATGTAGGTAACTGGGTTCTGATCTAAATACATGACAAGTTGTGGTTGACTAACTTGAACTTGGTTTAACAACTTGATACTGAAACAGGAGAAGAAAAAACCGGAGTGCAGTAAGAAAGGGAGATACATGTGACCAATTGGTGGTGGTGGCCACTATGGCCAGTTCAACTTGCAGTTCTTAGTAACCAACGGACCTGAGACCTGGTTGCATGTTGCAGGGAGGCATATAAACAAATTTTGTTTTGTTCAGATTTGATCAATTTGAATAGGATCTAGCTACTAAATTTTCTTTTCTGGATCTGATAACATGACAGATCAGCCTACATGTGGTCCATCAGAATACATCAGATCTTTCTACTAGGAAAGTGTTGATTGTGATCTGAATTGCCCACGTGGTTTCGAGATATGTTCATGGCTTAGATGTGGTGGTTAATGGATACTGCTGTGAAGGGGAAAAGAGAAAAAGAAAAAGAAGGCTGATGCAAGGCATGTGTTGGTGATGATTGGTCTAGGTCAACGATGGCAAATGTTTAGATTGATGATGGCAGTTCACTGTCTGTTTTTGCAGATGACTGGTCAGGGTTTGTAGTTTCATTGCACACTCTTGTGTTGGTTGGGTTATGACATGAATACGCATTGTTGGCTCAGGTAGATATGCGAACACAGTGATATACTAGCCCAGACCAGATGTTGGGTCCAGTTGTGTTTATATATATATATAATTTTCTTTTGACCAAGGTTCAGCTGGGATACCACTCATGATATACCGTTCCAATGGTACACCGGTGCGTTCCTTCTTCCCCCCTCCTAATCCTTCGGAATGTAAATAAATAGACTTCTATGATGGGACATGTGGGAAAAATGTGTTTAATATTACATTTGAAAATTATAACAGATGGGACTTTAAAAACTTAGAAGATTGTAGTGAGCGTCTGGCTCATGGAAATGTATTGGATACATGAATAGGTATATCGGTGGGAAAAAGAGTCCAAAAGTGTCAATTAGGAGGCACTTTGCAGAATTTAACCTTTTAAAACAAGGTCAATAGCAGAACAGGATTTGTACCACAAATATATCTGATCCCTTTGTGCTCTTACAGCTCATCTTTTGTGTTCTATTTCTTATGTCTGTATATTGATTTTGTTAAAATATGTAATACACATGAAGTATAAGTCCTGGAACTGAAGGTTATGCTATAGTTTAGCCACAGTTAAAAATAAAGTTGATGTCCTGTGGGTGGCGGACCTGTATAAAGTGTGAGAAAGTTCCATGTTAATTCCTGTAGTACTATGGCTGGTTCCTCATGCATATTCAGTATGTGGAAATCTTCATTCTGTTTGCCTGCAGTTTTTTCTGATCAACTTCAGTTTATTTAAGAGCAAGAAAAATTTCTATTTATCTGTCAACGTATCTAATTGGTTATTCATGTCTGCTTTTGGTTGGTGATTCTAGGTATGGGGTTACTCCATTCACTCCGTTAAAGGGACTTTTTATCCAAGGGCCAGTTTTCATCAGTTTCTTTTTCGCTGTAAGTCTGTTGACCTTGTCTTAGGAAGTTTTTTCTTTCTTGTGATAACTAATTGATATGTACTTGACCATGGTCACATCAAAGCTTTAAAATTCAAACATGCAAAATAAGCTGTAAACGATTGTCTACTCACAGATAGTTTGATATGTTTTTCTTTTAGATCTCAAATATGGTTGAGAAAGTTCCATCTTTTAAAGGGGGTGGGGCATTTTGGTTTACCGATTTGACAACGCCTGATCCTCAGTACATCCTTCCAGCTTTAACAGCGTTAACCTTCTTGGCGACTGTGGAGGTAACCTTCCTAAACTACAGATAAAGTTTGTCATTACATGGAAAAGTATATTAGTAGATAACTCAATTTTATAATAACTGGATAACTTGAATCCCAAATCTTTCACCATTGTCATGATTGTTTCTAACAACACCTGGAAGTATTTTATTTTTATTGTGTATAATTTTTCTCATGCTGCACTGATTTGCCTCTTCTGGACATTAATATAAATCGAATTTGAGTAGAACATTTGCTTTAGTTCTTCTTTTCTTTATACCAGTGTCGGCACTGAGATAACTTCTATCTGTTCAGTTTAACCTGCAAGAAGGAATGGAAGGAAATCCTATGGCAAAAACGATGAAGAACTTCTCCAGAGTTCTTGCGCTTATGACTGTCCCGTTTACTGCCCATTTCCCAAAGGTATTAAAATATTTGAACCCTTAAATCTTTTAGAAGCAGTATTGTGTGCCTACAACTATGGTATTTTATTTCGAGGTACAATTTCCGGATGCAGGTTTCTTTGTTATAGAACAAACTTTGATGTTCTATGCATCATTATATGCCATGCGTCAGTTGTAGGCTACTTCAAGTCATTTTCATATTAAGTTATTGAGAGATGGGTGATGACATGTCCATTAAGTTTGCTTGTGAAATTGAGAATCTGTTTCTTTTTCCTTCAATTGTGACACCTACCTGCTAGGCAAAAGATAATTGGCCTTGACGTAAGCCTCTCACAGATCCTGCACTTGAATTTATCAAGAAAAAGGCTTTATAAATCAATGAAATTTACATTTTCTCTTGCAGCCTCAATTGATAAAATTTTCAATAGAATAAGGAAAAGCAACTCTACACTTTGAATTTGAGATGGCTGATTGATGCATCTACTTAGACAAACACATCAACTGAAGGAGGCATTATTGTCGAAAAGCTAAAGTTACTGAATTATTGTGGTCAAAACGTTCTTTTTTGGTTTGGTAAATGTAGGATGCTGAGACGCATTTTGGTTATCCATGTAGTGTAGTGTAATGTTCCAATGTGGATGTTTTGGCTGCTTCACATGTATGTGCTGATTACCATTTTGAAATTTCCAGGCTATCTTCTGTTACTGGATCACATCAAACCTTTTCTCTCTTATGTATGGTTTTGGTGAGTTATAATATCTAAAGATGAGCCTTCTCCTGTAGCTTTGTTTTTATGGTTTGGTAGCATAGCCCTCATAATAATAATTTTTCAACTTGTTGACAGTGATTAGACACCCTCCAGTGAGGAAATTTTTGGATCTTCCTGATATGGTTCCGCCACCCACCCCTGCATCTCAGCCGGGCTTATCTTTCTTTGGTGCATCCAAGCTGATCGCGCCGGCGGCCTCGCCGCCGCTACCAGCTAAGGAATCTGAGGCTAAAATGCCTTTGAGAAGGGTATCATCATCTTCCGTTGTCAGCCAGCGGATCAGAAACCTGGAAAAGACGGTCAAAGCTAGAAATAAACCTAAGAAAAGGTAGAGGGAATGGAGATATTTTCAGCATTGCAAACCATTTATACATGTGTTATTGTCAATGGAGCGTATGCCTTGTGAAATCGATGGACAATTTGTTCACGGAAATATCTGTTTTTAGTAACGGAGAAATTTTCCGGTATCTGCAAACCATACAGGGCTTAATAATGTACTGTCACATTGTTGACATGAGAGAGAATTTTTGAATGTGCCTCGAGTTAAAAAAAATTGTATGAAAACAGCTACTTGGAGTTTATGCTCACTGTTTTGTTATGATTTATGTCATAGCAAGAAGAAATTTGCATTTTAAAAAAGTTTCTAGTTCATCTTTGATATGGCAAAAAAGTGACTAATTATTTTACACACATTATTAGCACCCATCAGGGTTCCAACCCATTAGTATAAGGTTCAAAAATGGTCCAACGACCTGTAGCATACAATTTCGCTGACGTACTTGCTACAAGATACAACAGTGACAGAGAGAGAAAGAGTTCACCGAGGTGGTCGCCCGATTTCTGAGGTAGCTTCCTGAAATTTGTTCTTGACGATCTTAAAGCTTCTTTGGCCCTTTTTGGTCCAGTTAATCGAGCTCTTTCTTCTAAGCATATCTGATAGAAGGGGGTTTTTTGCCGGCGGCACCTTTCCAGTCGTGTCCTCGTAATCTGCAAAGAGTGGGTGTTACATAAGCTCTGACCTCTATTTTACTCATAATTTCAACAGAAACCAACAGCCAAACAACAGATACGATTACTTGTATAGCTCAGGCATTCAAATAAAAGATGGCGGCGACATAGCAGAAACCAATAAGTGGATATTGAATATGGCGGCGACATTGTTGCAAATCCTCCCATCCTACATTAGATCTTCCAAGTAGCTAGCTAGCTAGCTTATCACTTCTGGACTTATAGGGCAGTGGCAGGGGCAACATATCAGTTATCCTTCCACCGGTTGTCATCAACAAGAACATCATCAACAATTCAATGACCTTTAAAGGGATGATGCCAGCATGTTTTTATATCACATACTATATTCAAAAATTTCTTGAACTTCCATCCATACACCCGCAACCAAATATCAAGGCAGCAGATTATAAAAAAAATGCTCATCCATGGGATGGTTCTCTCTTTAGCTCCATATACATGTAGCCTGTGTGTGCACCAGCGTGCTAGTTATGAAATTTGTCTAGGGCAATGTACAGCAATAATCTAATGAAACACTACCAAGACATATATATATATATATATATATATATATATATATATATATATATATATGTTTTTAGCCTATTACTGTTGTTAAGAGATGCTATGAACTAATTGAATTTAATTGTTGCGATATGACAAAGCACTAAAACAAAGACTATCACTAACGTTTCCAGAGCCTAGTCCTGTATGCATTCAGGAAACCTCAAACTTGTAGATCCATATCCAATTATCATGATACCTACAACTTTACTATTGCTTTTCTTTTTCTCAAATCCATGAATAAAGAGTTCCAGTGTATGGCCAACAAATAATCAAATAGATAATTTCCAACTTCAAAATGACAGATTGACTAAATCTGATACTTATTATGGCAACATTTACATAACACAATAAGCAACAACTCTTACATAACACAATAGAACTCTAATATAATGTAAGGAACGATCTGATCTGATATTGTATATTTCCAACAGATTTCAGAGCACTCACTGATACATGATATTAGTCTAATACGTAGTCAAATATCAAATGTACTAAAATATTAATAACCACTAAATATTACTACTGAATTTGCTTCCATTAGAGTAGATAAGGTTAAAAGTAATAGATAAAGCGGTAATTTTTTCCAGTAGCATGGATAAGGTTGTGAATGCTAAAACTTAAAAACTGCACAGTTATTCCATGTGGACTAAGCATAAAATCTGACACAACAATGAATGTTAGCAATTTGATTGAAAGCTTACAAAATCACCTGAAGACTTGGGAAGCTGATATTGAATTTTTAGAAATTTTGAGGCATATTTGTCCTTTTTATGACATAAAACTCGGAGTAAAGTGTCAACATCAGTTGCAGATCTTCTTCCGGGCTTCTTAATTTCAAGATGATTAGGAATTTGTTGACTTGCACTTATCAACATGTCAATAATGGTCTCAGCCTAAAATTCAAAAGAAAATATTATACACATATTTAATGATTATATTAATAGACCACCAGAGAAAATAACAAACCTTCATGGCATACAAATCTAAGATTTCTTCACCTAATCTTGCTTCCTTCTCAACCACATCTTGAGGTAGTCCTTGGCCATTGGCCACAAAAAGATCCTAGGAGACAGATATCCTCTTGAGTATATAATTAAATAAGAGAATAAGATGCATGAATCTGAGATCCTAGTTGCTCAGGAAACTGATAGGATGGACAAGAAAGCTCTGCAAAGATTAAATCTGATTACACGAAAATTGGTAGTAAGTTGATATTACATATTCAAAGTAAAGAAAGTAAAGGTTCCAAGTCCTGATGGTATGCATAATTTATCCATAATGGCACCATGCACAGATACATATTTATAGTAAGCTAAACAAATGTTCCAATCTCTTTTGTGGACTAATAGATTCTGAATATCCAGGATTTCTATTTCTAGGAATTTCTTGTCCATCTATAAAAAATACTCTCCTAAGAAAAATTTCTTCAATCTCCCCCCTTCACCAAGTACACACTCCTTTTTGTCCCTCTGGTGCTGTACCATACTAGTTGACAGCACCAACCATACTAACTAATTTGTACAGCAGCATGCCATGAAAATGCAATGCCTGCTTTCACCTAAATAAGAAATTGGAAAAGAAAAGAGCCTTAAACTTTTACCCTTTTCACCTGACATGCTAGAACACTAAACTAAATGCAATAAAACATTTACCTTCAAATCATTCAAGTCCTGCTGCATCATGGTTGCATCACTCTCAGAGAAAACACGGGCTGGACCTCCATCCAACATCACCCATATATATCCATCCTATTCAGTGAGAAGGTTAGGCAAGAGAAAGACTATTGAAAAACCAGTGCTCTTACACAATGAAGTACCATTGTTGCTTCGAAAATGCTTGAAACAACTTGGTCCCTGAGTGAATCAACAATTAAATCACACACAGTGTCAAGAACCTGTATGGAAACCAGAGACAGTTAATGACCAAGCTATTGAAATGATAGACGATAATGAGAATGGTCCTGAACTATTTTGGTATGGATTATCAAAAGCTGAGACTTAAGGAAAACACATAAATGTGACGAGTGTTTCAGATTCTTGACTTACTTCATCAAGCATTGGAATGAATATTTCAAAGCGAGCATTTTCAACACTTCCCTGATACAAGGAGAATATCATGGAATTCCTCAAGTCCCAAAATATCGCCCTTGCTCCTACAAATTGTCAAAATTGAGTGCTTGGTAGCATCTAATAACTATCTATATAATCCAACCAACAAGTTAAGCATCATTACATATTCACATCCTATAAAGTCATCAATTCACTTATGACATTGAAATGACTAAATCATCAATACAATCCCATGTATTGAAAAAGAGTGCCTCTTATCTAGAAATCCCTGTTTCTAACACTAACACTGATTATGTACCTCAATCATTGCTGTTATAAAGCCCAGTTTTATGTTTCATTTCTTTACCAACTTGTAGTTTCACATGATCAAATGAGTCATAGAATTAGTTCAAGTCCATCCATGCACTTTTTTTTACCCCTTCCTGAAAAAGATTGCTCATATTGGTTCACGAGAAAGTAAACTAATGCAGAATTTATTAAAAAATATATAATATTATAGAGATATTGGCATGGAACTTATGATAGATTCATACAAAAGTTACTTACCAACGAAATCCACAATCATATCACTTGCACATACTGCACGTCTTCTAATATCATCAAAAATTGTAAACAATTCTTCAACAGTGCCACTAGATGTAGGTAGATCATCTTTAGCAACGTCAAATATTTGACCATCATCTGTATCAGATATGTTAAAATGTCTAACAAGACTAAAATGTAGAAAGATGATGAGCTACTACTTATGAATTATGATGCCAAAAAAAAAATGCATAGAGAATAACATTAAGATAAGAAGACAAGTAGGCACAAAAAAATGAAAATCACCTCGCAATTTTGCAAGACAATTACATTATAGGTGAAATCATTTTCATCACAAGCCCACAACCTTCTCAATCAGTTACAATAATTACCTTTCCTACTATGGTATTTAAAATTTGACGACACAAAAAGAAAGAACAAGCTATTATAGTTTAGCCAGGCATGCCAACATTGAGTTTTTGAAGTCTTGATGATGGAGAATCATTTACCTTACAAAGGATTTCAAAAAAGTTTATTCTAGGTAAAGAAATCAACAAAAAGTCATCTATTAGTTGGCCTACAAATTCTAAGAGTTGTGTTGAAGATTGAAGAGTCTTTTGATTGTTCTAGGAACTCCTTTTGTATCAAGTGAACTCTTGTATTAAGGCACTCATTTACTATTTAGGTATCCAAGAAGTTATATTTTGAATTTTCAGACGACATTCTAATTCCATAGGAGATTACTCTTGAAAATCATTGTCTTCATTAATTATACTAAGGCAAATAAACCCCTATAAATAGTAGAGACTGTCAATGAATGAATGACTTCAGATTTGAATGAAAAGAATTGCATCTTATCCGATCTCTTGCTCTTCTCTCTTATCTCACACTTCTCTTTCTTTTTCTTCCCCTCTCTCTCTACTTTCCTACTCTGTTCTGCATCACTTGATTTGTTTATTAATATTCACAAATACAATTTTATTTTTTGCTAGCATTTCACACCCATCATGCTCAAATATAATTGTATTTAGAGAAAGAAAATGTAAAAAGGGGTGACCTCAAGATAGCTACCTGTCTGTAGGAGGACCCAAGAATGTTTTATAGCATCTTCTAATGTGTCAAGTTGTTCCCTTAAATACTGCATTACCAATAAAATATACTATAAGAAAAGTGTTTGCAACAAAGTTGTCAGGTGAACATGAAAACCAGGAATACATGCTGATAAAAGAACTACCTTTTTCTAATGTTCCATATCATATGTTATATCCCTCTCCTTATTATGGAAAACCAAATAATGCCACTGTAAATTGAAGAAACATTTCAAGTTTGATATAAAGTTTCCACACTTTCTTTGATGTAGAGTGTTTTAATAAAATCCACACTTTTTATTCTACTCACATTTTTTTCTTTTCTTTCTCTGCTTTCTTTGAATCCTAAGGTTGTCATCTAAGTAGTTGACCCTCTAATCACCATGCAAATAAAGTGTAGCATAATGCAAAGACAAACAAAGAAAATAATTTAATTTGAAAAGAGCTCACACAAGATTTGAAATTAATCTTGGATATCACAAGATCTCTCTTCTTTTCAATGAATGAACTATTCTGTTCAGTACCTTTTTATTTGTCTTGAACAGCTATGAACAAGGAACATTACAACAATGGCAACAATTAGCAAATGCGACGGTTGTGATGAATGCAACAAGAATCATATCCCCTCACATCCATAGTCCTAGTCACATCTTTTTCCCTCTCTTTCTCGAACTCCTTTCGAACCTAAGGTTGCCACTACAGCAGTCATTGACCTTCTTATACTCTCTCCTCTCTTATTGTTAGTGACAAATTGGCTCATAGTTGATAATCCAGTCAATTCTGACTGATTTCGAACCTTACTATCCTCGTAACATGATGCCATCAATTTTTATGTATAAAAAACGCATAGCAGTAAATATCCAATAACTTGGCATACCCCCAAACTTTGACATTCAATAGGTAAGAAATCTTATTTTACACTTGAGTACTTGACTATTCTAGCTTTTGCAAAAATATGTTGTGTTCTCTATCAATGAATTTGGCTTGGAAGTTGCATCAAGAATTGGCAATGATCACCAAAAATAGAGCACCTCAATTGTCAAATTGCATTACCATGACTCTCACTGCTTGTATACATGAATATATCAATTAGGAAAACATGGGCCCCTCATATGTTTTTAGTGATCTAAACTAGGGGTATAGGTGACTTGGAAAAGAAAATTCATGTTGATACGCATTATAACTTCATTTCCTCTCCGACAACCCAAGGTTATCATTATGTTTTACCCTTTTTCTTGTCATACTGTTCCTTTAAAGTATCAAGGAAGAAATTACACCTTGGATAATTGTCCAAGTAGGTCGTCCATACTTTTTTCTTGGTAGAGTTCTGATATTACATTTTTTTAGGAGAAACAACCATCAAATATGAAGATGAAATATTTCAAGACAAAGCAGGACCTGAGCTCAACCACATGTTCACATTGTACATCACTCTTCAACAACCTGAGCTCAGCTTGAATATGGTAAAATAAATAAAAATTGCCAATTGTAATTGGTTTCTACAATTAAGGGTAAATGTCTGTCAAATGCTCCATCCCAACATGCATTTATTTATATCCCAGTAACTATGCATAAAGGGCTCTTTTGGCAAGAAGATGATTAAACAAAATTCAATCATCCAATATATAGGACCAACATACACGATCACTGATTATTTAAGAAAAGGAAAACACACTTCACTGATTATATAAGCCCAAAAATGCTGTATTCTAGAAAGAAAAAAACAGAACTTACATGGAGAGTGTTGAGTTTAACACATAGCTTTGGCAATGTCAAATCATTAAGTTGATTCATTGTTTTGTCCTCCAACATCAAACGTTCCACCGGTTTTTTCTTTGTGAAGGGATTCGCAGATTCCTCATAGCGCGTCAAGGCTGGGGGAGTAGGGTATAACAGACTCTTATCAACTGCAATATCAAGAAGGTATTACGTCAAGAAGTATATTGCAAATTGTTAAGTTGTAGATGATATACCGTGTGTACCAGGTTAAGTGCAAGTTGTAGATGATATACCGTGTGTACCAGGTATCACATGCAGCAGATTGTCAAGAAGGTATTACGTCAAGAAGGTATCACATGCAGCAGATAATGCAAGTTGTAGATGATATACCGTGTGTACCAGGTTAAGTGCCTGGGAAAATGTAAATGTTACAGGGTAGCCAATGAACCGATAGCTAGCCATGATCAACCACCTCATCTATGGCTGGAACGAATCAGCTGGTCCTAACAATGGATCTTGTAATTCCATCAATCTGGTCTCAACCAGAAGCAGGCCAAAACTGGACCAGTAGCAATTTTAAACTGGTTGGTAATTGCATGCCTCAGTCATAGAGACTACAAGTCCAGTTTTGACCAGGACACCCTATCAGGATCCAAGCTGAACAGGGGTCAGACGACAGCGTTCCTGCAATTCAAAGGGGATGGCAGCAGCCAGACAACAGCAAAAACAGGACACCAATACTTGCGGGGTATTCTGTGAAATGTCTAGTTTAATACTTTTAGAAGTTTGGATCAGTAAATAGCCTATTAATAAGCACCGTAAGACTTCTTAGAGCTCTTAACTGTTGAACGTTGCTTATTTCTGTTATTTTTATCAAATAACAAAAAATTTATATTCTTCTTAGTTTGAATCCTTGGAAAACCTTTTTCCTTCTCAAACTGGAAAAAACTCTATTTAGAAGGACCAAGTCCTAACAATTTGGTTTTAGAGTAGGACATTCCCTGCCATATTTTGTGATGCCCTGGGACATTTTCTATGGTTTTCATGCAGAACTTCATAACTACACTATGCTACTATGTCATCCATTGACTGGTAGTCTGGTATGGATTTCTAAGACTCCCATAAGGTTGGCAACTGCAACCTTGTTTTAATTGTTACACTGATATTTTTTAATTGTCTGGGTACCATCCAGCAGCAATATTGACCTCCGGAAAATTTTATTTTTTGGTACCCTATGCAGCAATGTCTTCGACCAATTCATGGTCAAGAATGGTGCTCATAAACTAGAATCCATAGTTTTCGGAACTGAACTATGCAGTGATCAGCCAAGCCTTGGAACATTGGGTCATTAGTCATATGGTGGACCAATTGGTCGGACAAAATCAGTGATTTAAAAAACACTAGGCGACAAGGTCCCAAAACGCCTGAGGTGCTAGGCGCTCACCTGAGCGAAGCGAAACGCTCTAAAATATTAAAATATAAAAAAATATATAATATAATTAATAAATATGATTATTTTAAAAAAAGGATAAAAAATGTCACCGAGTGAAACCGACAGTGAAAAGTCGGAAGAGAAGCAGCAGTGAGAAGTAACAACAACGGATGATTAGTTTACGATAGCAGTAGGCAACAGCAGCAGAATCTAAGGACATCAGTGGAAGCGGAGGACAACAACGGAAGCAGCGGGAGAAAGACTCGGTTCGCTGCGTCTACGGCGGAGGCAACGACAGAAAGCGTCAGCAGCGGAGGCAGTGGGAGAAAGCGTTGGCGGTGAAGGCAGCAGGAGAAAACGCATGCGAGGGTTGGCTTAGGGAGTCGGAGACATGTGTAAAGGGTAGCTTTTGTGGTAAGGAACTGCATTAGTTGGTTCAATCGGACCAACTAATTGCTATTAAACCAAACCACCTAGGCGCCCAGTTGCCTTATATGAATCGAGCACTAGCTCGAAGTGCCCGGCGCTTGGGCTCGGGCGAGCGCCCAGGCGGCACCTCACTGAAGCGCACCACCTAGTCCTCATATGAGGCACTCGGGCCTCACCTCACCTCGCCTCGCCCGGGCACCTGGGCGAGCGCTCGAGCACCTATTTAAATCATTGGACTGAATGTTTAATAAAATATTAATAAATAAAATAAAATAATACAAAATTAATAATAAGTCCTGAAAAAAAAAATTATAAACAGGAGTTATGATTTTCACAAGGTACAAGACAAATCTAGGAATTTATTGGTCTTGAGACTCCAATACAGATATTTTTTTTATTGTTAACATTCTGAATGTATCCCTGGACTAATGATTTGCAAGTAGCACAGAAAAGGGTTTTTGCTCATTTTAAGGGCACTCCAGAACTTGCTGATTTCAGTTGGACTGGCTGATTCTTTTGGTTCACACTTCACAGAAAACCAACTGATTGAACTTGGTCGCGTCTGACTGTTGATCACTTCTGATCCAATTTTTAAGCCAGACAGGCCAAGGGTCTTGTCTGGTCCTGTTCTGATAACTATGCCTGAACCCAGATTTGTTTATAGTTTTAGTCATGTCAACATGCTCAGAAAACTATTATACAAATTAATATAAGTGCAACAAAAAAAGTTCGTGTGATGTTGTTGGGCCATGTAAAGAATTTCCAGTCTTTGCCATCTTTGTCTGCAATGGCCTGTGTGATATTTTGTTAACAATTCCAAGTACATGGTTGATCTCTTAGCTAGCATTTGCTTAGGCACTGAAGTCAGCACCTTTGGGTATCAACCAGACAAGTACCTCACAATTGTAATTTAAAGAGAAGATGAAATTTGTAAGCAGTAAAGACATGATATAGCATCTCAAAAATAACTGAACGGATGGATTCAAATTGCTTTAGATTTGAAACTTCAGAGTCAATCCAGTTACAATAATGTAACAAAATATATATGTTGATGTACACTTCTTCCTATTCAACTCACGCTCATAAACACAGAACAAAATACAAAAAAGGTCAAATGTCAGGGCTGCAGAATAAGTAGACAAACATGTAATTCTATGCAGTCAGAGTAAGTTTGCTCCACACTAGAGTACCTTGGCTATGACAATTTGGACTTGATGAATCAAACATTTATAAAGTGATTATATTTATAAGTATAAAACAAAGAGCCTCTATCTCATGATTCATACCTTGCTGATTGATTATGTGCAGCAGATAAGCTTCAAGACTCTGCCTTATTCCGATGAGCAAGGATCGTAAATGGATAATATCCATTGGAAGGTTCAAGTTAAAAAACTGATCAACAATCTGCACATTTATGAACTTAAATTACTGTCTTAAGCACTCAGCGGAGAGCACGGAAACAATATATAGCTTGTATATAGTTCAGTAAAGACAAGACAAAATCAAATTAAGCATCCGCCTGGATACATTTATTGAATGAAAAGCATATGTTAAAGCGTTTTAAAACATGGAAGATATTTCAAGACAATAGTATGATTCAAAATGGTAAATTACAAGTTACAGATACTCTTAATTGGTTCACAAAATTCCATTAGCCATGAATTTTAGATTTTATTTGCATGAATCAAATGCTGAAATAAGCTGCAACACTTAGTGATACCAGGTGATCAGGTACCACATGTTATAGTTGATACATAACATGGATTGCATGTGTTGCTGAGGAAGAATGCCAACCACCAATTGACTTTCTATTTCATATGCACAAATTCAATGACCACATGGATTAGTTGATTGGATCATTGATTAGGAGTTGCATGTTGGTGAGTAGCTATGTTGGTGAATGGTGAGTACTAGATACGCCAAGTGCTACGCCACATAACACAGGTCGGACTGGATACATTTATCGCATGAAAAGCATTTGTTAAAGCTTTTTAAAATGTGGAAGATATTTCAAGACAATAGTATGATTCAAAATGGTAAATTACAAGTTACATATACTCTTAATTGGTTCACAAAGTTCCATTAGCCATGACTTTTAGATTTTATTTGCATGAATCAAATGCTGAAATAAGCTGCAACACTTAGTGACACCAAGTGATCAGGTACCACATGTTATAGTTGATGCATAACATGGATTGTGTTGCTGAGCAAGAACGCCAACCATCAATTGACTTTCTATTTCATATACACAAATTCAATGACCACATGGATTAGTTGATTGGATCATTGATTAGGAGTTGGGCATGTTGGTGAGTAGCTATGTAGGTGAATGGTGTGTACTAGCTATGCTAAGCGCAACACCACATAACACTGGTCAGCCCGGAGAACCAACACCAACTAGCATGGCATCTGCATGAGCATTCTGTGCTAACACATTATCAAAGATGCTCCCATGCTACACACTTTAGGACAGTTGCTTGGATCCACTATACAGATTCAGGTCAAATAAAATTGTTAAGTCTGCAGTAACTAAATTTCCATTGTCATATTATTCCCTACAAAATGCTTCGTCTCCCTAATTTCTTGTACTTTTTGTTTTTATTTATATTACATGGACACTTATATTGGCACCCACGAGCAAGTGTTACTTGAACATTATTTTTTTTTATTATAGTATGATTACATTGACTGCTTACATATTTTTGTATCTAGCATCAACAATTGATAATGGTTGGACCTTAATGTCATCGTAAGATTAATCTTTGCAAATTAGTTACCGGGATTTGAGCAGCCAAAACAGCTTCTTTGTCTATAAGTGGAAGGCTGAGACCTGAGTATGCTGACCTTCCCTAGGTTCTGTATTGGCAGAAACCTCATGCACTAGGTAAGCCTTTTTATGAACATTTAATGAAATTAACAGAATAATACTAAGTTCATCATAAACTCTTGTTATTTTCTCTATGTCCTTAACATCTACGAAACAAAAAATAAGTAATTTCCATGAATATATTTGAGATGCTAGTTAATTACTAATAACTGATTGTGAATCATGATAATATAACTACATATTCAGAAACTATAATCAAAAGCCAAACTTCATTGAAATGAATAATTCATTAAAGTGTTCTCCTTTCATGAATGTTTTTAAGTTTGAAATGTATCATGCAGTATCAATGTCCCATATCTAATACCTTCATAGATAGAACTATTGTGATGTCAAATGTCATAAGAATACAAGAATTCAATTTTTATATGATTCTATAATTTCTTATTTGTTTTAACTTTCAATGTTTTATATTCTCGCAACACTACAATGTATTTATCATATATATTTTGAAACAACAGTAAGTTATCCCCACATCTCTGTTTTTGTATTTTTTTGAGAATTGGACTCTTTGATACGAGTCCATATGAGGATCTCATGACTATGTCTGTCTATGCAACACTCGTTACGATGGGTTAGTACAGCTCATTAATTCATATCTAAGCAACCAATGATCGGACAAATAGTAATGACTACTCAATTTCTCACATAGCATAAAAGAAGGAATAAGAACAATATAAATCATACCAATATGTTCAAGTACAAAAGCCAAAAAAGTAACTATGAAGTAAGTACGAAACAATTCTAGCAGTATATTAGTCACAAGATTATCACAAATCTCAAAATTAGTCATTCAATGGATCTTTAGCTGTCCAAATTAGAAAAAGAAATGACTGGTTTACAAAGGCCTGCATGCATAAACATAAACAAACAGTACGTACTGCCTGCATCATGCCATTGTAGGCGGTACAGCGAAAGTTGGTTTAATCAGATAACAATTTCAATCATCTTGACCAAGAATTAAAGTTTCAGGAGTACCAGGACAATAAAAGCCAAGTACCTAATCATATCAATCTACAAATATAAACCGCCAGACTAACCAAAACAACAGTGAGATGCTGCTTTTTATATTTACTGTTAGGATCGAGAGCACTAAGAGGGGGGGGGTGAATTAGTGCAGCGGAAATCTTTCAGCGATTTAAAACCGAAAGCTGCGTTGGTCCGATAAAAACGATTTCGATGTAAAAGCCGATTCTAAGATTACTTAAGATTAAGCGCAATTTACGTCTAAGCACAGTTTACGTCTAAACTGAGTTTGCGTCTAAATACAGTTTGCGTCTAAACGCAGTTTTGCGTCTAAACACAATTTTACGTCTAAACGCAGTTTTGCGTCTAAACTCAGTTTACGTCTAAACGCAGTTTTGCGTCTAAACGCAGTTTGCGTCTAAAAGTAGTTTACGTCTAAAGCACAGTTTTATGTCTAAACACAGTTTGCGCAGTTTGCGTCTAAACACAGTTTTGCGTCAAAACTCAGTTTACGTCTAAACGCAGTTTGCGTCTAAACGCAGTTTTACGTCTAAACGTAGTTCTACGTTTAAAAGAAGTTTACGTCTAAAACACAGTTTTATGTTTAAACACAGTTTGCGCAGTTTACGTCTAAACGCAGTTTGCGTCTAAACGCAGTTTTACGTCTAAACGTAGTTTGCGTCTAAAACAGTTTCAAAGGGATCTAAACTTAGAAGCTAGTTCGTAAAAGCGCAGAAGACAGTTTTGCAGAATCAAAACACAAACGTAAGCTGATCGTACGAAAAACACAAATTTACGTCTGAATGCAAATTCGAAAAGATCAGCACTTAGAACTTATTCGTAAAGGCGCAGAGAGCAGTAGTTATGTAGGAGGTTTGCAGTAATGATAAGGTACTCGAAATAAAAGCAAACCAGAGATTTAGAGTGGTTCGGTCAGTCTTGACCTACTCCACTTTTGGCTTCCTCCTCCGACGAGGTCACCGACGTCAACTAGCTGCCTTCCTTCAATGGGCGAAGGCCAACTGCCCTTTTACAGTTTCTCTCCTTTTGACGGGCTCAGGAGACAACCCTTACAGATCCTTTCTCTCCTCTCTTTACAACTCAAGACTTCAAGAACAGAAAGAGAACTTTTGGACTTTACACAAATTTGAGCTCTTAGAATCACAAAAAAGATCAAGAATTCGGTGTGTATCTATATCTTTTCAGTGCTGAATGGGTGGGGTATTTATAGGCCCCAACCCAATTCAAATTTGGAGCTCAAAACGATCAAATCCCGGAATTCCGGGATCAGGCGGTTGCACCTCTTGACTGGAGAGGTTGCACCGCCTGGCAGAGCTCGAAGACTGAGCCTCTGGGCGGTGCCACCTTTGTCAGAGGCGGTTGCACCTCTCTGCCAGAGCTCGAAGACCGAGCTCAGGCGGTTGCACCGCCTGACTGGAGAGGTTGCACCGCTTAGTCTCGCTCGGAGACTGAGCCCTGGGCGGTTGCACCTCTTGGCTGGAGCGGTTGCACCGCCCAGTCTCGCTGGGAGACACAGCCTGGGCGGTGCTACCTCCCTGCCTGGGCGGTTGCACCTCCCACAGCAACCTGGGTCCGAATGGGTTGAACCATTCGACCCAATTTGAGTTCTTCAGGGGCCCAATTGCCCCAGGATTAAGCTAATGGGATCACCTCCCATTTCTAACTTAATCAAAGTGCTAACTACGATTATTTCCTAAGACATATTCTGCAGCTTGCTTTGGTGCGTCACTCGCTTCTTCCGGCGAGTTTCCGGCGAACTTCCGTCGATCATCCGATGAACCCTCGGTGATACTCCTGCGGACTTCCGACAAACTCCTGGACTGCGACGATCCACTTGGCAAGTTCTGACGAGCTCCTTTGGCAAGCTTCTGGACTTCTCGGATTTGTTCCTGCAGAACCTCTGACGACTGTCCGAACTTCTGTCGAGCTCTCGAACTTCCAACGTGATCATTGTCATGACTCCGGCGCAACTCCTGCTGCATGTCTTACTTTCATCGTAGTTAATCCTGCACACTTATCTCAACACATACATTAGACAACAAATGACAATTGACTTCATCATCAAAATCCGAGATTCAACATTTACGAGTTAGGGTTAGATCTTGTTTCCCCTTACCCTGGACTCCACATTCTTCACACCCTCGACTTAGCTGCACACTAACCCACTATCAGTTCAATCCATTGATCGAGATACCAGCATTTTTCTTAAGATAAGTCAACCACTTTTCTAATTCTCTTTCTATTTCAATTTTCTCGTTTCTTCTCATGACTACCTTTGAACGTCACCGAGTTAGGTTATTATTTCATTCCCCCTTCAACCCTGGAGTCGACATCCTGTAAATTCTCAGCTTCAACTGCATTCTTTCATGCCTCCAGAGAAATCCATCAGTGGAAATAAGCATTTTTCTTAAAGTAAGTGATCCTCATCGCTCTCTATTTCAATTTTCTCATAATCACAGCATGTCTACATCAGAATGTGACTGTATTGTGCCATGCAGATTGCATGTCCATGCCAGCCATATTTGAGCTTGAGTATGTATGGTGAATATGAATAGTTTCAACTTGATCACTTTCTTTCATCAAATGAATTTTTTAGTGAATAAATTATTGGTTTTAATTATGATGATAAAAAAACAAGTCCAACATAGAATGGTTGCAGAAATATTGTGTAACAAACACCAGACCATAAACATAAAATAAAGGATAACAAACAAAAGAAGAACATTAGTGAAAGTACTTGTAGAGTTTGGACTTGGCAGAACGAGTACAATGTGGCTATAACCAGTAATTCAAATTAATAATTCATGACTAGAATGTTGTTTTGACACAATGGGCAAGTGAGGAGTTGTTATGCTAGTAGCTGTTCTCTACAAAGTCAGATTTTCATTGTCAATAATGGGTTTCTATGAGTTCAATAATTGTGATTAAACTCATTAAAGTTTTAGATCTTAGACAGTTTTCTAAAAAGATAGAATGGAAGTCAATGAAACACATATGCCATTTCCACATGTTGATTCAACAATATTTAAACACCCAATACGAAAAATATTGACATAAAAGAATAAATATGTCATCGTTACCATCATAAATATATCTTTACACATCACCCAATTAGCTAATTCGAGAAACAGGTAGTTATAAGTCACAACAAATGATGGAAGTAATGGCAAAAGCAACCAAATCCATTCATCAAGATGTTACTTTGCACCGTTGTGTGTCCAAACACGAAAATTTACTTAAGATGAAAAAAGTAGCATTCTCATGCAATTAATTTTATTTAATCCACATCACAGAAAAATGATGTCAAATTGCAAATAAGATCAACCCACCACTCCCCTAGCTGACAAGTCACAAGAGAGACAAAAAAAAATATAATAAATATGATCAAAGTATCCAAACAGCAGTTCCAATTATATCAAGTTTTTGGAGGAAAAAAAAACGATACTCATACAACATATCCTAAATGTATCAAGAAGAATAATGATTAATGAGATATCAGGATTTGGTTAGAATTTCAACATCTACATGACTACATATTAGATTGCATCATATTCATTACTCAAAAGATGAACCAGCATGCATCAAAATGCATTAAATACAAGAATACAATCTGATAAGCAGATTCAAACCTCCTCAATTATTCGAAAAACTTCAATTATTGATGCAGCTTGTCTTTGTTGATTTGATAAAGGCTCCCAATCCTATATAAATCATATAATGTGCTTATTTAAACTGCATGAAGAAATAAATCACTAAGGAGAAGTAATCATGGTCGTACATAGCTCATTGTTTACCAAATCATCTATTACAAAACAATTGAAGAGTTAAGTAGCATTCCCATTTTAGATTGCTCCAGTAAACTATGAAAAAATGTTTTCCCAAACTTAGGAAAGACTACTTTGTGAAGGTTGTTGCCGGAACACAGATGCATGCCATTTTCAATATGTCCCAGTTCTAAACCAATCTTAAGCTCATTTGAAAGACAACTAGCAAATTCTAAAACAGTGTAAAATTCATAACACACCTGTAGGATACGAATCTTCCATTAGGATGTGATTCATAACACAAGCTCATTTGAAAGCTTTTCAAACATCATAGATCATGTTTGCAGGAGCGAATCTTCCATTAGGATGTGATTCGATTATGGCCTGAACCCACCTGTAGGATACTAGCCCTATGTCAATGTATTTTCTTTATCTATATATGCATGATTCACCATATTGTTCCCCAGGTTCATCTTTGATCAGATCACTTGATGCATGTCCTATCCATTATTGTCTTATAAAATCTATATGGTTTTGTCCAGTTCCCATACCAGAACATGTTGAGCTTATCTACATAGAATAGCACTTGAAAGCAACAAGTCACTGAAAGAACCCATGTGGTAATATCATGTTGGTATAACGCAGCCAAAACTCACAAAATTATAAGAAGTTCAAAACAGTCAATACCTCATTCAAAGAAAAAATTGTAAGAAAGCTAGAAGATATGAAGCATGGTTTCTCAAACCAGATATAACAGTCAATACCTCTATGTTAATGGCACGTTGTGTCCATTCCAAGATGTTATTTTGTTGAGTTTGCACCCAGTGAACAATAAGTGGAGAACAGAAAGATCTAATCTGTAAAGACAAATATAATTAGCTTCACATCAACTTTGTCAATTAGGAAAATTAATAATTAGCTTCACATCAACTTTGTCGATTAGGAAAAACATTAGTGTACACATGCATGTTTACAGATGTCTAAGTCCAAGGATAAGCTTTATGGCACTAGGAAGCTACAGTACAGTACCATACTATTTCATCAGAAGACCAGTATGGTTTTGGTATGCAATATGGAAATCTTTGATCATACTTACAAAATCTTCAAAAGTAAATATAAAATTTTAAGCATTCTTCAAAATGTTTATGGGCAAATAGTGATCGAGGAAGAGTAACTTTTCTATCAAAATAGAACGATGTTGTAAGAAGAATTTGTTTTCTTTCCATAAGTAGCCCTAATAGTTTTAGTATTTAAGTGAATGCTTGCCAAAACAACACAAATAGTTTGTGAAAGAAAGAAACTAGTGTAAGTCCAAAACTTCTGTAATTGTTTTCATGATAAATAATGAGAAAATCTAATGGGAAAATGTTAAAAAGTTTTTAACCAAATAATTTGACTTGCTGATGAAGTTTAACCTGGATATTTTTACCACTCAAGCTACCTAAAATCTGAGAAATTAATTTTAAACCTGATAAGGATGTATATAGTTGGCTGTTGGAGATCTCTTTTTTTCTCCATATGCAGAATGCAGTATATAAGTCAGATAAGACTCCAAACTATTTGATGCTGCAAGCACTTTGATGGTGCTTTCTGAAAGATGTGAGACCACTTCCAGGAATGGCTTCTAGACATGGAAAAAATAGGATTATTTAGACAACTAGTGTAAATACTAAATAATGTGGTTTATAAATGATGTAACATTCGAATAGTGAACCTCCATTCATATAACATACCAGGTGTTTCCCATATAACTGGTGCAGAAGAACAGCAGCAACTATCCCAGCTTCAGGATATTGCTGGCATAAAACAGGACTAAATAGAGTGTACTCTTTCTCAGCAACTGCCTTAAACTTGTTTGCTAGCATGACAAGAGAATGATCCTTTTCCAAATTTTCTGCATCCAAAAAGTTGAGGACCTAGACTTACAAAGAATACAAAGTTTGTATCCGAATCTTTGTTGGAAACATGATGGAAAACTTGAAATGACAGAAATTACCTGTCTATATGCAGCTCCAATTGACTTCTCAACAAACATATGGGCCAACTTTGATGCAGCAAGGTTTTCAGCCATAGGCCTGACGTGCTGTAATTGAACAAATACTGATGTAGTCAACTGACATGACAAGTTTTGAATTGAATAATTATTAACATGAGAAGTCTCAATATAGGCAAAATATTATACGAGGCAGAAAAAAAAAATGTATTTATAAGCCATTGATTTATGGGACTTTTGACACACTTTGTCACTAAAAATACCAATTGTTTGACACTACTTGTAACTTGTAAGCATATCCACTTGCCAGAATCTGTTCATCACGCTGTTCCCAATTGGTTCCCATTTGAATAGTTTGTTTGTAGAATTCCATTAGATTCTAAATAAAAAGCACGTTCAGTTTTCTTCCTGGTAAGGTTTACCATACCGTGACGTACCACTCGATACAGGCAGTACATATCGGTCTAATAGGGGACCGATACGGGTGGTACATCGGTACACACCCATATACCATGTGTCAATATATACCATACCAACAGCTGGTTCGTACATCAGTATGGACCAAAAGGTGAACCATGATTCTTGATGTAACAAAATGTTATTAACTAATAAGGTCCTTAAAAAATGCTCCCTGTTGCAATGCCAAAGAGCTTTGTATGTTACGAGAGTGGTGATGGTACACATAAAGATCAATAATGATACCAATACAAATTCAGAAGAGGATACTATATTATAAGTTATCATTTACCTTCATCTGTATAAGCATATGGGCTAACAAGGACTAGTCAATTTGGGTGGCTCCCACATGACGTGAATCCCGAAAGGCGCCTCTAGTAGAGGAGTCACCTTTGGCTCGTACGAGGCATTGATTCCCCTACTCCTCAACCAAAGTGGAACTAAACGTGCTTATCAGTGCCTGTATGAGAGTTGAGGCCTTTGGCCTCATGGTGGGCCTCATCTGATAAGTCATCATTTGTCTTTATTAGTGCGAGAATGTAGGTTCGCGACGAATTGTCAGCTCTGGGTGGGTCCTACGTGTTTTTATCCTTTAGAGGTGGACACCGAAAGGCGCCTCTAAGGGAGGAGTCACCTTTGGCTCTTATAAGGCCTTAGTTCCTCTACTCGAGCGATATGGACTAAGCATGCTTATCACTATACAGCCTAGAGCACAAGGCTCCAGAGCAAATGTGGTTCTCTAACTAAATTATATAGATATAAACAAGGTTTCCAGACCTATGCTAGCCCATGGCTGATTCCATATGGATCTGGTCCGTTCCGACGTACATGTCGATATGCAGGAACATATCACAGTACCAATTTGCTTGGGGCGAGAACAAAGAGGAAGGAGGAAGAGGAAGAGGAGGAAGAGGGTCGAGGGGATGGAGGAGACGGAAGAAGCAACAATGAAAGAAGAGGAGGAGATATATCATCGATGAAGCATGAAAGCAGCAGAGATAAAACACTCACAAGCCCTAGTGTATCAGGCAATGCGAAAAAAAAATAAAAGCATTAAATAACAAATCGAACCAGACCACTGGTTTTAAGCACTCTGCGTCCCATTGGTGGTCAGCAGACGTACGAGCAGTTTTTTCCTCTTCGTCACAGTGTCGCTATTGTCTCCCAATCAGGATCCTTATTTCCTTCTCCTCTTCTTCCTCGTCAACTCTTCTCCTTATCCTCCTACTCCCATGCTTTCTCCCTGTTTCCCTCTGGCCCAAGGGTTTACCATTCCATATTATGTGTTTTGTATGTTGATCCAGACCAGTCAGGTTGCCAATTGGTATTGGCACTGGACCAAGATTTGAATCTCTGACAAAGTTCTTATAATAGATTCTTGAAATAGACGCTAATGCAGGTTTGCTAAACTTGGTGAAAAGTTACCAAACACATTACAAAAGTATAGTACCAAAAAAGATCTTCTGGAACTGGAAGAAGTGTATTGATTACTGACCTTGATTTCTGCACATTCATAAGGAAAACTTGATCCGGTAAGACATGCCAATGCCAGCAAATCTTGAAAAGTAGAACAATTATCCTATTTAAAGAAGATAACAGCAAATTAGTAAATAAATCCTCCAATATTAGGTATCTTCCACAACTAAATACAGATCAGTTGATTGTACATTACTTACCTACATAATCGATTACACCACATAGCCAAAGAGGCAAATAGCAGCTCATTCTTCTTGTAAACATGAAAATTGAATTAAAAACTGCATTAAACCATGGTATGAAATTTCGAATGGTACCGCCTTGTCACGGACAAACTTCTAAACAAGATGTTGGATGTAATGCTTATGTGTGTCCGTGTCTTTTGGCATGTTTATGCCTTGTACAACATGTAGAGGGGCGGCCGAAGGCTTAATAGTCCCATTTTAGTTGGGTTAGTGGCCTATTTAGGCTTGTAAATAAAGGTTGTGTCATGTGGACACGTGCGAGAGCTTTTCGGTCTGTAATGGATCATTTTACCCTTTGTTGTGCCATTGTTCAGAGCTTGTAAAGTCTGTTTGTAATTTGCATTGTCTATGAAGTGTTTTTCGGAGATGTTTGCTTGTGGATCCCGATTGAGGCGTTCTCTCGTTTGTTGGTCCTAAGGGACAATGGGAGGCTTCGGGGAGGCTGACCTTTGCGGACGGACGCGCGAGGGTGCCGCACGACTTAGGCAAAACCAGCTAAGTCCATGACAGCTCGGTACGGGCGGTATGTACTGGTCCAACAGCATACCGGTACGCGAACCGCCCACTACCGGACGAACTGTGCTATATTGCTACAGTAATACACTGTAGCAGTGCTATAATGCTGCAGTAGGAGGAAATCGCTCGGTAAGCCCTGGTGTACCGCTCGGTATGCCGGTACCATACCGTACCGAGCCAATTTCGAAACACCGATACGATACAGTATTGCATATCTTGCATTTAACAACTTATAATATTCAGGAAAATAACTTCTTTAAAGCTCAATTTGATGACAGTATGCTGCACTTTAAAAGAAAGGGGAAAATCCAAAATAGCCTTCCTCTAACTTCTATCAGAGTGATTGGTTAAAAAAATAAATCCCAATAACTTCCAAGGCTTGGTATGCGAAGACCAAATAGCCATAACTCCCATAGTGTTTCATTGATCCTAAACTACAACATGCACATCTTTGAAAACACTGTTATGTTGAATAGCCTCTGCAAAGCTTCTAAAGTGATTGGCATTCTTTAAGATAAATTGGAGTACAGTCATCAAGTAGTTATGGTTTTGCTCATCAAACTTTATCATACCTAAACGTAAGCAGAAATTATCAAGTTACTTGTGCATAGAATATATATTCAAGGAAAAATAACCTGATTAAAATGCAGATGATAGTCCTCTAGTTGATTACAACACCACATATTGATATTAAAGATAACAGAATCGACCAAGTTCAAAACCCTTCTACCACCAGATGCTACAACTGAACAACTGAGACTGCTTGTATACTGTCCCATCATGTCACCATCTTCACATGATAGTGCTTTGTGTAACTCGACAACTGTGAGTTTCAGAAGTTTTAACTCACCCGTCTGAACAAACTACAATGAGGGAAAAAAACACTTCTTATTAGACAATGGTCCAGTAAACTAGTAAAGTTGACAAAGATAAAATTAGGTATTTGTTCCGAGAACTACATCTTTTAGCAACCATGTACTGCTTAAAAAGACTGTCAGATATGCATCTACAGAAGTTAATTCCAATTCAAATAATAGACCACATTAAGAAAGAAGTCACATTTTAAATGAATATGATCAAAGACTTCATTTTCACTGGAAGAAACTGAAAATGCACCTAATTTCACGAACAGCATTATGGATATGGATGAAACAGCATGCATAAATAGGTGGACCTGATAAACTAACACATCATTGATGGATTGTGGTTGACAATACCTAATTGAACTACAACCAAAGGCAATGAGCTTTGACTTGTTCCCTAGGGTCAATTTCGGGCATTGGTTAACAAATCTAGACCAACCAAAGCCTTCCAAAATGCCAAATAAAGTTTTCCAAGGCCGTCACTCCCAAGTCCCAACCAACCTCTATTATAACGACCACTCTTCATTGAGCTACTCAATAGTATCTTTGTTCTCCACCAGTCACATTCTCTTAGGCGCTACTGTTATTCTAAGGTTCAGTTTTAGATGCTATTAATCCTTGAAGATTCACTTTCATTTGCTTGAATCTGCTTTTGCATATCACAACACACAACCAACTCAAGTTTTCCATTAACTACTAGTCGCATAACATCCTTAATAACAAAAAGATGTTCCTACCATGAAAACATGCAAAACCTGAAAACCAATTTTGTCCAACTTTAAGAAATCTTATTTGTTATCTATAGTTAATTGATCATTTCATATGTTTATGAGATCTAAACTAAAGATTCACAACTACAGATGAACCTATATGTAAAGTTAAAGTTCATTAGGAGAAACATCCAAACAAATTTATGAGAACTTTTATTTCCATATGTTCCCTTCTATAACTTTACAAACATGACATGTGTTATTACCATAATATTTTTCTTAATTTCCATTCTGCACAAAACAAAAAAAACATTGTCAAATCCCTGAAGGTGTTTCAGTTGAATAGTCATGCATCGATGCAAATTAACATGCGTCCTACTTCATTATTAATACTAATTCTGACTTCATCACAAGAATATGTGAAAAAATATGCGAAACTACAAGGTGAAATTTTTAACATAATAGCATAAAATCATAATTTCCTAAGCATATAGAAAGATAATATCATGAACACACAAATGTTTAGGATCAAGTACCGAACAAAATCAGGCAACTACAAATTAGGCCTCAGAATATAGCATTGGAAAAAACCTAACAAAATTGTGAAATATGCATAGCCACACACTTATATGTTGCATGAGTACTAATTACCAGGACTCCATACTAAAGACATTGTTATCCTGATCAAACTTATCAATCAACAGAATGTCCAGAATCAGTAATAAGTAAGATAAATAACTCAAGAATTTTGTTGTGATTAGATTTCATTTTTGTGAATTAAGTTAAACCAAGTCCACTAAAATTGACTAAATATCTGTTGCTCATTTATCTTGTTGCTAGTTCTGTCAATATGTTGTAAAATTTAGCACCATATGAAAAGAAAACTATTCACAGTTCCAATTTTCAACCACATTGTCAACTCGATCTAGAATACTCAGTATCAGCTTTTAGCCATACTACTCAAGATATGATAAGTACCTGTACGAAAAGCACCCAAGCAAATAACGCATCATGGATCTTTTCAGTAATGCCTAATATGGGCCACGTCAACCTGAGAAATGCTAGAATTTCTTCGGCTTCCTAGAGTAAATTCAGAAAAGAGCATTACGTTGACAAGCAATCTAGCTCTCTTTAATTTAATCAACATATATTTGCATCAATTAGATCAAACTTACACACCTGTAAAAGCTGACCATCTTCAAGAACATCAAAAACACTAGAGAGTAACCTCTCATACAATTTGATGTTAAAATGATAACTTTCTGTCCAATATAAGGTTTCATGTGCAATCCCAAACTTTCCAGGCATGCTTGACAATTCAGAAGCATAATTTCTGAGAGCTTTTAAAGTCTCAGCAAGCCTGTCTGTAGAAATCCACTCCTGTGACCACAACATGAATCGAAATAGGAGTTAAGAAAATAAACCCATAATTTGGGTCAAATATATGAGTAGCAATTTACTTATAACAAGTCCATGAATTCTAAAAAGTCAAGCAAGAACTCATGTCATAACTTCTAAAACCTATGAATTACATTGTAATTGAACAAGCTCTTGCCTCAGTGTTTCTAAGGTTTGAGATAAGGTTGCTCAGGTTTGCAGGTGTAACAGATATGGAGCTAATAGAACGCAGGAGAAGTTCTTCTAGGATATTTGCCTGTCAAAATAAATAAAAAATAAGAGAAAGCGTAAGAATCAATATGCAAGGCAAATTCGATCAAGCCATGATTTTGTGGCCACCTGTCTCTTCTGCCATCGCACATATGACCTTTCATTAGGAAAATCAGAACTGCATACGGCACTTAAGAGCTGCAAAGTTATCCGAGGGACATCAGCTTGTTTGTGCATCATCTTCAAAGTGAAGTTCCTCAACCCTTTCTTAGTGAGTGCACTGATTGCTTCAGAGATCTAGGGGATTAAAATTAAATTACATTCACAGTTTGCAAAGAAAAACTTGCAGAGAGTAGTTATTTAAATGTGAAAGCAATGGACTTGTTATTATCTGACATGTCCAGAAAGGCAAAAGGTGAATGCTGGCTCCCCTTGTGGAAGTCTTATTGTTACCACAAGCAAAAGTATAGCAATTTCAAAACCAATCCAAGGTGGGGAATTTCAAGTTGAGGAGCTAGACCACTCGTTATCATTTTCTAGATATAGATTGGACTAGGAGAAAAATACATGTCAACCAAAATTTCAACCATAAAAGAAAATATAGTAGAACCATATCAACTCAATTCTGCTATCAGAAACCAAAGTACAAACCAAGTTGATAATGAAAACTAAATAAGAAAATTTTAAAAAATAATTTAAAGGTAAGGCTACGTACATTGACCCTCTCCAGACACTACATTGGTAGGAGCCTTCTGCACTGGGTACACCCTTTATTTATGGAAACAGTATATTTCATTCTTATTAATGCCCCAGAATAGTAAAAAATCAAAGTGTATTTAAAGAAACTTATTTGAAAACCTAGCTTCCACTGATTACGGTGGTATTAATCTGGCAAAATGATTATTTAGAGCCAGCTTTATAGACAAAAAGGTTAGTGTTGTTGTTGGATGGTTAAGACAGCTTGTCGTTAGAGATAAAGGTGGCAAGTTCTGAACCCTCTTTTTTGTGAATATTTTATCATAGTTTTGTAGATGGAGAGGGCCAACATTTCTTTGCAAGGACAAAATCATAGTGCAATGTTCACCAAAGAGTGTAAATATTTATTTTTTGCTGTGACAAATTCAACGACGTCAATTACAGTGGATTTCTTTTTATTTGGAAGATTACTATAACGGTATAACACTATAACCTATCAATATATTTTTAACAACTGTATATAATGCATATCCAACATCTTGATTTTTAACAATCAGCTCAATTCAGAAGTTTCTCTGCTAGCACTAGATGTGACCCAATACATAAGGCACGACCAATGGATCACGAGCGGGTCAAGTTTGAATAGGCCGTTTTTATCACTCAAACTTTGACAACTAGGTCATAAAAAAAGACCCTAATACTGACCTAGGCTTCACCTCAAGTTCAACTACAAACATTGAGTTCATGATTTATTAACTATGCAATGAAAAAACAAAAGAATCTAAGTGCCAGAAAATATGTGCTTGTAAGATAAGAACTATTAAGATCTAAATCACTTAAATTTTGCTATAAAGTAGAAAATAGAGGCCATATACATATTAACCAATATGTCGTAGGAACTTGTACACAAAAGTGAGAGTTGAATATCTGATAGAATGTAGAGAAACAACAAATTATGTGAAGTCTTACCTGAAATCAACTAAATAGACTATACAAAATCACCTAGGAAGTTGGATAAATATATTCCTTATTAGTGCACACATGTAATGGATGATCTCTGAAAGGAAAAAAATTCAAATCTTGCCTCCAATTGGACACGAACTACTTCCAACATGGAATAATTGCAATCTTCTGTTACTGAACCGAGCTCATCGTTAGTAGCCTGTTCACTTGAAGCTCTAAAATTTTTCCCATTCTTCTCATCCTGGAAAAGGTCTGCTTCTCTCCTGAGTTTGCAAGAAGTTTATATCAAAGTGAAGAAGGGTACAGGAGAAAACAAAATGGGCAGAAGACACAAGTTATATAGCCTGGTAAATTTAGAGATAGAGATTACCGAGAAAGTACAAATGAAGCAAGAAGCACCTCGTACGCTGTTTGTTGTATATCATCATCAGACAACCCTTCAAGGTCCCTAAAACTAATGATCAGCTCAATGGGACCACAAATAGAATATGGTTACCGAAATTTACAAGGTATATACAAAGTATATGCTGCAGAAATGGAACAACCACCGCTGATGCATAGACAAGTATTTATTGCATCAATCAAGTGTGAATTATGATGTATATGTACCTGCATTGATTGAGGGTAAACCTAAAGAGAGGGCTTTTGCATCTTTTGCTGGTTGGGAAGGTAAATTTAACGCAGATGTATCAGCAGCATTCTCAATTTGACACTTCCCAGTTCCTTTACCAATTAAATTGTCAAGTTTCCCTGCTGAAGATGAAGGATGGCTAGTAGAAGTTTTCATCTCAACCTGAGGTGCAATTCGCACAGGAGGAGATCCAGATAATTCTGGTCTTGAGAGAAGAAAATAAAATCTTCCTGATGACAAGTTTATCTGCGAAAAAACAACATATTAACATCAAAGTTCACAAAAGATCTTCTGTAGTTAATAACAAACTAGGATTACATGCATGCATCATTTCAACAAGAAAACATCTCAGACAAGTAGCACACTGGGCTCCATAAAAGAGAAAAAAAAAGTTCCAAATAGTGCAAAAAATGTAGAAGAAAGGAAACTAATGGGTATCAACCACACTGGGAGAAGTGAAATTAAATTTTTCAATCATCACCAAGAACAATTTATTAATGCATCACAGATTTTACCATGTGGAATTGATAGGTTGACATATACAGAAAAGAATAGTATACTGTGAATGTTTGCCATGTCACTTCAAGTGGCAATAAAGCATGAACCACCAGCAGTACCTGCCAGCTCTCAGCTACAAGATCCCTAATAAACAACTAAAGCCTATACACAAACTGATATTCTCTTATTATGCATGTTCTTCAAAAGCAATAGCTCTTATAAATAGCCAATTAGCCTTCTAGGTGTAGTTTTATCCTCCCCCTAATACTCCAACTGCTTGGACGACAACAATAATATGACACAAAAAGGGAACAAGCCACCGATTTTTGGATAGGAAAATGATAAGAAGATTCCAAACGTGAATATACATAGAAAGGTTGATTACATTGTGTGTAAGTAGCTATGTCTAGTTGCACTACATCAAATTCTTAACCAATCATCATTGTGTAACTCACAGAAACAAAAGAAAAATCTTAATCATGGTATTCATGCAGCCGTGTTTCAGGACTATATTGTGAAATTGTGATTGAAGCTAAAAGCCATGAATCATGTAGAACACAAGAAACATGTTATCCATCTCGACACATATAACATCCTTATCAGGGTCCAATAATCTAACAGACACCAAGAACTTGAAGCAAAAGTAGATGACCATGGAAGAGTAAATTATTTTGTGCCTAGCATGGGCTATCTCACACTACAGAAAATTCTTGACTGAGAGTCATAGTGAAATCCAGGTATGCAACAAGAAGAAAATCTTAATTGAAGTATCAGAAATTCAGAACAGCCACATTCTAACAAAGTGATACAAAATAATGGACAGAGCTAAAAGCCAAGAATCATAAAACCCAAAATAACAGCTATCTGTTTCCACATAGATCACGTCCTTCCACACAACTGGGTTATCCAAAATATACCATGCGCCTAGCAAGCTATCTCTAATCGCACTACAGAAAATCCTTGACCATCTATGCAGCCATGTTCCAAGAAAGTAATGCAACATCATGAATAGAGCTAACAGCGAAGAATCATATAAAACCCAAGAAAACAGCTATCCATCTCCACATGTATAGCACCCTTACCATGATCGGACAATGGAACAAATACCAAGCACTAGAAGAATGAGCAGATGGACAGAAGGGTCAATCACTTTTGCCCCTAGTGAGCTATCTCAAACCACACTACAGAAAATCCTTGACCAAGCATCAAGGTGTAATCCAGGGTACAAAAGAATCTTTAATCACACTATTCACACACCAATATTTCAAGAAAGTGACGCAAAACCATAAAAGAAGTTAAAGCCAAGAATCTTATCGAACCCAACCCGTCTCCACACTTATATCTCCGTTACCATGATCGGGTTATCAAACATAAACCAAGAACTAGAAGAATAAGTGGATGAACATAGAAGGATAAATCACTTCTGGGCTTAACTGTTGACCGAACGTCATTCTGTCATGCGAGGTACACAAAGAGAAAGTTCATAATCGCAGGATCGATACAATCAATCATATCTGAAGAATGTAACGCAAAATCATGAATAGAACAAAAAGCCAAAGATCGTACAGAACGCAAGAAAACCATATACAGCACCTTACCATGATCGGGTAATCCAACCCTTCCCGGTACCTCCTAGAAGCTTCGGAAGGATCAAAGTCTCCACCTACAATCACGCCAAAGAGACTTCAACAACCGGAACGAAAGCGGCGACATTAAAGAACGAAGAAAAGAAAGCTCAGCTGAACAGCACCGGATTGTATGCATTCAAGAACATAGTCGGCGCTAATCGTATCCAAGTCGAGGGAGGCTAGCGCCGGAGCCCGTAGGTGATTCGTTGAGACGAGGAACTCAAGGAGCTTGCGGCGATCGCTTCGATACCGCTGCAGACGTAGAGAGGATTCCATCTGCCGATGGATGCGAGGAGTCGTCAAGCGCTCAGATAAATGCCCTTCTCCTCTGGACCTAGATTCTCGGGGAGGCGACAAATAAAACCAGGCCCGCTTTTTCTCCCTATTTACACGTACAGAGCGATGCTTCATATTATTTTTGTTTTTCTTTTAATTCCTTCTCCTATATCTATAACCTATCATTATAAAAGTATTGTAAATACTTGTTGTAGAGAAGGAAAAGACGAGCTTTGGAAATAACCAATATTTACCCCTTCCCCCCAACCCGACCGGATCAAATCAGACCGGGACACCGCCGGTTCAGTCGATAAGAAAACGAAAAGGCCAATGCACCACGAACAATAAATATATCATGATAAAGCATGCGCGACATCAATTATAGTATTATACTATTGACAGAACAATATAGATCGCTCACACATTAGCCAAAACATCGCTGAATCACACAGCAAAAGATACATGAAACAAGTTTTCTACTATCTCCCCCATTGAATCACACACGTTTAACTCCTAACCACTCCGAATTGCAAGATACAAGTACGCGCTAAAGCATCTTGTGGGCAGGCATCATCTACACCTCCTCCCTTCCGTGGTTATTGCTTTTCGCGATATTGAATTTGCAGAGCGGACAAGTCGCATTTATGCGCAGCCATTTGTCTATGCAGCCGCAATGGAAATGGTGACCGCATGGAAGTTCTCGCAGCTCGACACCATCGTCGTAGGGAGAAAGGCAAATGCAGCACGCCTGCAAGGTAGAACAGACATCTGAAACAAAAGGTGGGGAACAGGCAAATGCAGCACCGCACCTATATGTAGCATTAATAAAAGGAAACCGACTATAACATTTTTAATGTGGTTTAACAACAATCTCGCACTTTTACTCGAAATATGACAATGTTTAAGATAACTAAAATGTCCTGAAATAATGATACTGCTTGGAGATAGGCACTCAAATCAAATTGAAACATTGTCTGGGCTATTCAAGATGATAGCACAAATTTGTGCTGAAACCTACAAACTGCTTCAGAAGAATATGATAATTTCTCTTCCCTCTAGGGAAATTTCTCAAATTTAGTTACCGAATAAAAAAGACAGCTTAACTTGTAAATTTTATTTTATGGTTAGCAAAGCTGTGAAAATATTTGTTGGCATTTTAAATGAAGGACATAAAGAAATGGAGCATAGTTATATTAACCAGGATGGTTCAACTATTTAAGTTTCCTGCACCAAAAAATTAAGTTAAATAGAAAATACAAAAAATGCAAGTTGTCCTGCACCATCTAGAACTTTGACACCGACAAGGAACCTCAAAAGAACAAGAATAATAATGAAATTATGACATTTGTAAAGTGTGTGCTACATGACTAAATTCTCCTCATACCAATGAAACAAAATAATAGTTGTCAGAAAACAATGAGATATGACATGTTTGAGTCACAGACACAATGACTTTTACATGTTTATGTTATTGACAGTGGAAAGAGTAGTAATTCACTGGAGTTTTAACTATGAGAAATAGGGTAGAGAAAACACCAGATAATACAGAAACAGTAAATCAATATGTTCAACAAATTTCACCAGGAAGTACTCTTTAAAACTTTCAACTCTCACCATGCTAAGTGACTTAGAGAATTTTACTTGCTACGTGTTCTTGGTTGTCAAAATGTAGTCAACCATAAAGTTAAAATGGAGGTAAACAAAAAAAGTTAAGCATAGACTAGAAAGCTTACAGCATCCTCTGCTGGAAGAACACGCTCCACAGCTGGATCACTGCCACACTCTCTCATAATTCCACCAAAAGAGCTTGATAACTCATCAAGTTTTTCAGAATCTCCAATTTTACAAAATTTGTACTTTGAAAGTTGGCTTATGTCTTCTTCAGATGCTCCTTCCTGTTTTGCAAGTGAAAAGAATGCATCGTAAATTAGACACTATAAAGATTCATGTATTAATGTGCCATACTACCACAATACTTGCTCACACCAAAACCACATGTGGCATATTGAATTATTGTTTCTCATGCCAACTTATATAATCCAGGCACCATGCCATTATAACGAACGCACATAAATACCACGCAAAAACTGTAGACGTGACCAAAATAGACACAGAATAAAGAATATTAATCCTTGATATAAGACCTGAATTGATGGGATCAAGATAAACAACTAATTTCTGCTTGTACCACAAATGAAGGCAGACATCTAAACAACTAATTTCCAAACGCATGGGTGGCAATTATCATAATAGCACTAATTATCAATAATGTATGAATAATTTTTTTAGCAAAAGGTCACCATAAAGCAAGGAATTTACCTACACAAAATGGCATTTTTTTTAAAAACCATGTAAAAGGAGTCCGGCAGTCACCATGAAAGAAAGCTTGAATAATAACTTAAAAGGTATCCATAAAAAGGCAAAATTATTATAAGATGGAGAGTCCCTCACTGAATCTCCAAAGAATCCAACAAGAATAACTGATAGTGCATGAGGAAGAGATGATATTACCCAGAAAGACTGTACTAGATAGTGATGGCACCTGGAATTCTACTAGATCAGCTCCAGAATACATTTTAGCTAGAGAAAGATTTCTATGGCATCTTTAATAAACACCCACTTAGAACCAATATTGATGACCTTCACATCAATTTCAAGAGCAAATGGCAACACTATATAAAAATCAACCTAACAGTAAACTACCCGAAAGAGCTCCAGCAAGTCTTGACACCTACATTTCTCAATCCTCGGATTGGTAACAGATGAAATCATTTTGGTAACTATATAGAATTTATGTCTAAAAATTGCTTAAATTGACAAATTCATCAAGAATAAGGCTGTAGCTACAACAGACACTAACACTCAAGGAGGCAAACCTGATCAGCAACAGCATACAAAATAGCAATGATGCAAGGCAGACAACAACAAACAGCTATCCCAATCACACATGCCAAAGCGACGCAGAAAACAACAAAGAACACATCAAATGCTAGGAAAATTATACACAGCCTGCAAAAAAAAGAAATGTTAAAACTCATTTGATACTAGAGTTTCAAATTGAGAAGCCAAAAGAAACAGTTGATCTATTTCTTAGCAAAACCAGTAAAGTTGAGGTGCATCATGGGTCAGTGCTTGGCCTCCAGCAGATACCCAGTAGAATCCAATAATCCACCATATGAATGAGAACATAGTGTTTGCAGATTCCAAATTCTTTACAAAACTGCCAAAAAAGGGTAACAGGTGATAGGATCAAGAAGCAAGCATGGTATCCATGATAAAAATACATACATAAATAAAAATATCATATATCTCAGTGGGATACAAAGGTTAAGTATTGAAAGGCATACAATAATAAAACTATCTTATACCTCAATAGGCTACAAAGGTTAAGCATTCAAAGACAAAGAACCCACACAGGGTAAACATATATTTATTCATAAATATGATCCTTGCCCTTTCCAGGACTGGTATCAAGCTCATATGAAAATTTTCTCTGTGCATACAAGAGGGAAAGCTAAATTGCAGCACGTGACGTCTATATTTGCAATTCCAGCATACAGGAAGTGGCATGTTATAGTAGAAACAATTTATTAAAATTATTTAGAGGCAAATTCCACAAGTAATGACAGAAACAAAATTGTTGATAAAGGCAGATAACACTCGAGTTTCCCATCAGTTTGGGCATAATGGGGTCAGATATACCTAGTGATGCCCTTCTATCTACAAGGGTATTTTTCCATGATTTCAATACATCCCAACCACCATTCAAAATAGGCAAAGTACATCACAGAATTTGTGCTAGGGAACATCAGCCAACAAGAAAAGATGGTGTATGACCAAAAAAAAAAAAAAAAAAGAGAATACTCACATGGCTAGTATTTCATAAACCCAATATCCAAAGTAACGATTATGTAAGTGTCCACTATTAATGATTTTGCAAACACGTAAACACAATAAATCCTCTATTTTGGCCTAGCTGATTTAGCAAATTTATTGATGTAAACCACAAATTAACAATACAAATTAATTATATTTCTGCATACTTGCAACAATTTCACAAAAGATAAAGGAAGTCAACTATGAAGGTGCTAGTGGGACAAACTGGTCATGCAATTTGACATCAATGCATTATTTACACCACTTAGTACCATGATGTCAAGATATACACTTCTAACCTCAACTGATACTTGCACTTCTAACCTCAAGTAATACTCTAAATCTTCACAATTTACAAAATAGATTTCTGCAACCTTGAACCTATTAGAATTTAGCTCTTATCCAAACATCCATTACAATCGAACTTTATCCAAACCTTTCCACGAGTCAATTATACTTCCGGGAGTAGTTTCATGGTATCTTCATAAGCTTAGAAATATTGATGAAAAAAGACAATCTATCCTAAAGGACCTCTCCTCGGAAGACACCAGACTCCTGATCCAAGGCCTTCATTTTCCAAGAAACTATTCAATCATTCATCTAAAAGTTGTGTGAATTTATACCAATCAACGTTTGCCAAGGTTTCCTTAGGTTACTTGTGATAATTCTGTACCTAATCTCAGAACCACCAAGATACACAGGTATTGCACTGGATAACTTCTTGCATGTCTTCCTTTGACACAGTGAATAGTAACTTCAACTCGATGCCAATTGTTTCCTTTTTACGCTACCCACAACCATCTTAATATTCTCAACCCTAATATCATCATCTTAGCAGCACTGAACTCTATCAATTTTCAAGAAGCTCAATCGATTCATCTATCCGGATGGTCAATAAAATGCATTTATAAGAACCCCAGAATGGAAATATCCAAGGAATGCCATGCTCTCTCACCAAATAGATGCCATGTAATGCACGTAGGATTACTGTATCCACACAGAACCTGAGCATAAAACCTGCATGGCGCAACAAGTTCACTGTTCTGCACAGTGCAAAGTTGCCCGACAATCCCTAGACTGAATCAAACTGACCCATGTTAATACTCCTCCACCAATTCTTACCCTGACAACTTCTACAATGCCCTGGCTTCCTTAGCTTAGAAGACTAGAAACTAAGCTTGCTTGAATATTTTTTGCTAATCTCAGCCAATAGCTATTCAAAGCTTTATCTACATATGCATACTTTATCTACATACAGAACTTTGCATACTTCCTAGACAATACTTTGCACCCTTCCAATACAGTAATTTCCAGTGAGCTATCAACAAAAATAATTCGGAGAATGCAGACTCCCTATACAGAATATACCATTTTATCATAAACAGAGATTTGGAGGATGCATATTTTCCCAATTTTCTGACACATAAGGTATATTTCCTTCATTTAAAGCTTTTGAGTTTACCGATATTGATTTTTCAAAAGTAACGCTCACATAAAAGGATAAAAACCACAACAGAAGACCTTAGTTTCAAGATCAAAATGATCCTTTATAGTCAAAGGTTACCCAATTGCCAGATTTTTAAGTTGGAGATGCCATCATTTCTGACCAGTTACTCTTGTCGATTCACATAATATAAGTCTGCCAAACAATCTCCAGATCTATCATGTAAAGGAAATTTAACATACTGAAAGACATCCAGAAATGTAGCTCATCTACATCATGCAGAAAGGTAACCGGTTCATGTACATCACGCAGAAAGGTAACACAAACATGAAACAAGCACATCATTCATTCAAAATCGATAAAAATCGCTGTAGTATTATATGTCGAATCCATGTGGATAACAAGGGGGAAATCAGTGATATTTTGATAGCATCATAGTAGAAGCAAGACTTTAAGCCTCTCACCTAGTACCATCTTCGTCCTGACCCTGCTCATCGTCCATAGCTTCTCCCACCTCCCTCGGTGAATTGGAGGCGGAGCTCCTTCCACTCCCACCCTCTTCCTCATCCAGAAGAGGCCCCGCGAGTGGGTGCCTTCGTCGGTATTCGATGCAAACACAGACCATATGCAGCACGCACTGCAGCGCATACCCCACGATCCAGAGCCGAAGAGGCATCGAGGGCATCTCATCCCGACTCAAAATCAGCACCCCGAAAGCCACGCCCACGAACGCCAGGTTCCACAGGATATCAAGAAACACCACGGGCTTGGAGTAGGCCCAGTCGCTCTGCCGCTCCTCCAGATGCTCCGCCGCCGTCTCTCGCACCATCATCGACGGCTCCCTCATCACGTGCCGGCTGCTCGCCCCGTGGAGGAATCGGGCTGCACGTAAGAAACCAGGGCCCCTCCCGGTCCGGCGGCCGCCGTTGGGGGCAACGAGGAGTGGCGCAGGGTCAACGCTGGCGTCCCCGCCAGGACCCGGAGGCCTCGTCGTCGCCATTCCCGATATCAAAGAGACGAAATCCCTTGTCCTTGCACTAGCCCCGACCGATCCGATCGCTTCCAGTCATGGCGATCCCGGCATCGAAACCCTAGGCAAACGAAAGAGACGACAGCTTTCCGATTTCGATCGAGGGAATGGAGGTCGAGCAGCAATGAACATTTGACACGTGACCCGTCAACTTATAAGAAGTGTGAGTCGCGAGTCACCAGAACGGCTTTTCCCGGACTCGACTTGGGCCTGTACAGGTCCAGCCCGTAGCTCAACTGTTGACACGCCCTCAAATAACAAATATATTTATTATATAATAAATATATCAAATTATGTGTGTCTGTTAAGAAATAGAGACAGCTAAACTGTAAATAAAATATTATAGAGTAAATCTGTATGAGATAGGGCATGATTTGGTAGCATGCCCCCTGGCAACCATGCACAGCCATATCAACAGCAATGAAAAGCTTCGAAGTCAATGTGGCGAATCATGTCAATACGCTGTCGCTATGCAAAGAGTGGAACAACGATACTCAGGTGTGACAGCGATATCGCATGGGTATGACGTCGCCCCGCAAAGAATGGAATAGCATCGTTCGGGTGTAACGGCGGCATCGCTCGAGTGTAACGACCGCACCGCTTAAGTACAACGTCGCCTCACAGAAGTTGGGATGACATCGCTTGGGGTACAACATCATCCCGCAAAGAGTGGAATGACGCTGCTCGAGTACAATTCTGCCTCGCAAAGGCAGGGATAGCATTGCTTGGGTGCGATGCCATGCAGGATAACTGGTGTCAGTACGAAAGGTATGGGTTCACCGCTTAAGAGGTCGACGGCCATTAAGAGGCTGGGGGCAGCCAACCCCCATGGATAGTCATAAAAACCTTTTACCTCGTCAACACGGGGCAAGTTTTTTTCCGCTCAAGCATTCTACTCTCGCTAATTCAACCGAAAGCTAACTTAAACTTCGGAGGGATCGAGTCAAGAAATCTCTCTCTCGACCTCGACTTATGTGTAGGTGCCCAACCATAAAGAAGCAAGCCATCGGCTAAGAAAAAAGGTCACCCTCAGGAGACAAGGCTCGAACCTAACCGAACGCTCGAGCGACAATGCGAGAGACCCTGCGCATCGAGAATTCTGAGACAAAGGGTCACATTGGACACAGGACGGTCAAGGCCAACTTCTGAGAACCGAGTGCTAGACCAAGTAATCTTGCGCATCTGGAATCGACCGTAGCCGCGCTGACTCCTCAGCCACGACGTAAAGAGACACGAACAGTATGTATCAGTGCCAACATCATCGTCCATCAAATATCGTGCCCTCTTAATTGATCACATTCATCGCTAGAATTGACCGCATTATGGTTGTCATAAAAGCAGGTAAATATCCCAGCTTCCTCTTCACAGGCCGATGAGTTGAACCACCATTTCAGCGTCCCCTTCTCACGAAGACATGACCGGAGAGGTCACCTTTGTGCAGTGAATGAAATATATTTCTACTTGAGTTAACGATGTCTATTTAACTACGCAGGATCACGCCTCCAATAAATCGACCATATTTACGACTAAGTAGCTTGAATTTTAATTATTTATATGGTGAAATCTTTGTGTTAATTTTTTTAATTATTTATCAAGGGTCACAAGTTTTTTGTTTTAATCTCGATGATACCGTTGAATCAAACTATTCCTAATTATAAATTCATGAGCTGATTCGATCTGATTTGGGCATCATAGTTTAGGTCAAATTCGATCACAACAGATCATGTTGAACTTTGTTAAATTTACAAACGAGTATAACCAAGATATTTTTATCAAGTCAATCCAAACTTCTCTAGAACTAATAACACATTATTAATTTTTTTTTTTTAATTTTAGCGTGAATAAATTTTTAAATAAACTATTTTGAGTTGAATTTATAATGAGTATACCTTATTGAATTTTCATTAAATTTGTCCAAACTTGTCCAAAACTAATAGGATGAGATGATAATAGGTTTAATATTTTTTATTTTTTATGATTAATTTTTTTAAATATCATATTAGCCCTTATCTCGGACATTATGAATGGGGATATTCCCAATACTCACAAAGAAAAGGGAAAGTGACTTGGACAAAAAGAAACAAAGTGACTTAGACAAATTTTGTTTGTCGATAGCTTCGGACGATTCAATCGAATATTGATTAATATGTAACTAATCGAACACTACTTGTAAACGGTTCTTTTGTTCAAAAACGAAACATTCCAAATGTTCCTAAAAATTGTTGCTCTCATTGGACCATCTATATCTATATACATCAAGATCTCGATTCATGGATCTATCGGTTCGAGAAAAAAGAGGATCAAATCATTTTTTATTATCCTTTGTCAAATTTGATAAATGTTGGTTGATCGTATATTTTATTATAGATGATTTAGAGTATCATTTCTCATTGTAAGTCTAAGCATCCACTTAATTCATTGTAAGTCTAACTGATCGAACACTACTCGTAAACCTACCCAGAACTATCACGACATGTTTCTAATTTATAATGGATTTAAAAATAATTTTATATAAAAATTAATTTAGATTTTAATATATTTTATGAATGAAAATAGTAATTATTTGAATAATTTAAGATAATTTTATATAAAACTTAATATATATTTTAAAAATATTTTATAAATGAATGTAATAACTAATAAAAAAATAGATAAACTGTGAGAAGAAGAGATGGCGACGAAATAGAAGGAAAAAAATAGAAAATGGAGGAGATGATGAGAAAAAGAGAGAGGAGGTAAAGGTCAAGAACGAAAAAGCCAAGGGGTTGGAAGAGGAGGCTACGGGGCGGGAAGAAGAAGGACGAGGAGGAAGTGAAGGTGGAGAAGAAAGAGGATGAAGAGGAAGAGGCGAAGGAAGAAGAAACTAGTGAGCTAGAGGAAGCCAATGAGAGGGGAGAATAAAGCAATAGAGTGAGAGAAGAAGATGAGAGATAATTTAAATAAATCAAGAGACATTCTAAGATTCAATTAAATTAAATTATAATTAAAATTTAATTGAATCGATATATCAAAAATATAATTCAATCCTTACAAAATCAAATCAAACCTGGTCAAAAAATAATTATCATCTTTTTACGATTCCAGTAAGGGTGTTTTGATCAAATCAAAAAAAAAAAAATCTTATAAAAGCTCATAATATATATGCTAAAATCAAACTTAAAAGAAGTAAATAACAAAGTCCAGCTAAAAATACTTCTCAACAATACATACGCATTTGTCTACTTGCATACAGGGAAGAAGATTACGTTGTCCTCTACAGGTGAATCAAATGCAAACAGGAAAAGAAGAGAACGCTGCAACCTGACACGACATTAACTCTGGCTGGGACCGAGCGACGGCACTTCGAGAGAGAGTCAATACCCGAACCACCACCGTTGCTCGGTGATGAGGATGATGGACTGCGTACAAGGTTTGCAGTCGGCCATTATTCCTTATCACTTAGCAAAGGTTCTTTATTCGCGCGGTTCGTTCTTGACTCAATCCACAGCCATTACACTCTCCCCCCCCTCGTCGCACTTCGATCTCCGTCCTCTCAAGTCTCGCAGTGGAGTGCCGCCTTTATCTTCTGAACGGTGCACGAGATGAGGTTGTTGACGGTCTCCACCGACTCCACCGTCAGCTTCGCCGTCGGCTGACTGTTGACCAGGATCTGAAAGGCCACCGTCAGCAGCGATCCCGGAGCCTTGTGCGTCCCGCCGTCCGGGAGGATGGCGAAGCCGGAGGGGAGGAGCGAGACGTAGGCAGAGTCACCGCCGCTCATGACGAGGTGCATGGCTGGTATATCCACCGGGGCGTACACCACCAGCGACCCCGACGCGTCCGTGCAGGTCTCCTGCAGTATCAGCATGCTGCTCTGGGTTGCGTTCGCCGCCTGCAGATAAACTACCATGCTTGAAGATCACATTGCTTCAAATCACAACAAATGTATCGATCAGGACGAGTACGTAAGTACAAAATACGAGTTGAGTGTGACCGAGGGCATCTACAGAGGTCAAACGTCAACAAGACGTCAGATCTAAGAAAACACAGCTGCGGTACAGTCGTATCGATGGCCATCGCACCTGGTCACATGCGAAGTCTACTGCCACCGCTGCATGTGTATGCAGAGGAAAGAAAACAGCCATGCTTGGGCAGAGAGGATGACGGTTGTTTCGAGACAGGTGGGTGCCACCAGAGACGACTACCCAGAAAATTTACTTTAAGATTCTCAACAGTGAGCACGGTTGACCTTGATGATCTTGATGAGGAATGCATGTGAAGTTACTGTCTAGCCTAGTAACGAGTACCAGTAAATAGGAGTTGTATGCTAAAGGGCCATGGTGGTGTGTTCAGACAGGATAGAGGATACTGACGCTGGCACGGAGGAGGGAGACGGCGTTGCCGGTGTTCTGGCCCTTGGCGATGTGCGCAATCTCCTGCATGGGCCCGCCGTTGGAGAGGATGTCCCACTGGCTCCGGAGCTGCTCGTTGCGGAGGAAGTCGAACAGGCGCTGCGGGGAGGCCGGGAGCCAGACCGAGGTGGCGGCACTGAGCACCACCCCCGGCGGCACCCCGGGGTCGGCCACGCTTTGCCTCGTCATCACCCGCACGTCCTCTCCGATGTTGATCGCGCCGCCCAGCTTGCTCCACTCGCGAGCCGATGACGCGCATACTCCGGCGCAGAAGTTGTCGGTCATCCGCTGCGCCAGCTTCAGCATGCTCCGCCGCCCGCTCGGCGTTATCGCTGCCATGGCATCCCGTCAGCAATCCGAGCACTTATGCTACGAACAGCAACAGCCGCTATGGCATTCACCAATTCACATAAAGACTTACTGGAATCACCACCGGGAGAGAGGGATGGGGGTACGAGGACGGCGAGGGACTGGCGCTGGAGGGACGCGACCCAGCGGCGGGCGCCGAGGGCCGAGCCGGAGCGCAGCAGCGGGCGGTACAGCGGGTGCACTGTGGCCTCGTCATACTCAGAATGCTCGACCCACGTGACCTGCGCACCACCCTCGTCGTTAGCTCATTAATACCTCTTGTCGAATTGCCTCTCTGCCATATCGCCCCCAGTCTCACCAGCTGGACCTGTATATCATCATGCCCCATGGGTGCCAGTGCACCTTACCACTGGTAGGCACAGCTTATGGTCTCTCTTCCCAACATGGATAGTCGAGACTGCAAACTAGGGCTTACGGATGCGTTCATCACTAAACCCTATAATGGAATTCCATGGGCTATATATAATACCCATGTGTTGATTACTGATCAAGCAAGGACGGTGTTGAGAGGCAGGGATAACGTAAATTATAAAGAGAGGTGTCCAAGACGGGGGCATAGAAGATGGGAATAGAATCACCGGCACCAATCAAGACGTAAAAATTAGGTGATCGTATTCCGAGGGCAGCAAGAGAGGAGACTTCCATGCTTGGATTAAACAAAGCTAAACAGTAGTCGAGGTCGCTGGGAGATGCGAGATAGGTAAGCAGAAACAAGGCACCTACGAATTGAATGCGGACACTGAGCGATCGAGGGTGTGTTGCTCTCGAGAGGGGTAGAAGAAACATCTAAAACTTCTCGAGAAGGAAACACGAGAAATAAGCGTGGATGGACGTGTGTGACTCATGGAAACCCGATTTGGGAGCACGAGATCAGGCCTCGACCACTATAAACTAATATATGGAAACATAAGGTATCATTCAGGCCAAATTACGAGGTTCTAAATCTCTATCAACGATGGGGTTTCTATTACCTTAGAATAGCCATTGGACATGTCCTGCACCACGCACCCAGAAGGAAGCCTGCGGCATTTCACGGTAGCAGGTGGAGCAGGTCGGTTGTCTCTGACGCCATCGACGGAGACGTCGACCACGGCCCAAGCGCCCTCGCTTAGATGCTTGCAGAACCTAAGGAAACTGACATCTCGAACAGGAACCAGGGGAGAGAGAACTTGAAGCTCCGCCTGCATCTGATGGGCAACAAGAGAACAAGCATGGTTACGGATATACGTAAATGGCTGAAACCAGATGATCGGAAATGGTCGCATGCAGGCCAATATGAACTCACCAGCTGGAGAGCACCATTTCTAGTCCCGCCCATGCCGCTGGATATCACGTCGGTGGTCGTCGTTCTAGCGATCACAGAAGGGAACATATCTGCCCATCGAGCCTGGTCGTGAATCGAATATGAATTAGATATGAATCGATAAGGAATGGGCTCGCTGTTCGTATCCAGTGACCGTGAGTAGAATAGAGATTACCGCATCCATGAGGGTCTCGACGAGAGCCGGGCTATTGATGACGATCACGGCCGTCTCCCTCGTGGCCTCCGACACGAAGCCGGTAGGCCTTGCCCCGATGCACCCGGAAAAGCACCGGTAATACTCGTCGTAGTTTAACGCGTCGCTACCGGCTTCCAAGCCCGGAATCCAGAGTGGCTCCTCCATCTGGGCCATCTTCACCAGTTCATCCATGGCAGCGAGTGCAAGCTCCAAAAATGCAAACCTCTCCTGCTCCTTGTCCACCGCGCCAGTGGCTCCGGCGCCAACCACCTGCGCTGGAGTTACGAAGGTGCCGACGGGGCTTGACGCCGCGGGAGTGAAATCAGTAAACGGAGGCAAAGTCGACGTAGCCACCGAACCAAGGCCGGCAAAACTATTTGTTCCGACCGCGAGCTCCAAGGACGAGTTTGGAAGCATCGGAAGAGGGAGCGGACTGGCCAAGGGGGACGCAGGCTTGCCGAGGAACTTTCCAGCGAGGGCACAAACACGGTCGAGCTCATCCTTGAGGCGAGCATTCTCGATTCTCAGGTGCTGCTCCTCGAGGGAGATCTCGCCGAGCACTGCGGGGCTCCCGCAGTTGCAGCATATGGGGTTCCTCATGGCATCCCGGATGGAGAGGTTCTCCGCCCTAAGCTTATCGTTCTCCTGCCTAAGGATTGTGTTCTCGTGCCGTTCCAGGTGGGTCTGGTTTTCACGATTCGCGAGCATGTCAAAAAGAGACGAAAGGACCAACAAAAATCGAATTTTTAGGGAAGAGATGGAACTGAGGGAGTACAAAAACCTTCATTTGGGTTCGTCGGTTCTGAAACCAGAACTTGACCTGGCGGGCCTCCAAGCAAAGCCGATTGCTGAGCTCCATCCTTTGCTTATCATCCGGATGAGGGCATTCCTTGAAGAGACTGGACACAGGGAACCAAAGTAAGCAGCTTTGGTTTGGGAAATGAGCGAGTGATATTAGGATGCGAACAGATCCCTTACGCTTCCAGTTCTTGGATCTGCTGAGGGGTGTGGCGGTGGTATCTCTTCCTCTTGCGAGGATGCTCCTGTTCCAGATCGTCTCCAGATCCACCTTCAAAGTTATCACTGCCCGCTCTACTCTCGTTCTCATCTTCCTTGCTCCGACGAACCGAATCCAGCTCTCCTCCAACTCCTCCGACACGAGCCAAGTTCCGTTCCCCGTGCGCCCCCAAGTTGGTTTGCTGAGCGAAGGAACCAAAGTCGTTCAGAAAAGATGAAAGCGGAAAAGAAAGAACGGAAGGGGAAACGATGGGTTACCAGGGCGAGGGAGAGGCCAGGGGAGGCGAACATGGACTCGTGGAGCGAAGGCGAAACAAGGCGCCGTGGGTGCGACACGGAGTCGGCGGTGCCGCCGTACGCTATGTCGGCGACCAGACGGGCCACGCCGCCTCCGGAACCGTCGTCGAACAAACCCCCAAAAGTCATCAAAGATCTCCCCGTCTTTTCAACGTCGCTTCTTTCCGTTCAACGGCGCCTTCCCTTCCTCCGAGGAGCAGTGACGGCAGCACCAGATCTAATGAGTGCACAACTTTACTCGATCTATGCGAGGCGTTTAACAGTATCTCCACAACAAAGAAAAAGAAAAAAAGGAGAAACGAAAAAACGATTAAGTAAAGAAAGATGGAAGACAGGCCAGTGGAGGCAAAAGCATAGACCGTGGTATGAACTATGTATGCCTCCAACTCCCTCTCCGTCACCTAATCAAAGGGCAGAAAGAAAGAGAAGGAAGCCAAGCAAAGATCGCTAGCACCTCGTTCTCTCCCCCTCTCCCTTCCCCTTTCCTACACCATCAAACCGACCCCAACAGAATAAAGAACACAGGGAAAAGAAAGGCACAGAACAAGAAAACAAATCTCCGCTTCTCACTACTGCATGGCTTTCCCCGAAGATCGAAGCTTTACAAGCTCAGAAACGGTGGACGACGGTGTGAAGTGGGCGAGGCGAGGATACCACGGAGGGGAGACGCATCTTTATATGCGGAAACTCCGAGGCCTAAGAAATGAAAGAAAAAGGAGAGCATCTCAGAGAAGAAGGAAAACGCAAGATCAGCAGATCGGTTGACCGTCGCCTCCGTCGTTCTCGTAAAAGATAAGAACAAAAAGTCCACACCTTCACATCAAAACTGGCACCTCGGTGCGAGGGGCAACCTTTTTCCGCACACCTCTCTTCCCCCCACCACCCTCCCCACCCCCCCACCTCCCCACCCCTTCCGTCCTCCTCTTCCCTTCTCTCCTCCCTTTTATCCCCCTGCGGTAAAATAGCATCCAAACACTCGCAGGGCTCATGGAAATGGCAGCCAATAGCGGGAGGGACCCCCCCTCTTATCTGCTCAAAGCGAACAAGAAAGCGATCGAGCAGAACGAAGAAGCGAGCAGCAGCAGAAAAAAAGAACGAACAGCGTGGAGTCAGGCACGCGTCCAAATAATTTCCACCGTCTGATCTCAATCAGACGAGTGTGATGCGGAGATTGTCCATGTGAAGACTTGGTGGGGAAGAAGACCGTTCCGAGGGTGGTAAATGATTGGACGGGGGGGGATTAGGGCGGAGATCCACGGTCGGTGCACGGATCAACGGTGGAGGATTCCCATCGCATGCGCGATCGCAGGGTATCCAACCGTCGCCTCAAAGTCTCTTATCTTCTATTTCATTCGTCATTGTCCGAATCAACCGCCACAGAAAATACCGTATAAATACTTAAAATTTGTTATTATTTGTTTGTAATGGAACGAATTCTATGGACATATTTTTATTTTAGAGGTGTCAAAAATATTTATATTTAATAATTTTCGTTTTTAAATCAATAAGGATTCTTATTTGAAATTCTATTATATTTTTATCATATTTTAAGTTTTTTTAATCAACTTATAGTGTTTTGATAAAAATATTTTAAAAAATGGTATAAGTATATTTTAAAATATTATAACTGACAATAAAAATTTTATGCATACGGATTTGATTGTTATTATTTCACTTGTCTTGTCGAAGAGATATTTGAGAGATGATAACAAATAAGAGACGTTTTTTTTATAAATATAATATATATATATATATATTTTTTTTTTTTGAAAATTCATTAGCTATTTTTGATCATTGTGGCCTAAAGCAATTACCATTGCGATCACCATATAAATACTTAATTTATTATTTATTTATTTATAATTTATATTTACGACAAACTGTGTAAATTAAAGATCTTCCTTATTAAGTCGCTAAGCAAGAAGTCAACTATGACACGACACAAAGACTAAGATCGAATAGAATTTTTAACGTAAACATTTGAAAAACTGGAACGAGGTCTACGTGACTCGATCGTTGATCCAACCATTAGTTATCTCGATCTGATATGATCGTCACATGAGTCTTAATAGAGAGTAAATATTTATCCTATTAATATTTTTAATTATTTATGACTAAATATGATCATGAAATAAATGATCAATTAATCAAAAAAATATCAGCTCTCAATAATAAGGCGTAAGACTAATATTTTAGATATTAAAAAACACAAAAATCTCAACTTTGAAAAGGGGGTATAGCACATTAGGTGTAGGGTTTTAATAGAGTTCAAAGACGAAATCTATACAAATTGTTGTTGACGGATTAAATTTCGTGAAGATTGATTGATTGTGTAGCGAACTTGAATCTTTCCTCGGTTACTAAAACCTTGGATGAGGTCGGAAGGTGGAACGTATGGGTCTTGTCGTCTCCATCGGAGTAGCTCTCCTTAAATGCAAGGTAGATCGGGCAAGGAAGTGCAACTTCAATTGGAATGTGACTAGTAGCTAACGTTCCTCCTCGTGGAGCCTTCGACTTACTTACATCCATCACCTTAGAAAAGAGCGAGTGATCTTTCTATCTACGTTTTATCTTATCAAATATAATACTTTTTTGTTGTTGCTTTTATCACTAATTTATCTCTCAAGAGTTTCAAACATTTATCTTATAAATTATTTTTATCGATTCGATCCATCATGTCTTCACCATTTGCCACAAGAAAAGGATTAACGGTGAAAAAATATCATGTATTTGAAACTCATGAATTAATTATCTTTAGTATTTCGATTTTTATATTTTTTTAATATTATATCGAGATCCTTATACTTATGAAGGTGAAATATTTAACCTTGTTGCTCTAACAAATTGTGTATAAGGATTTTGATATTTCAATTTAGTAATTATAGAGATCTTAATGTAATTAAAAATACAAAGACCGTTAAAAATAGTTAACCATCGGAGATAATATGTAATTAGTTCGAAACTCATCGCATAACTAATTGATTTTAGCCTCACTTAAAAAGATAGACTAAGACTCTTAATTTATAAGAATTTGATAAGTATAATATTATTAATTTTAACCTAAATATTTTGAACTAATAGTTTAAGTTCAACGAAGTCAATAGATCATTTATCTCATTAGATCATATGGTAATTATAGATATCAAAATCGATCTAATATTAAAGTAGGAAAAGAAAACTCAACCAAGTCTCACGTGCTACAATATGGGCAGTGTCGTGTATAATCTAAGTTCCTCGATGATTAAAAACTAATTTGTTCTTCTCACATAACAATCTAATTTTACTTGTAATTAATTGCTATAGAAGTCAACGCGACCATCATCCACGTTTTTCCCACAACACTTAATGGTCAGCTACATACATATTTTAGATCAGTCTAACCAAAGATAAAAGAGCAAAACCCATCGTAGCTGTTTATAAAAAGCACAAAGAAGAAGAGAGTCACGTTTACATGCTTTGGATAATTGAGATGGTCTTAAAGAACAGATTCAAAAGAAAAGAAAAGAATAACAAAAGTCAAACAAACCCACGGAATTTTGTCAGTCCTCATCGGCAACTAATCAACTCTTGTCGTGGAAGGCTTTCGAGTCAAAAGAAATTTTGAGCTACAAGTCGACTCTCACATCACTTTCTGATGAACATATTTTCCTTTGGCATCTAAAAGAACATTTGTGGTGACATTTTATGCCACTACTGTTTTGATCATCCGATGTCGGAATCACCTACACAGATGTTTGAACCACTCCGATCATAGAATCTTTATTGTAAAAGAAATGAAGAAACTTTATTGAAATAAATACATTAATATGTCCCTCTCATATTTATAAGATTTCTGTCAACTGAATAGAAAGATTTCCTCGTATAGTTAAAAAAATCTTATTTTCTATCACAAGCGAGTTAATTAGGAAATATTAATAATTTGTCATTGCAAATACTACGCAGACATATATTATTATTATTATTATTATTATTATTATTATTATTATTATTTAATGGAATGCAAACGATTTGACATGATGGAAATATAGTCAAATGTCGTGTTGGTCAACGAAACCATATTATTTAATGGTTATAATTTTTGTAAGGGCTTATTTGTGAAAGAAGTTTTTAGAAGGACTAAATTGCAAAAGAGTTTTTTTTTTAATATAAAAAAACAAAGGAAACGAAAATAGAAAATGTAACATAAGAGAAAAAGAGAGAATTTAGCAGATAGTATTGTATTTTTATTGATAAAACGGAGAGTAAATAGATCTAGATATTTTAATTTCATAATTATAATGATGCTAATATAATTTTTTTAAAATATAAAAATCGAAATATTAAAGATATATAATAAATTAAAAATGGATAAAAAAATGTTATATGAATTGTTAGATTTGAAATGAAAGATAAAAAAATTATTTAAATATTAGTTTTCGAAATATGTTTGAGACTTGAGAATGCATGACGAGCATGGTTACAATATCGATTATCATAAGAATACAACATGATAATAACCGTTAGGATTACTATAAATATGTTTTTGATATGTACTAATAGTCATAATTATATTTATTATGAATTTACACATGTTAACTATATTTATTTAGATTATGAATAACCGATAATTACATGAATATGATATTGATTTTGATATACTATTCGGTATAATTATTATCTTGTTTACTCTAAAATGAATATCAAGCTTATGGTATTTGATATAAAAAAAAATAGGAATAATTTGACATTTGATATGTTTTGCTAAATTAATTATGAAAAGTATTTATAATTATATATTTATATGCATTAAGATATGGTACTTATGGGGCTATTGTTTTTTTTGGATCCCAACAAATAGTCTTTCGTGGACATGAGTAAGGAAAAATATTATTATTATTTAGAACCCTCTTTATTTTGGAATCGTATGATGTGAATGTGAAATGCTATTTTGGATCTATTTTGTAATTATATAAATACACTGATGTTGATTGTGATATAATAATCACAAATAACTTAAAAGAATTTTGTTGCTTTGCGAGGATTTTTTTTGTAGAAATGAGTGGTCGAAATATAATTATTATATGATTAAATTTTCTATGAATTAAAAAATGATAAATATTTTATAGAGATGAATTATATCATCATTCACGCCAAATGACACTTTTCATATAAATCTTTGTTCAAAAGCACGCAATTAATGAGGATTCATTGTTCAAACGTAATTAATGATTTCACACATTTTAGTCAAAATGGACGACGTCAAACCAATTTATATGGTGAAACCTAAACAACTTGGTATTCTCATGCATATAAATGCTCTGTCTATGATGGAAATTGACACATCATGAAAGTCATAAGAGCTCGTATACAAATAATATGAAATAAAAACATCTTCAGGAATATTATATAGATTAAACTTTTTTCAATCCTTTTTACCTCACGAATTGACTTTAAATTTTACATAAATCATATATATATATATATATATATATATATATATATATTTTTGATACAAGAAAACTTCAATTCTAACTTTAGGACGAATCAACTCAAAGATTTAGAAAAATAGATCGAATCAAATCCTCTATGTTACACGAGTTGACGATAAAGATCAACTCAAACCATCTATTATAAATTAGTCAACGAAGTTGACACAGGAGTACCTAATTTACTACAACTTGTTAATATGAACTTTACCAATATTATGATTTTTTTTTCAATTCACAATGTTGTCTCGTAGTTTTCAACTCAGCCTATTCAAATATAACAGCTCATTAGCATGTCCTTAGATAAAGTTATAGTTGTTTCGATATATTTTTCTTCGTGACTAAGGAATCATTAAAGAAGTTGGTTACCGATTGTAAAATACATATTTTTAAAATTTTCTGAAGGATTGTTTCATGTACTAGTACTTATTTTGGTATTTAAGAGATGGAAGGAGTTTTAAAAACTGATAATATTGACAAAAACTCTCTTGAAGTTTTTTCTTAAATTCTGTATCTCTCGGAAACTCAAGGGAGCATCCGAGAGATACAGAATTTAAGAAAAAACTTCAAGAGAGTTTTTATCAATATTATCAGTTTTTAAAACTGATCTGTTTTGTATCAGTTTTGTCAATATTATCAATTTTTTTGGATGATGAACTTTCTGTATCCCTTTGTGATTTTAAATTTGATGATGAACTATTTTTTGATCCTATTGAAATATTAGTGTGAGATAGTTCCTTTTTTATCGGAAAAACTTATTCCAATAAGTAACTGTACCATCGACTTTTTTTTTTTCAAAATTCATTCTACGTTACCCCTCGGCATCAACCACATCATCATCCATTCAATTGGATTAAAAGGGAAATGAGAAAGAATGTGAATCCCAACTCGAAGTGTATTCCACACGGTGACATTGCGTGTCTCCGTCCTTCCATCCTCACGAAGGCACAGCAATCATGGAAGCCATTGCATTGCATGCAAAGCAGCTGACCGTCGTAGTTAGTGTGTGCGTTTACAGTGATCCGATCGAGGAGCTCGACGTGGACAGAAACATAAGTCTACCTCAAGACAAAATGAGGAGGCAGATGAGTTGAATCCAATTCCAATGGCAGCTTCTCTTCCATTGAATCGCGGACACTGACACCTCATTTTCACTCCTATATCAAAGATCAATTAGGTTAATTAATAAAAATACTATTATTATTGACTTGGATTTAAGAAAATTTAAATCAACAGTTCAAGTTTATCGAGTTAATAAGTCGATTATCCGACCAGTTTGGTTAATAAAACTAAGTGACAAAGTTTGAGGGTCAATCCGAGTCTAAATTTAGATGACCGTATTATTATTATCAACTTGAGCTTATGCATTCATTAAGTTAAAATATTATCATTTATTTCCATATAGATTTAAGCTACAGGCAGTTGCTGAGAAAATTGTCGATCGGAACGTAGGAAAGCACAAGAAACTTAAAATTGTCATTTATTTACATCAAGGTATATAATATCGTACCGTATCGGTGTTTTGAGATTGGTTCGGTATGATACGGTACTATGTACTATTCGATACATCAGGACATACCGAACGATACACCAGGACGTACCGAATGGTTTTAAATATTTCTTCCTCTTACCGTAGCACTGTAGCACGTTCTGTCCGGTAACAGGTGATCCACGTATCGGTATACCGTCGGACCGATACGTACTACTTGTACCAGATGGTACTATTCGAAATTGTATACCATAGTTTAGATCATAATCTCTTATCCTCTCTTTTTTTTAATCTAAACTTTCAAAATTTAGATGACACCATCTAAGAAGTAATCTTCAAAATGTTATCAACATGTTATTATTGCAAACATGATTATGGTGGATGAACAATAAGGAAGAACAAATTGTCCAGTGCAAACTGGGTAATTACACTTTAACCGAAACAAGTTTGACCACTTGCATAATGACAATCCCTTCAAATTGAAGGGGAAAAAATGAATATAATTTGAATTGCTACTTGGATCATCATATAGTATGGATATAATAAAAATAGGATCTAACTGATCTAATCACGTTTCCTTAGGGCCCTACTGATACAGTTGATTTTTTATTCTCACTGACACAAAATAAAACAAAGGAAAAAAAAACCCCCAACAATTCAGCATGTCAATGGGAGGTTGCAGGCAACATCCAAAATGTTTTGGTTGCCACAAGAATTTTCTCGCTATCACCTGATTCTGGCTCACTCTTGTGCACCTGGATCGTCCACCGGATCGCATGGGCGATGCGTGCTACTCTGTCTATGACTTCTGGTGTGTCCCGCACCACAGCAGTTCCTTGTGGCCGCAACATGCGGTCCATCTCCACCATCAGATCGACCAGGCTACACCTGTGACGAGTGAAGAACAATACAACAGGTCATGGTCATTAAACTTAGACAGGGTTCGGAAAACCGAAATTACCATTTGTTGTTTAATGGTGCTGTTGGAGATGCGAAATAGCATTACACCCAAAAATAATGTTCATATTTATTGTTTAATACTGCTGTGCAACTTGATTTTGGAAAACGGATTCAAGAACTACTACTGAAATTCCAAAATGCAAACCATACATCAAAGTACAAAAGGGCAACCATGCTGGCCATTGACCATTCGGTTCATGCAAAAAAAAAAAAAAAGGATGAACTTTCAATATTCTAGAACTTCATATAGATGTTTTCTTGTCATAAAAATGTTCAAATTATAAAAATGAGTGAGTCTAAATTTCAATTGCCAGAGTCGTTTTGGCAGACATCAAGAGGAACATGAAAGTATTGGTATCTAGATCATTATTAATCAATGAATATAAACAAGGATATGAGCATCATTAACATAGCCATATGAAGTATCTTTTTATTTATTCTAAACAGATAGTAGTAAAAATATGATATTAGCACAATTATTCATTCTTAACAAATAGCAAAAGATGGGGGGTACATAACGAAGTTCTAGGTCAAAGTGAATTTAGAATGTTATGATTTACTAAAAAAAGTGAATAAATACCGATAGTTTAATCAGACTTAATAATTTTTGTCAAACTTCATGCCTAGACATACATGCTCCATGATTTGGAACAGTCTAGAGTATGTTTGCAAGTGCATACCAACTTGAGCAAAGGGAAAAAGGTAGACATCTGGACCAAACACTAACGTAATCACGCGAATCTGTATCCATGACCTTGGTTACCAGATAGGAATCCTTCAGGAATCCGTCTGCTTAACTCGCTCTCTATTACTTGCTCCATCCAGAATCAGGTCTGATTCGATCAGATTATATTAAGCCTCTTTACAACCTAGTGATAAATAGATAGTGCGAAGCTCAAAAACTCCAGCTGGTGAGTTGTGAGTTACGGCAACGATGGATGAGTTCTTCAGTGTCTGATAATTCAAGTCCATCAACTTGTAGTAAATATTACTAAATATTAAGATAGCCACCACATACCTGTCGTTGTCAGATGTTGTATCTCTTATCAAGGAGTTAATTCCTGCCACATGAATGAGATCATAGGTTCTCGGGTAAGTAGAGAAAGCCTCACACCTATCATCACAAATATAACATTATTAACACTCCAAATGTGGACACTAGACTGATGTGCTCAATATATCATCAGTTCATCACAATGCCAAAAACGAAGAGGATTTCCAAGAAGAGAAGCTAAAAGTAAGAAAGCTTGAACTCTTAATCGACAAATTCCTGTCCATGTAAATGTTCCATGCCAACATTGCTAGTTCATCTAAGAAAAATTATTGGGATATAAACTCTGATATTAATTGAAGAAATATTGATACAATTTACTGGGCCAGGGTATCAGTGTCTTGAAAGCTTACCAATCATGATATAATCCAATAAGACCTCTATCATACATAATATCAAGAGTTAGCGGATTTTGAGCAGGTACGACATTCATGACCCAAACTGGATCAGAACTTAATGCTGCTGCAAAGCCTCCAATAAAAGCATTCATATCCATAACATTGCGTATGCGTGGATTCCCTAGCTCCACACCAAGGGATTTCTTATAGTATACAACTCTTCTTGCCCAAAGTTGTGTGTCAGCCACAAACATATCAATCCCATTTTTCATTAATGAGACCCTTGCAGGAGTTTTGGACAGCCTCTGTGGCCATTCAGGGATGGCACCAATAGATATTTCTTCTGAAAGAGGGACTTCAGTGATGCACTTCCTTAATTTAAAATACCTAGAAGAAAAAGTTGCCAATAAGTAATATGCAATTTATATTTTAAAGGTGATCAGCAGCAGGAAATCTGCCTATGGATTACTCTATATAGATGAAGAAGAAACTTCTCATAAAGTTTACCATGCTTCATTTGGGTCATCATTGTCACTGCAGCGATCAAGCCTAAAATTGTTTAGGTTAGGGAGACAAGAAGCACCAGAAGGCTTCTTCCAGATTGCTGTGTTACCATCCACAGTAATAAGCTTGTAACATAAGGCATGAGCCATCGCCTGGAGATCAGCCCACTCCTTGTCCTGATTAGTCCATTGCACAGGTGGACCAGATATTACTAGATATCCTTCTGGTCGAAGTAAACGATCCACTTCAACAAGATAAGTTCCATCTGCATTCCATTAGATTAAATAGATTTAGATGAATTAGAAGTCTAAATTGTGGGTCCAAGAAATTGAATAAAAAAACATGAAAACAAGAAATCTCACTGTGAACAGTAAAGGGAATCAAGCATCGAGAACAATGAACAAGGTCAAACGAAGATGCAGGAAATGGCAGTCGCCGGGTGCCCAGCATGGCTACAAATGCAGGAATCCCTCTTTCTAATGCGAATTGAATTTGAGATTTATGCGAATCCCTGGGAGCAAATGAAAGTGTCATGATATCCTCCTTGAGCAGGAAGCCTCCAAAGCTGGCCACCTACATGAAGTATCAAGCTAAATTCTGACAGGAAAAAAAGCACACTAGAAGGAGATTCATAACTTCAAGAGTGATAATCTCTTACCCCACATCCCATATCCAGAACGGTCCTCACGAGGCCTTTGTTTAAAGGGATAAACTGGCCAAGCTTTTCGATGTAATTTATGGCCCCATCTGGGAACATAGTACCACCACCTGGAAAAATGAAGTATGGCCCCTCTTCCTTCATCCAGCCCTGATGACCTTTCCTCTCTGCAATTTTATTATATGGCATGTTATATCTGCATGCATATTAGAAATCACACGTATTATTCCTGATCAGATAGATTGTGAGGCATCGTCAAAACCAGACAAGTTTCATGCAACAATTTTGACCTCTTTTAGCATTCTTGAGATTTCTTCTCAGTGACCATATCACAACCACTCAATTTCAACAAAATCTTCACAGTTTTGGAAACACCGTTCAATGAGTATATAGGCATAATGGCACATGGGCTTCTTGCACAGATCTTGATCAAGCAACACCTTTTTCTTTCTTCCCCTAAAAGATTATGACATAACCACTGAAAACCTAATGTGTTGAAGCTGTCTTTGGTCAATATTTGTTCAAGAAGTCATCTCATGACATATTTACTACTGCACCTTCCGATTCATAGTTGGCATATTTACAACTATCTCAGAAATGAAGTCACCTGGGAGATGTGGTTCATGCAGCAATTCAACAAACAGTTGACATTAATTACCATAAAACTGCGAAAACTTCCGATTTTCTTATCAACAGTTAATCTTTCTCTTTTTTCCTTTTAGCATTGTCAACATTTCAGGGGCAATTTCGACCACATATTCCTGGCTAGCATGGATTCACAACTACAATCTGGGTGACAGCCATGGCTCTCCTGGGAGAAAATAATTGTAAATGCACCTAGAGAGATGATTTGCTTGATGATTAGCAAGAAATATGGTTAGTACATCTAATTGAGAACTTTAATCGAACTCTTTGATGTTAATATGGGCGACACGGAGATACTGCTCGCTAAGGTAGGCAAAATAGGCTAAAATTCAATCATAAACTAATTTCTACATGTATATAGGAAAGAAAACAACATCATCTCATAGAATTCCATTCCAAAGATCTTAATATATGTCTCTCTCTGATACACTCCACTAAACAGCTAGCTGTTGACGGATGCTTTACTGACATAAATTTTCCATAGATATCCTCAATCACCAGATCCGAATTATAACAGTCAACGAACACAATAATTCTCAACATCAGCAAGCAACGAAGTAGAGGAATCAGAAGTAAAGGGCGAAGGTACCTTGTGGAGGCTCTCCGGCCACGGAACCGGAATACGGTACCCTTTGGGCGGGGGCACGAGGCAGAGCGGCGTCTCCCCCGGCAGCGGACAATGCCGCTCGCGGTAGAAGTTCATCTCCCTGCTGAGTTGGCTGTTGCGGCGGGGATCCTCGCACGGCATGTTGTCGACCTCCTCGGCCGGGCAGGAGTCGATAGCGAAAGGGGACGCAGTCGGGGAGTCGAGTAGGGCGACGAAGCGCTCTCGCTGGCGGGAACCGGCGGCCGGAATCGGCGAGGGAATCGCCTAAGGGAGGTGACGATGAGCACGAGTAGGACGAAGACAGCGGTGAATTAGGCGGCGGATACGAGGTCGAGGACCCCCCACCGCGGCCTCCCCGGCCAACGCCGGCCCTGCGGGACGTTCACGTGGGCCATTCCCCCGCCGGAGCCTATCGGATACACGATCCGATCGAACCCGGCCGGAAGAAATAGCCAAGTAGGGTGGAAATCGAGACACGCAAAGAACGAGCCGAGCATGGAATGCACGTGCACATGCAGCATCCTGTCACGTGCATATGCAGGTGCGTCCCACACAACCTGGTTGAGCCACAAGAAGAGCAATGGAATGGCACAGCAGCAACGAGTAGCAGTCGAGTCACCCATCGAGATAACGTAGTGCAGCCGGCAGTCACCCACCAACACCAGTCAATGCTCCATCATGGCGCCTACAGAGTTTGTTCTTTGACTTGATTGACTTATCAGCACAACTTACCATTAATATAAGCCAACACAGAGTACAAGACACAGAGCTAAACATTACAACGCTGGCCTGATCTCATCAGACACCAAAAGGAAGACGAAGTTAACCCCCTAAGAACACACCCACGGTTTAAGCTCATCATCAGATTCCTGGGGGCATCCCCAAGCTATCCAACCTGCCCGCTCCTGTGTAAACTCTGTTCGCGAGCTTGGCGTGCAGAGCTGATGACCTCTGGAGTGAGCCGGAGCCGGACTTCTCGTTCTCAGGCCTCTGCTTTGGCGCGCTCTGAGACCGCGCTTTCGCTCTGGAAGATTCCGTGTTCGCCATGTAGTTCGGGTAGTCTGCGGATCCATCGAACAGGCTCCGAGCGCACTCGTTCTTCGATGGCGTGAAGCAACCCTTCCGCGCGTCTCCGCGTCGGGATGAGGTGTAGAGGAACTGTGGGCTTGCACCGAAGTCCACGGACTCGAAAGGGAACCTCATGGAGCTCAGGCATCGCTGCATGGCGACGGAGGGTGGGCTACGAACTGACTGTTGAAGGGTTGAGAAGTCCTTTAATGGTGAGTCTTGAACTGCGGTAAAGCTATGGCTCTTTCGATCCGGGGTCAAGGTGGAGCAAGCGCACTGATGGTGGTTGTTCCTCTCGTGAGTGAGTTGTGTCTTCACAGGGTCTTCTACTTCCAGGATCTTAGAACTCCTCTCGTCATCCATCGATGCAGAGCTTCCTGCTTTTTTGGCGGCGGCTTCTCGGCTGTTCCAATACCTTTCCTCCATCCATCGATGGAACATGTTCCATGCAGCGATGTTTCCGGCGTTGTTCGAGGGGTTTCTCTGCAGAAGAAAGCAGCATGAAGCGATGATTCCCGCAGCCCCTTCACTAGTCTTCAAGAAGCACAACTGAGAGTTACCTTGAGAGCGCAAGACCTATCAGAATTTGAAGCATTTGCTCGAACAGTTCGTTCATATTTCTCGGGAGTCGGAGGTCCCTAACACAAGAAACGTGATGGAATGATCAACAGGAAATGAGGTTTCGGTTTCCTGATGTGAATGAAAGTACACGAAGAGATAAGCGAGAAGACATACAGCACGTGGAGGAGGGCACTTGTCAGAGCTGCTCCTCTCGGAGCGAAGGGCTCGGCATGCACGAGCTCGAGCCTGGACTCTCACCAGTGCCTCCATGCACCGCAGAGTCTGTGCAGCCTGTTTCCTAACGATGTTGCCTCTCACCAAAGCCTGGAGCTTCACCAGCCCTCTTAACGCTCTCAGCGCTCTCCTTGCCTTCATAATACCAATACCATCAACAACTCCTCACTAAACAGAGAAAACGATGAACTAAATGAAAGTGGGCGACGGAAGGTTAAGGGAATTCTCGATATGTGGTCCATGGAATTCATGGCGTTGAGTGACCATGTCTAACACGAGAACAACCCTTCTACATGTGGACACTTCATAGGAACCGAACAAAAGCAAAAGCACAAACCACCAAAGAATGAGAGAAGAAGAAAGGGAGGCTATGAATCCAAGTGTGGTGGTAGCCATTACCGCTGCGACATGCTACTATTAATGCAACAGCTAAGATGACGGAGCACCATCAATGAACCAAGAGAGAGAAAGAGAGGAAGTAATGGATGGGAACAACAACAAAGAAAGGAACGGGAAAGGCAGAGGCCAAAAGAATCCTCTTTTAAGGAGGACAAGGCATAAAATATGAATCGTTAGCTCGATTCATATTAGTTCATATACATACTTGAACAGATAACATGTTGAGTAAGAAGGTGAAGAAAAATGATATGAAAAAGAAGATAATTTTCTCGTAGAATTGTATCAAATTTCTAACTTTCTGGAAGAAGGAAAATTTTCTGAAGTTCCAATTGTTGGGAAACGTTCTCAATTGGAGCTTTCAGTAACTTGCTGCAATCTGTGATTGATGACGACAGAGGGGAAGAAAAGAAGGGGAGAAGGATAGCTAACCAGATAACCCCGCAGTGCAGACTGGATCTTGACCGCCGCCCACTCCTTCCGCTTTCCGTCTGCGAGCCCCACCACAGTCAGCCGGCTGCTCGTCAACCTTGCCACCACGGCCACCGCCTGCGCCGCGGCCATGGTGGCCTCCGCCGCTGCCGCGGTCGCTGCTGCGACCGCGATGGCCCGCTCGTTCTGCCGCCCCTCGGCCACCATGACGTACGACCTCGGCGTCTCCCTGTACGACCCCTTCCGCTCCTCGGAGACCGCCGGCGACGCCTCCAGCGGCGTCGGCGGAGGCGGTTCTCCCCTCCGTAGCTCTTTCTCGCGGAACGACTTCACGAAGCCCCATCTCCGTTTATCTTTCTGTTCCAGCGGTGGCTCGCGGGGATCAGCCTTCTTCCTAGGAAGGAGCCCCCGGAGCCACCTCGCGGTTCGCCCCATACGCTCACCGCCGGCCCGCCGGTCGTGGTGAGTCGAGCCCTCCGGTTACGGCCCTCATGCCCGCTGTAATCTAAGAGAAGGTCTACCAAGGAGCAAAGGAGAAAGCCAAGCAAACAGTAAGGCTTGGAAGAGAAGGAAAAGAAGACTAGGAGAGTGTATGGCGCCGAAGCGTGTCATGACTCGCACTTATATGACCCTCTCTCTCTCTCTCTCTCTCTCTCTCTCTCTCTCTCCGTTGTTGTGGTCGTGGTGGTTCCAAAACCCATATTGAAAGCGTTCCCATGTGAAAGTACTGGAATGGCCCTTCTTCCACCACCACCCCCTCGGCCGCTGTGTTGGCCGTACCACTCGGTGCTGCTCATCTTCCACGCCTTCGGCTTCACGTGATCAGACTCTACAGTGACGACAGTGGCTTCACCTGCCGTTGGATCTGTGATCTGAGGCTTCGCCCTCTGCATGCATGCGTGAAGTCGAGCGGCTCATTAACGCTTTGCATTCGTGCAGCTTCTTCCGGTTATGGGACTACGCAACTTTGGTGCTGATGGCAGGGAGGGAAAGGCGTGGGTGGGTGGGGAGAGGCGAGCATCTTATTGGCTATTCGCTTTTGTTCTGCTTCTTCTTCCCCTTCTGGATATAAAAGGACGCATCTTTCGATGGAGAGAAAGGCAGGGAATGGTGGGGAGATGGTGTGTTTGTCTCGGTCCTCCTCGTCGAACTGACGGCCAGTTGCGTCGGTGACTGCCCGGACGCAGATCGACGACGGAAGGACGAGAGGTGTTTTTTTTTTTTTTTTGCCAAAGTGGTAGTGCCTTAAAACTATATTAAGGGGTGAAAGGAGGATGAATTGCTTTACTCTATATATATATATATATATATATATATATATATATATATATATATATATATATATAACCCCTCTTTACTATTTACAATCTTATTTTAAAATTTTTAAATATTTAAAATATCTTATTTCTCTCCTTTTTTTTTTTTTTTTACCCTTGTACTCTTCTTCTTCCTCCTCCTCATTAATTAGGATACACAATCTTATTATTTTTGTCATCAAGATCTACCCTTACGGCTTCATTCTTGCCTCTGTCTTTAACAATAAGACTCTTTCGCAAGTGGTTCACTGTCATCTTCTCCCTCCTTGCTGTCCAGCCAACCATGAGGAGGGCATCTTCGATCCCTCATTAATTAGGATACACAATCTTATTGTTTTTGTCATCAAGATCTACCCCTACGGCTTCATTCTTGCCTCTACCTCTAACAATAAGACTCTTTCGCAAGTGGTTCACTGTCATCTTCTCCCTCCTTGCTGTCCAGCCAACCATGAGGAGGGCATCTTCGATCCCTCATTCTCCTTCGACGTTATTTTTGCTTCGCACTATTTAGATCTTGCATTTTATTGTCAATATCAATTGGGTGATAGAGAGCATAGGCTTAGGCGATAATCGATGATAAGGAACACGTTAGGGGATGATGATTAACAGCAAAATACGGTGGGAGCCTCAGCGACAACGATAGGGTGAGCAGGTTGCTGACAAAGGAGAATGTTTTGTTACGTATATTGTTGCCTTGATACCGTTGATCGTGGGGTCCACACGACTTTGTTCAGTTTTGAAGGTGTAAGCTTGTCCTAGGGGCCCATGGGGGGTCAAGGTTGGAGCAAACCCGACTAACAGTGATCCTGTGGTGTTGCTTATTTGCTAGAGGTAGATTTGGTGTCATCTCAAGGTGCACCTTAGCCTCGCTGATGTCCTTGCACAAATGGTGGTTGTCGAGGGAATATTCTTGACCCAACCCCTCGATGGTAAAGTTAATTGGGAGATGAAACATGATAGAGAAGTCTCTCCGTTTAGACTTTGGGGGTTGACTTTTATACATAAGCGACCAATAGAGTGAGGCCAACGATTGATCAAGGTGCGTCTTACGTCCTCCAGGGACTCATTTATATCGATAATTGATGGGTACACCTCTCTGTGTGTGACATTAGGGAAGAACGACTACAGGGGTACCGTTTGTTAGGGTTGAAGCATGTTTGGGATGAGCAGGGGATGATTCCCTACACTAAACGTCCGAAAAGAGGGAAAATGAGAACTGGGCTACGCCACCTCGGATTAATGCCTTTTACCATCTTGCCTGCGAGCCTTCTAAAATCAAGGTTGACAAGGAGTGACAGGTCGCTCGCGACAAGTGATCCAAAAAAGAAAAAAAGGAGGGATGTGCCTTGCTACGAGAGATTAATGCATAATTCGATTAGCTCATGCAACCTTCTCAGAGATCTCGATGGGCAGGGACCGATGGATTGTGCTCCTGTCGATGACCGCATGGGAGGGGCATAGGTTCTTCCGCATATGTCATCGCCTAAGTGACGATCCTAGACCGGATGTGTCGGTAGTGTAACGCTTACATCATTACTTTCGGTATCAACATCCTTGAAATTGTATTCATGTTTTGGAGGGAAGTCGAGTATAGTAGCAACAGAGGTGTTTGTTGAATTGCGTTTCACATTGTTCTCCTTTCTCTGAACTCCAAGTTTGGAGTTGACCTGTGCAGCCTGCTGTCACTCTTTACACCAAGTCAAAAGAAATCACCAAAACAGATAGCAAAAAGTCCGGCTTATAGTGATACAACAACGTCGACGCTCATGTTTACAGGCGATGATAACAGGGAAAAACGCATCACTACTACTTGTCTGCACCGAGTGAAGCGCATCACATCTCTGCAAGCTTTTAGGAGCTGTCCTCAATGCCCCTCTTCCGCGCATGCATTATGAGAACTCTTTCCGGTGCCTGTAAGCATTCGAATTCTGTGTAATGACTGCTTGCATGTAACACCTTCAAGAAGGGGCAGGAAATGGAGCTTGCAACTTACTTACAATTCCTTCTTTCTGCTCTCATCGCCAACTTGGCAACTCTCGTCGAGCTCATTGTCACCGCACGCGCGGTTCCGCGAGAAGACCTTCGAGGCCTGTTTGATCGATGTCGGCAATGAGAAGGACAGAGAGCTAAAGAAGAAGAAGAAGAAGAAGCACAAGCAATTCGAAGAAATCTGCACCAGATTGGAGACGGACGACGCGATGGGAGGCGGCCGCCGCCACCGGACTCGCTTGCACGTTCTTGCCGGACCATGAGCTTGATCTTGGTTTCCACGCAGCATCTCCGAGCAGTTTTCGTCGAGCAACGCGGCGTCGCTTGAGACGGTGATTACGCCGACGAAATCGTCGTCTTCGTACAGTGGGCTCTTGGTCACCATCGCCATGAACATCTCGCCTGACTTCTTCACGAAGGCAAGCTGACCCGACCATGGCTGGCCTCGGTGCAGTCGGTCCATGATCTTTCCCAGGTATGGAATTTTTTCTTCGTTCATCAGCAAATCTCCGACCCTTTTGCCGAGGGCTTCATCCTCCAACCATCCATATAGATTTTCCGCTGATTGATTCCTGTTCATGGGAGAAGAAACTCTTAATTCTACGACCAGCTAAAGGGAATCAAAATCCAGAGTTTAAGTTGTTGGGTGAAAAGGAGAATATTATCGATCAATCATCATCATCATAGAGGTAAAAAATATTCTTTATCGATTTATCCAACACGAGTCTAAAATAAATATTTAGTTGTCTCCACCCTTACCAATCTAATAATATTAAGTTGTAATAATATTCTATAAAATATACTAATAATATTCTATAAAACATTTAATCCCTAAGTTACTATATATAAAAGCTCATTCTTAACATAATTAAGAGGTTTTTTCTTTTTTCCATTGGTGATCGTAATATCTTTGAAGATAGTTAGAACAATTCTATACACAAATGTTTCAATCACATCGACCTGACCCATTACATCTAAATTTTTTTTTTGTCAAAGTAGTACAAAAACACATCAATCTTTAAGAAGTTGGTCTTTAAATCCAGACAATAAATTAACAGTAATTTTTCTTCAAATTTTGTTTCTAACCCCATGGATTCATCTTTGAATTCCTAATGATTTAGTTTAATGAGAGAAAAAAGCACCCACGGGGGGACAAGATAAATTAACTATCCCAAACATTAACCTGTATAATATCAACACAGATAATTTTTTTTTTCTATTCATTATTGTAATAAATTATTTTGGCAAATTCTTCGTCGTCATCATCACAAGGACCAAAATATCTTTTTTTATAATGATAAAAAATAATATAAATTTTGTTACGAGGAAAATAAAACCAAAACTAAAAGATAAATGTAGAGATCAATAAATATAAAAATATATCAACTTACCATATTTATATTTATGAAAAAAATTAAATTATTGATTATATGAGATAAATTACAAGATTTTTAATTTAAATTTTTTTTATATATCCTCTTAGGTAAATCCTAAAACCAAAAGAATTTAGACCTTTTCTCTTATCCTTTTTAGAAATAAATATTAGAGAACACCCAAGGCAAGTGTATTCAAAATAATCCTCATATTTTCCCTACCAAACCTTAGAGAATCAAATTCTAATTTTTTTTATCCTCTAGGATATTAGAATAATAAATTTGAAGCTGAGTGACAATTATGATTCCCTACTTGAGTGAGATGGTTCATCAGCATCTCATAATAATCATGAAGACAACTACACCCATCTGAGGGCATCCCATCCCCAGATGGGATTGCTTCGTCCCTCCTCAAAATCACTAGTGTCAGCTCTTGTCCTGGGAAGCCTTTTTCCCGAATGTGATATAGACGTGGGGAGGATAACTATTGCTTAGCTTGAGACTACGAACATGAGAGGATACCAAAGGTAGGAAGAAGAAAGTGGTTCAGTCAAATAAGCGGGCAATTCCAGTCGTGTAACCTTTAAGCAGGCAATTCCAGTCTTAACACCCATAGGACCAAACACAATACATCAGAAGTCTTCTTCTCGTCTGGAACTGATAATAAACACCCTTAAAACAGGGTAGAGTATATATATTCATGTAGAGAGAGAGAGAGAGAGAGAGCAACGGACCAGAAGATGATTTCGCCAGTGTGGGGGCGAAAGATGTGCAGGGCGTGGCCGACGTGTTGGAGGACGCTGCGGTAGGGACCGTGGGCGAAGTTGCCTGGAAGAAACGGATCGGCATCGGCATCGGCATCGCCATCTTCCCTTCGTCGCATCCCATGGCCATGACCTTCACTTCCTTCCCCAAGCATCCACTGCAGCTGATCCCTCAGGTTCGCCTGGCTCACCTCCAGGTCATGGAACCTCTTCACCAAGTCCTCCATGGAGCCACCCATGGATGAGTTCGTTCAGGAGCTCCGGGGCGGCGGTATGTCTTGGAACATAAAGACAGCATGAGACGTGATCAGAATGGCGCCGGCTCTGCTGCTTCGTCGCGCCATCTGTCTTTGTCGTTTGAAGCACACACGTCTTTCAAAATCCCGGAGACCCAAGTTTTCATCCTCGCTCCTTTTTCTCATCCCGACGCCTTACGTCGACGCCGTAATATTATTATCTTGCCGGTGTTTAAGGTGTTACAAAGTGGCTGGGGGAAACAGCTTTACAGCGCCGCCAATGCTTGGCCGACACGACGGCCTGTCAGTCCACTTCTTTTATTTTGGGGGGTGGGGGGGGATCGACAGCCTATAACCGCCCGCAGAGCTCGTGGAAAATAATAAACGGACATATTGTATGACTGCAAGAACAGATGACGGAGACATATATTAAAACCTTTGTATGATGAGATTGAGAAGGAAGAAGAATCGAAGAGCTTATTCCTATATATATCAAGTTTCTTTGAAATGGACTCAGATGTGGTGTGACGAAGTCCGGACACGGCTATAGGTGGCAACCGTAGACCCAACTACGGGACGAAGGGGTGGCTGCGCGCTTCCCGAAGTGACTCTTTCTTCGCTTCGACCTTCCACGGGGTTCGTCCACATACGGCTCCCTTTCAACGAGGCAGCCGTGGGGAATTGCGCCCTGGCACTTGTGGAACCTTACCAACAAAAGGTGACATCTTCCCCGTCCACACACTCACTGGCTTCATCTCGGGTTAACTCGGCATTCACCGGAAACCACCGTGGAAGGAAGTACAACCATCCTATCTATGTTGGCGAAGCTTTCTCTCCACCGCTAAATTTATGTCACCCGATTCCGGTAAGATTATCGAACAGCTAATGAAGTCTGCCTCTGCCACTGCCGAATACTGTGACGAGTGGCTGCAAGCTACCTATCATTCCTAAGAGCTAAAATTTCGGGTGGAAGCTTTTGGCACCGTCCTCTCCCGGAAACTGATAGCTCGTAGAGACTAGATATTGAAATTGTTTTATCTTATGTCTTTTGTATAAAGTGGATGCTGAATTTATTGATCATTTTATTTTATGCTATGAATGAAGTATTTATTCTAAAGGGAGTCGAAGAGGGCGGCTAACGTGCAAAGGATTTTGGTGGAATTTGATTCCAAGTGCTTAATTAACATTCATTATCAATGGTCAATGTGATCCTCCCTGGTAAGTTTTGTTGATTACTCAATTGTCCATACCTTTTAAACCTTAAGAGAAGAAAACATAATTGCTGATTGACTAGTGAACATGACAAGAGAGTTTAGCAAGTTTAAAGTGTTTTGACAACAAGTTATTCCTTTAAATGATATTTTGGGACATGATTATTTTTGTTCTATTAAATAATAAACAATCTTTTTCTTCTTAGAAACATATATATATATATATATATGTATATATATATATATATATATAGTGATGTGTCGTTACGTGTTTTCATTCTTAAAGTATGCACAACCACCACCGTAACAAAATACATGTCAATGCCCCGATATCGACCAAAGACTTGACAGTACAATGCCACAAAAAAAAGAAAAAGAAAAACAGAGTAATCCATCCACAGGAGGTGTACATCTAAAGACTCCACTCATGGGTTGGCGTCTGGGTTTCATGGTTTCTTTGCTGCCTTTAGGATACTTTCTTGTTTGATCAGATTGGCTCTGACCAACACGGCCCTTACATCTCTCTCAAACTCGACGCCAGTTTGCAGGGCGCGCTGGAAGGTGGCATTTCTTTGATCAGCGTGCCTTGCATAGAGAATTTTGTTATGGGAATCTATTCGAGCCTGCAGCCAAACCATACGACAAAGAAATAATGATGTCTGACTGGAAAGAAGGTATAGTTTGAATATCTTCTTTAACTATAAAAATCATAAATTTTGCAAGCATTTCTTTCCCGTACACATTTAGTCTGGACCAGGGGAAAAAAAGGGGGGGAAGGGATCTTACTTGAATTTGGTTATCAGTAATCAAGGCTTTGAGTTCTTTCTCTAACCCAGCAACATTAGTTTTGAAGGCACCGGCCATCATGTGCAGATCAACAGAAATGAATGGATGTGTATATTGAATAATGGCTTTGTGACGAATCTCAGTGTAAAGTGTTTCAACATGATCATGCAAATGGATATCCAATAATAAATTTGGTTTGAGCTTCTCAAGGTACTCCAGGCATGAGGCATAGCGGCTGCAATGGAACATTGTGCTCAGAATGAGAACAAGAAACAGTTCATCCAGAACTAGCAGTTTAGAACTTCATGAAGATGGAAATAAAAGTCATCCGATGAAATGACAATCTATGCAATTTTAAAGCAATCCACCACTATATATATAACTTGCCGGAAAAGTATAGGTATGCTAACTTTAACCGTATGTTATCAAGAGATTCTACATCTTGCAAAGATGCCATGCAACTTAGCTAGAAATCTTCACATGCAAAAGTCGCCTCAGCTATGTTTAATTCCCTTTTTGGTCTCTTCAGCTCACACATGTGCTTGTCATACACATAGGAGTTTGTCAAAGAAAACAACTCAATCATCTGATAAAATCCTACTTAAAATATGACAAAAAAATAAAGAACACTTCAAATACATCTCTCAGTCGCAAAGAACTTATACTAACCTATATGATAACCACTCAAGAAAAATATGTCGCCACGAGTAGGGAAATTTAAAGAGAATTCAAGAATCATCCCAATTCTCATGAGCTTCAATAATATATTTTCTTTACGTATCTTTGCATTCCCCAACACTACATTACAGTTTCTTGTATTGTCCAACACCTAGTAGGGATAATAATATTTAAAGTATTGTTAGTTAAGCATCAGAGATGTGAATCTTCAAAACTATGGATGGGTAAGTTATATGTCTTTTATACTATATATATATATATATATATATATATATATATATATATATATATATATATATAGTTATTCGGTACAAGTGATTTTTTAATGAATTATTTACTCATTAATTATTATGGTCAACTTTTCAACAATTTTTGAACTTTTGCATTTTGGCTTCAAAATGTAATGGGGTTCAAGAATTATCCTATATCTCATGGACATCTCTTCAAATATCAAATTTCCTTTATATATCTTTGCATTCCCCAGCACCCCTATGGACATTAGAGCTTCTTATATTGTCAAACACTTAATATGGATCGTGATTAGAGAAGCATTTGATCTGTCATTATCTTCAAAACTATGGATGAATAAGTTATGGGCACTATGAGTTAGTTTCTAATAAATTATTATTCATTATTTCTGACATTATCTTTCAAATATTTTTTATCTTTTACATTTCAGTTTCACATGTTTTCTGTTTGAAGTCAGATATCTTATGAAATATGAAGGCAAAACAAGTTCCTAAACATAGCATTTTTATTTTTCTCAATTTTGTTCAGTATTTTTATAACATTTTAATATTTTTTATAACTTATATTTTTATTTAAATGATTTGTCAACCAATTCTGATCCTCGCTATCCGACCCAACAAATCCTTTGATCCAAAACATATCATCCATAGCCGGTTTGGATTCCGTTGTTGATTTGAGAACTATGTCTAAGTTTTCTTGTAGTACAAGAGACCAATCATGGTGTCCTCATCTGCAGCGTCAAGAGCTTTGTGATTGTCTAAGCAACTTCTTATATACTAAAGCAATCTAAGAATATCTAGAAATGTAAAAGTTATAAACAATAAAAAAAAGTCAAAGAAATAATATGCATCACATTCCATCCACTAAATCAAGCTTAAATTTATTTGATGTAGTTAAAAAAGAAAAAGAAAGTGAACGAGGAGTATCCTCTGTTCTTTAGTAGGGTTTTGAAAGTGGGTTATTTTTCGCTTGGTCCAGAGCTGATGCATCCTTTCCTTTCTTGTTCACCCTCTGTTCACTTCACCTTATAGTTGAAGTTGGCTCATATGAAATGAATTGATTCATAGGTTACTAACGAAAAATTGCTCCAATTTTAAGATTAAACAACTGGATTAGACAAACAATATAGGAGATGTCCACTTGCCTACATGCCCACCTTGGTAATGATTGCTAAGAGAAATCTTTGGGAACCTAGCAGAGACATTTATGTGGCTGCCCCCTCTTAAGGTGGTGATCTAATTGTTCTAGGTGCCATTTTTTATCAAACATCCATACTTGTTGCCTCCTCACAATTATAGACTTCCTATTGTGGAGTCCAAAATCTTATGAAAGTCCACTAAACCAGTATGATATACTTTGCTATTTCCTATTATATGCCAGCTTCAACATCCTTTTACTATCAAGGTTCTTTGCCATTGCATTTCATTTTCAATATATTTTCTTGTTGCATCATACAACTACTGCTTAATAGCTGAAAGTGTCAGCTAATTTAACCGGTAAAAGACTTTAATAGTATATTGCAAGGTCCCGGGCTCGAATCCCGCCTTTGCCGCTTACCCTTCGCAAAAAAAAAAAAACAAACAAAAAAATAGGGAGGAAAAACCGGTTGATAGCTAGTAGTGGAATTGGATTAACTCGTGGCACCACAAACATGAGGGCAAGAAAAACAACGAGCAATAGAAAATAACAAAGGAAAGAACTACAGGAAGAGACTGCAAGAAATTTACTTAAGTTACTTGATCGGAATCCCAATGACTCTCATGAACAAACTAAACCTGTATAGGAAGAGGATCAACTTGCCTCTATCCGATCTCTGCAAACCTGCCTTACAAGAACGCTTTTATCTATTGGAAAACAAGTAATCAATTTGCGACAAATCCCAACAGTCCTTTGGTGCTCAGGATCACAAAGTTTAGTAGAATTTAGTACACCTCTTCAATCCTCACAGGATTTTTTTTTTTTGGGGGCAACACCTCGATATCATTTTTTTCTACAATAAACATTCATAAAGAAACACTTCATGGCTACCAGCAGACTCTCGGTCATCCTATCAACAACATAAACAATCTCCTTGGTGCTTTGTCCTTTTGCCTCCACCTTACTTTAATAACCCAAAGTTGGGTCAATAACAAATAAAGTCCCTAATTTGTGTAGTGAGGAGTAGTTCTGCCAAAGTCCTATTTGTGTTTTCTTTTGATCCTCATTTGTTTTGTGTTGGGTCTGGCACAAACTATTAATTCCCATGTCCTAATGAAAGAAATATGGACAAAATAGCAACTATCGTTTAAGACCTAATGTCAGTAATTTATAGTCAGCATGAACCACCTCTTCAATCCTCACAGGAGTTTTTTTTTTTTGGGCAACACCTCGATATCATTTTTTTCTACTATAAACATTCATAAAGAAACACTTCATGGCTACTAGCAGACTTTCGGTTATCCTATCAACAACATAAACTATCTCCTTGGTGCTTTTTCCTTTTGCCTCCACCTTACTTTAATAACCCAAAGTTGGATCAATAACAAATAAAGTCCCTAATTTGTGTAGCAAGGAGTAGTTCTACCAAAGTCCAATTTGTATTTTCTTTTGATCCTCATTTGTTTTGTGTTGGGTCCGGCACAAACTATTAATTCCCATGTCCTAATGAAAGAAATATGGACAATGAGCGACTATCATTTAACACCTAACATCAGTAATTTATAGTCAGCATGAACCTTATCAACACAACTAAAAGACACATTTCTTAACCCATCTGCCAGTAGAAATTAACTTGATATGGTATACATTTTTCAAGGAACTGGCTTAGCAAGGAAACAATCTGCAACTAGATTACAAGAAAACAACCAAAAGAAAACTTGCTATTAACCAAAGGCTATACGCAGGACTTGCATATGATAACAAGGTTACTTTACGCACATAGGGAGTAAGTTTAGGATTTCTACAGTGACCCACATGTTAGGATTATTAGGATATAGATACCAAACTCAATCTACTTTTCTATTTTTCTGTGACTTAAAAGTGATCTTTGTAATCTTGGTTTCATATTTTCAGTCTGATTTCAGAGTCCAGAAAAGCAAGAGAATGGCTTGTCAAAGCTTAATGCATTTTTTTATGTATGGCAACCCTTGACTTATCAAAAGAACCTCAAAGGAACTCAAAATTAACTTAATGAGACGAAAGATGGTTATTGAACTGTTTAGAAGCCTCATAAAAAAGAAGAATTAGTTAAACTATGATCATGAAGCTGGAACACAAGCAAGACCATGCGGGATGGCTTAACATGAAAGGAATAGCTTTTTAATATAAGAAATAAAAAACTTATAAAGCCCAATCTCACCTTGCATAGAAATCATTAATAAGTTCTCTGACTTCAGGCACCAACTCTAAAAAATTTCTGAAGTTTATGTTGTCAATGACTTTGTTCTGGCAAAGGAAGGAAATAAAGTACTGTGTTAATACTCAATGGATAACTGCATGTAGGAAGCAAAAATAATTATCATAAAAACTAAAAAGAATCAAGTAGACACCTTCAGCTCTGTTCGATCAAAAGAAGCAAGTGCACAAAGTCCACCGTATATAGCAACATCTTGTGGTGCTATCATGTCTGTATAGTTATTGCCTAGTTCAGGCCCTGTTTCCAAAAACTGAATAATTCACCAAAACCATCAATCAGAAAGTAAAAGAACAAAAAAGTGGGCCTAACAAGCAACAAATGATCCTATGAGTTGGTACTAATGTACAATGAACAGTATGCATGGATAAAGCAAAAATACAATGTTAGCTTTTTGAAGGGTTGCCATAATCATTGAATAAAGATTTAAATACTCTTTGACTTAGATAACTAAGGATATCCTTTTCATATCTTAAAATAAAAAAAAGATTTATTTAGCTGACCACCAATAGTTGGGACTTTGTCATTATTGTTGTATCAACACCGTTCATTTCAGGATCCATTCATTTCAAGATGCTGAAGAGAGTTGACATATGCGTTGGCAAACAACCCTCTAGTATATTTTAGAATTTGTGACAGGATAATTAAATTTAATCATTACACCGGGAGAGAATAACATAATTTGTTCCCACAAAAACTAGACCAAAAGATCATCCCAATCTTTGAATATTGTTTTAAGCATACAAGAAAAGAAATCATCATCCCAATCGTATGAAATTTGAGCCAATAGAAATATGCACAGATAAAAATATTACTTTGTGGAACGAGTATCATTATTAATGATCTATTGAACATTTTTCAGTTTTTCTAATTTGATTTAGTCAACAACAAAGCCATAAGTCCCAACTATTTCGAGTCGGCTATATGGATCTTTTGCCGCCACTGAGATCTGTAAAATGGGCCACTTTCGAGCATCCTCCTAACCCATCATTTGTAATTTGGGACACCTAGGTGATGAAGGTGCCTCACTTCACCTCTGGGTGACGACCTAGTTCTATACTGAAGCCGGTTAAAATTCATGTTAATGGGATCTGACATAGTTTTACATTGATTGTCAATGACCTAACGCAACCCTTCACCTTTTTCATCCGGGCTTTGGACCGGTATTAGCGGTGTTAAATTTGATATAGTCAACGAAACAAAATGTTCATCTGAAAATCAAGTTCAAAAATAGCTTATAACTATTATAATATATGCTTTATATCACATTTGCATCTGCATTTTGCGGACAGTAAAGGTAGAAATAAGGATCATAAATATATTAACACAATAATCCTTTAAAATCTTGTATTATATGACATTCACATCTGCATTTTGCAGACAGTAAAGGTAGAAATAAGGATCATAATTATATCAACACAATAATCCTTTGAAATCCCAAGAATCAGTAAAATTTCCAATGACAGTATCAGAAAAGTCATCTGACATGCTGCCACAGTTCCATAAAGCCATAATTGAAAAAATATATATATATGTGACACTAATAATAACACATAAAATATGTAATATTGCAATAAACTAACCTTCCGAGCTGCAAGCTTATATTTTTTTGTTTCCAAGTAAGCCAACCCTGCAGCACATCGCAATTTTGAATGGGTTACAAGGTCCAGTTGTTCTGGTGTTTGCTCTGCTTTACTGACATAATTGGAGACATGCATGAATTGGCCCAATTCAATGCTGACAAGAATAACACTCAAACACATGTGGATTAAGTGTTTTGAGGTAGTGCAATAGTCACGAGTACGAACATAATTCTTCAAGGCATCACCAAGTTGGCCATGATCATAGAAAAAATCTGCTAAATCATTGAACCCCATTCTGATGCTTTCTTTGATCAAATTAGTCTGCACATGAAAGCCCATGAAGATACTTAACAATCAGGGAAGAAACAAAGGCAAAAGATTATGAAGTGGTGCATAAGCTTATAAGAGGCACAACCTTCATCGAAAAAAAATCTAACAATGTTTTCATACATAAAGATTCTTACTTTCCCACACCACAAGGAAATGAATAATAATAATAATAATAATTATTATTATTATTATTATTATTATTATTATTATTATTATTATAAAGAACTGCCCTAGTATGCATATGCATTAAGGGGAGAAAAACAAGCAGTAAACCTTTCCAAGAAACCTGTTGAATAAGTATCAACATTAGCAAAGGACAGTTTGAAGAAGGCAAATTTATCATGATCAAGTTACCAAACTAAAAAGCTGACAGCGGGTTGGAAAATCACTGAACATACTTGGACATAGGATACCAATTTTCAGTTAGATAAATATAGTGACAGCACTGCACTATAATGTTAGACGTGGAAAGAGGAAATACATCAATCAGATATGATATGAGTAAAGGTTCTAATAAAAGAAATTAAAGCCAAAGCTCTGTAAGTAACCTCAGCTGAATCTATGATCATCGCAAGTCTCAATTTTTACTAGTACTACGAAGGATTCAGGATGTGTGCTGAGAACTTTTGAGGCCAGAAAGATTTTTATATCAAAAGAAGAACCAAACAGATCGACACAAAATAATAATAATAATAATGAATAATAATAATTCGCTCAAAAGATTTTATGACGTGTTTCCGACTGCCATAGCCCTGGCAGCAGAATGGGGCAACCTTAAGCATGACCAAGAACCTCCTAGATTAGTCTACTTCATCTTATTGCTTAAACCAAATATATGATGGTCAATCCCTAAGAACCTCCTAGATTAATGAACCCGAAAAGCCCAATTACAAGGGTTGTGAGGAGTACGGAGGAGTCACAAGCAAAGCAATGGATCGGGAGTTGTAATCAACACCAAAGGCAACAAGAATAGGAAGAGGCGGACGGCACCTTGTAGCCATTGAGTTCGTTCTCGAGCTTCTCCTTCCGGACCTCGGCGCGGCGATCGACGGTGTCCGCCCAGGATTGATCGAGGGCATAGCGCGGGCCGAGCCTGCCGCCGATCTTGGCCGTTACCTCACGGTGGAGGTGGGAGTCCTCCCCTTTCTTGATCTCGTCGTGGGCCATGCGGAGGGCCTCCAGCTGCATGGCCTCGTTGCCACACCGCTCCGCGATGAAGAGCAGCCGGGCCACCTTGGTCCGGCCGGTGTATAGCGCGGCATAGGCCTCCACGTCCATCAACTCGCCGCCCGCGGCCCCCTTGCCCGCCCTGGAAGTCGGCGGCCGGCGTGGTTCGTCCACGGCGCCGCCGTCGGAGCACATCGCCTCGTGGCCCATCGGTGCCCCGACGACGACGCCCTCGTCCATCGTCTCTTCCCTCGTTTTCACCCTTCTCCTCGAATTCCAGGACAGGATTGCTTCACGAAACCCTAGCAGAATCACCGGGTGCCGCGATCGAAGCTTTTGCTCCCTCGAGCGGTCAAGCTTATTCGACCGTCGGATACGGTATCCATAGCGCAACCATTGCATCAATAGTCGTGAGATACAGATGCTTAAAGTCGTTTTGGTTCGATTTCCTAGAAAAATTAACTCGGAAAATAATCATTAGAAATCATTTGCAATGATACGAATCGGTGAGCCGAATGCGCTGCCGCCGCTTTATAATTCAGACGCAATGTAGGCGGCGATGTTTTGCTAGCGATCGATGGCGATGTGCAATCATCTTTGCACTGTTCTTTTTGTATTTGAGTCTCTCTACTAGTAAGTAGATGGAATAACAAAGATATGCATTTAGAATCATAGAACAAACATATAGATTTATGTGGTAGTCTTCTTGGTTGCTTGAAACTCATCCGAGTTCTTGAATTCCATCTGATATTTTGTATCCCATCAAATAATGAACTTTATAATCTCATTATTCTATAACGAAAGTTTAATATGGTTTTTTCATGAAGTATTTTTTGATATAAATTTTATTTTATGATTTACCTAATATTCTATCACTAATCTAATTGACTTATATTATTGAATGATTTATAATGTATTTGGTATCAAATTACATCTTGTTTGATTCACATAAAAGAAAAATTATGATGTTTGTTATTTTGGTACTTTCATGACTTTATATATAATCTTTTTCCAATAAAGATATGCACTAGAAACTCTCATAATTCTAAAAATCATGGCAACTCAAGAGGAAGATCCAAATCCACATCAAGAATGAAATTTTATCATTGTGGTAAATTAGACCACTGAAAAGAAAATGTAGAATATTAAAAATGAAACAATCAAAAGAACACAATAAAGAAAAAAAAAAGTTGTATTTGATGGTGATGCTATTATCATATATTATGATAGTGTAGTTAATCTCACATGTTATCATTCTACTTGGGTTGTTGATTCAATTGTCTATATTATCTCTTTATTTTGGTTTGCAAAAGTCATGGGCATGGAAACAAACATTTGATGCAAAATAGTATTAAATAATATGAGATATATTCCTGAAATTTATATTTTATAGATTATATTCTTTTAAAAAATTATATATTCTCTTGCTATTTGTAGTATATGACATGTTAATTATTATAATTTAGTCCCACATTAGTTGAATACGTGAATTAAGGGCTTATAAGTCTGTTAGGTCTTCCTTACTTTTAGAGACACCGTTTAAAGTTTACATGCTCCGAAAGGATAAAATCGTACTGAGTACATTCATCGCCCAAAGCAGGTAATTTCTCGTGAGCAATCACGATTGATCGAACTAAAAAATTATAAATATAAAAGAAGAGTTGAGCAAGACAAAATGAAAGACTTGTACAACTAAATATATTTTGGGTAGAAAGGCTTCTCAAGAATGATATATTTTAGTTATCGAGAGATATATTCAAAAAATAATTCTTAACATGAGGAAGTCAAAAGGATCATAGAACCGCATATTCGAAAACCTAATCAGAACCAATTGATCGATTATGGAAAGAAAGAACATGAACCTGGAGCATATCGAAAGCCCTTTTCTTCAACAAAACAGAGCTTCTCTCGGCAGACGGGCATCTTTTGGAGTTTATATGCTCCGAAAGGATAAAATCGTACGGGTATTCATCGCCCAAAAGCAGATAATTCCTCGTGAGCGATCACGATTGGTCGAACTAAAAAATTATAAATATAAAAGAAGAGTTGAGCGAGACAAAATGAAAGACTTGTACAGCTAAATATATTTTGGGTAGAAAGGTTTCTCATAGTAAGAAGAATGATATATTTTAGTTATCGAGAGATATATTCAAAAAATAATTCTTAACATGAGGAAGTCAAAAGGATCATAGAAGCGCATATTCGAAAACCTAATCAGAACCAATCGACCGATTATGGGAAGAAAGAACATGAACCTGGAACATATCGAAAGCCCTGTTCTTCAGCAAAACAGAGCTTCTCCCCGCAGACAAGCACGGAGCTTCGATGCAGGACCTCCAACGCGTCGACAAAGGGGATGCCTGGCGAGGACGGGGCCGAGCTCTCTCGATGGTGCTCATGTTCCCGCAGACAAGCACAGAGCTGTCGTTTCAGGACCTCCAACGCGTCGACAAAGGGGATGCCTCGAGAGGACGGGGCCGAGCTCTCTCCGCACCCGTTGAAACATCTGGAGCGCCATCGATGCTAATGTGACGGTCGGGATCAACGTAGAAAAGAAACCCGAGAAGTGTAAGGATCAATGTATAGTAGAGGAAAGGAGATGAGAACCTTCTTCCTGTAGAAGACTTCGAAGCTAGAGAGAGAGGAGTTATGTGGATTAACGAACTCATGTACCCTTAGCCGAACACATCTTTACCAACGTCGATTTGGCTGAGCTGGACCATCTCATAATGGAGAGACTAAATGACCTCATGCAAAGCATATATCATGCACATTTGTCGTGGTCATCGTCATTGTTATGTGAATGCGGCCTTCCTTTTGCAACCTCCATCATATAATTGGGCGGACCCAATTCTAATTCGACTCCACATTTAAGCATCCGTTTGATTTCAATCAGAACCTCCTACGGATTGAGCTCGTGGAAGGTGGATGAGCAACCCGATCCAAGTTAGATACTTGGATATATGTACGTTGCATACGCCCCCAAAACAAAAAATCTTTCCATATTGGCATTAGTAAACTATTCATGTAACGTCCTCCAACAATATCCTTTAAATGAAGCCAACGGACACCGTAAAATCCAACTATAGGAGGAAATCTCGTTGTTCAGTTAAGAAAAATCATCTATTTCAATATGTATAAATAGATATCGTATCAAATTAATATATATATATATATATATATATATATATATATATATATATATATATATATATATATTGCCTTTATGGCTTCGTTCTTCGTTCTTTCAATTATCTTCCCCACAAATACAGTATATTTCTCCACTATACCGCTGATTTAGTAAAACAGATCCTATCGATGTCGCTGCAGCATCGTCGAAGCGTAGTTCTCTGAGACGGACAGATTTGACCCAACTCGAAGTTTCTACTGACTCGAACGACCAAGAGCGATCGCCGTCACCTTCTATGTTTACCTCTTCGGACCGTCGTTCGGTGTACAAGACTGCGTTAAGACCGACGCAAGTGAAGTCGGCACGCGTTGCGATCGAGAAGTCGGTCGTCGATGCGGCAGAATGATTTCTCGCAGACCTTGAACAAAAGCTCGACGACAAAAATGGGGTCTGGGCGCTGTTGCCGTCGGAAGGAAATGGTCTTCGTAATGCAGCACAAGTTGATCCCGGTGCAGCCCATTTGGATTGGCTAGTCAAAGTTTAACTGTTCCATCAACACAGCAAGAGCAGAAAAATCTACCGATGAAGAAGAACTATAATGATACGCATAAACCGTACGAGATGTTTGCGAGGAAGAGCTAATACTTCGAATCCGCCTCAAGAAGACCACCGAAACGTGGAAGTCGAGCAAACCTCGGTGAGGGGTGTAACGTGCTGGGGTTTATTACAGCAAGAGAAGAAAAGTCTGTCCAATAGTCAGCGGATATAATAGTTGCTCCCAACAAGTCAAATATTAGGATACAGAGATCGCCTGTTAAAGCAAAGGAAGCGAAGCAGCGTGCGCACACCATTACGGGGAAAAGGGTTTTAAAAGGAAGTCAAAGGGAATACCCTTCGCCTATATAAACTCCCACTGCTCACCCTCCTCTGTTCATTCTATGCTTCGAATTAGTGAGTTGGCAGTGCGTGCGGCCTCCCGTCTCACGACAAACATTTGACATAGAGCCTAACAAAGCCTTCCTACTCCCGCTTATTTTTAACCGGATATCCTCTCTTCTTCTTCTTCCTTCTTCTTGTTCTTGTTCTTTGTAACAAGAAGAACACCATGTGCAAGGCTGCGCCATGCCAATGCGACCACCACCACGATCCCCAGGGGCTCCTCACCGCCCCCTTCGTCGTGGTTGAGAAGCCGCCGGCCAAGATCCAATCGGAGGTGGCGCCGGCAGTACCCGTCGGGACGCGGAAGCCTCTCCGTTCGGCGTCCTTGGCGTTTGTAGAGTTATCTTCCACCCTGAGCCTCGCGCTGCCCATGGCCTTAACCGGTCTTCTTCTCTATTGTCGTTCCATGGTTTCCATGCTCTTCCTCGGCCGGCTCGGCGACCTCGCCCTCGCCGGTGGCTCCCTCGCCATCGGTTTCGCCAACATCACTGGCTACTCGGTCCTCTCTGGTCTGGCCATGGGCATGGAGCCCATCTGCGGCCAGGCCGTCGGTGCGCGCCGACACCACCTCGTCGGTCTCGCCCTCCACCGAACCGTTCTCCTTCTCCTCGCTGCCTCCGTCCCCATCGCCCTCCTCTGGTACTACATCCGCCCTCTGCTCCTCTTAGCCGGTCAACAACCGGCTCTTGCCGCCGCTGCAAGCTCTTACCTCCACGCCTGCCTTCCCGATCTCATCTTCCTGTCGTTTCTTCACCCTCTCCGCATTTACCTCAGGACCCAATCTATCACGCTCCCGTTGACTCTGTGTGCCGGGCTAGCCGTCGTCTTCCACCTTCCCATCAACTACCTCTTGGTCTCAGTTCTCCACCTTGGCGTCCGCGGCGTGGCCTTGGCCTCTGTTTGGTTTAACTTCAACGTCGTACTATTCCTTATCGTTTACATCTGCTTCTCCGGCATCCACCGCAGCACCGGTGGACTAAGCTTCAGTTCCGAGTGCTTCAAAGAATGGAGGTCGCTTCTGCATCTCGCCGTCCCAAGCTGCATCTCGGTGTGCTTGGAGTGGTGGTGGTACGAGATCGTGATCATTCTATGTGGCCTTCTCTTAAACCCGGAGGCCACTGTTGCTTCCATGGGCATCCTGATCCAGACCACCTCGCTCATCTACATCTTCCCATCGTCGCTGAGCTTTGGCGTATCGACTCGCGTCAGCAACGAGCTCGGCGCGAACAGCCCTGACCGTGCCCAACGAGCTGCCACCGTCGGACTGTCGTGTAGCTTCGTGCTCGGCCTCCTCGCCTTCGGGTTCGCTTTCTCGGTGCGCCACATGTGGGCGAGGATGTTCACCGGCGACCCAGCCATCTTCGAGCTCACCGCGTCGGTGTTACCGATCCTCGGCATGTGCGAGTTCGGAAACTGCCCGCAGACCACCGGGTGCGGGGTGCTGAGAGGAACCGCCCGGCCGAAGCTCGGCGCCAACATAAACTTGGGCTCATTCTACGTCGTGGGCATGCCGGTGGCCGTCGGACTCGCTTTCTGGACGCTACTGGACTTCAAGGGCCTCTGGCTCGGGCTGCTTTCGGCGCAGGCGACCTGCGTCGTGCTAATGCTGGTCGTCATCCAGAGAACCGATTGGGACTCCCAGGCCAAGCGGGCGCAGCAGCTCACCGGAGCAGCCATCGACGAGGCTGACAAAGAAGCATTGCCAAAGACCATCAATGCAACAGAAGGAGACGAGGCCGATACTTTGGTTGTCTGTGTAAAGATTGAGCAATGAGTTCCGCAAACTTGAAAAATCATCGCTTTCCTTTGCCCTTTTTTATTATTTCTCCGTTTGGTCTTTTTCTTTTTGTAATTAACAAAAAATAAAAAGGAAAGAAATCACGCATGAATTGTGTTATGACTTTGCGATTCTACAATCTCTCGTTCGTTTTCTGATGTCCACAAGTATTCAAGGAGAGCCGGCAGCCTCGACGACTCGGTCCACCGCCCTTCGTGGTTTGACTCATTGACCCGGTCAACCAATGGCTGGAATCTTCCTGGAGTTGTGGGTCCCAACGATCTGAATGGTTCATGGAACTTTCTGCTGTTTCATCTGATCCGGCTTCGAGTCGTTGTCGTGATTGATTTGACATTGAGTCGGGTGCAGACCCCGTCAACCATCTCTGCCATGTGACGTCGTAACCCACGAGGATATAAGACGATGGGCACAGTGGCTCTCTCTATCTTTCATTGCCTCCTCCTCGTTGATGCGTGGCTTCCATTAGGCTAATTAGTACTTGCCATGCAACAACGTTGACATCCATTCCTGATTTGTTTACGACCAACCGTACGAATAGGATCGAACTCGTCTTGCATTAGCAGTAACCTACACACCCTCGCAATGAAGATGGCATTCCAGACCTCCAAAGGGCAGGAGTTAGTGCGACAGCAGCCATCATGAAGCATCCAGTCAACCCGACTTAAATATAACGAAGACAAGTCAATCGTCTTGTCAATCGGATGCAAAGTCAACTCCTTCGAAACGAATTCTAAACCTTATTCCGTCGCGGAATCTCGAACGCGAGGTCACATCCATCGCTGAAGCGATTCGCGGCGTCTCCTTTTCGTAGTCACCAAATCTAATGTGCTCTTCCGGGACGTCATGATTCACACTTGCAACAAATACGCGGGCGAGCTCGTTGTAACGTAACAGATGACACCCCATCCGAATCAACCATGGAGAAGATGGATCGATGTCGACGAAGAAATGCTTCGATATAGATCCGACGGCGGGCGTTGACGTTCTCATGTCAAAGCCGATGCAGCGTGGTCAAAGGATCA